>NC_064848.1:146293516-146623516 GCF_024139225.1 Suncus etruscus | reverse complement strand
TTCTAACAGTCCATCTCATTCTAAAGTAGAATACCTATAGTGGCACAAGGATGCTAATGCCTGATTATGATACTTACTTCTCTGATTTCTAAGTTCCCTCTGCCTTTGAATTTCTGCCACTAGAAACTCAAGTTTCTCTACTGTCTAGTAACCAGAGGACCTTTGCACTTACTAAATCTTTTGCCTGGAGTTTCCTTCCCAAATATCCATGATTCATGAAATGTGTGTGTGTGTGTGTGTGTGTGTGTGTGTGTGTGTGTGTGTGTGTATGTGTGTGTGTGTAACTTTTAAATTCAAATTTTATATTAGGGAGTCTTTTCCTCTCCAAATGACAATTTTTTCTTTCCTCACTTTTTTTGGGTACTTAACACATTTTATGAAAATGTAATTACTTTCTTCTCTTGTTTTCTTACATAGATTTAAAATCGATGAGAGTAGGAATTTTCATGCTTTCATTCACAACTCTATTCTCAAAAAATTAAGTGCTTGAAAAACGTTGGTTAAATAAATAAAAATAATTTGCAATTTAAACCAAAGATTCATGTCGATTCTGAAGAATGAAGTTTGAACCTAAAGTTGAGTATTTCACAGAGTATTGAAAAATATCTTCCTCTTAAATTTTGTTGTAAGTTTATTTGCATTTATTTATGACTAACTTCCATTCTGAATAATTTCATTTAAAATATAATTAATTTCTACTTCTCAATACTATACTCTTCTTAATATATATGTAAATATATATTTGTTTTGGACCTATACCTAATTATTCTCAGGACACTTGTTTCTGTACTCAGAATCACTTCTGGCAGAGTTCAGTGAACCATATGGATGCCAGGGATCAAGGCTGGGTTGGTTGCATGCAAGGCAGGTGCTCCAGTCACTATATTTTAAAATACAAAGGTCAGTTTTGTTGGTTAAAGGTTTCCAGTATGATTTGTTCTATTACAATTCATAGCAAATAATTTTTTTTGTGAGAGTGGGGATTTTCCTTGGCACTATAGAATGGTCAGCAATATCCATGGTCTCTTTTGACTTCTCATTATAGATGCCTATAATAGCTGCCTCCTCAAGCTATCTCTACTAAAATTATCTTCATCATTGACAAATGTTCACTTAATAGCAAAATTGCTTTTGGGAATCATTGATATAATTCTCACACATTCTTGTATGAACAAAAGCTTTTATTTTTGTTACAACTCATCTGAGAGAGGCGATATAGAGGATCTCATGCTTATTCTCTCAAGAACATAGGTAAGTATTAAAATAAAGTCAACTCTATTATCTAAACTGTCAGGCATGCATTACATATGTAGATGCAAGGATGCATTACATTTTTCAAAAGAACCAAAATTAATAACTTTTTGCTCGATGGACTGAAAATTCTATGGAATGCAATGACTGTAGGGAAATCTCTTTCAGTAAAGCACCAAAGAAAATTAATAATGATAATGATTTATGCTTTCTTCTGTAACTTATACAAGTGAAATCAGATTAAAGCCAGCATTGTTGGCTTTTCCTGGGACAATAGAATCCAGAAGGGAGCCAGGCAACTTTAAGTCTATGGGAAGACTTCCTCTGACTATTTGCAAATAGTAAGAAATTGTATCTATAGAAAGTGTTTGGTTACGCAGGCAGGTAAATTTCTACTTTTAAGAAAATGGATTAAGGGTATGGAGAGATGGTTACAGGGATTAATATTTATGTCTTGCATGTGATCAACCGCATTTTATTCTCTGATGGCACTCTGTATGATTCTTCAAGTACTGGGAGGTGTGGTTTTGGAGATCCCTGGCCCTCATACTCCAACTATTGATGGATGATGACCAAAAAGAAGTTGAGAACTACTGAGCTCCACTTAAGAGGCCTACCCTAATTTAAAAAAGCTTGGCTCACTCATTAATGTTGAAATAGCTCTCATTCCTCATTTGTCCCCAATTCACACTTTCACAGAACATTCATCTGGAATGTTATCAATGAAAAGGCCCAGGATCCTTAAGAAATACTCATACAGGGACTGGAGATATATTACTATGGATAGAGGTTCTTGCCTTGCACATAGTTGACCCAGATTTTATCGTTGACAGCTCATAATGTCCCCAGAGCCCCACCAGTAGTAATTTCTAAATTGAGAACCAGGTGTGGCTCCCAAACAGACAAAAGAAATACTTGTACAAAGTCTTACTTCTAATCTGAGGTCTTCAGTAGAATTCTAAATAAGTGTACATTTTAAGAGTCTTATATAAAACACAACATAAAGTAAAGGGAGTTATATTATATAGTCATATTTGAGGTGGGCACCATCAAATGATGAGTTGAAAGAAAGTCAAAGGAGAAGCAGAAAAATAGGAGAGGGCTGAGGAAGCATAGAAAACCTTTAGAACTTCAGTCATTCATCTGTTGTTGGGCATGTGAGTTGTTTCCAGATTCTGGATACACAATGGAATACTATGCAGCTGTCAGGCAAAATGTAGCCAGAAAACTTTCCTGTACATGGATGAACATGGAAACTATTATGCTGAGTGAAATGAGTCAGAGGGAGAGAGATAGAAGCAGAATAATCTTACTCATCTGTGAAATTTAAGAAAAATAAAAGATAGTATGGTAATAATACCTAGAGACAATAGACCTGAGGGCTGGAAGGACTGGCCTCTCACAGATTGGTGAGTGCAGTTAGAGAAATAACTACACCAACAACTATCATGATAATGTTAGTGAGTGAGAGAAATAGAATGCCTGTTTCAAACACAGGCAGGAGTGGGAGGGGGGAGAAGAAGGGAGATGGAGGCCATTGGTGGCTGGAAGGTTTTACTGGTAAAGGGGGGGAGGTTGTACTTTTTATGACTGAAACCCAACTTCGAACATGTTTATAATAATGGTGTTTAAGTAAATATATTAATTAAAAATTAAAATAAGAGAATTTCAGAACTGACTGCTTCAAAACACTCTAGTCTAGTTGATCTGTTTCACACTTTCATTTTTTCAAACATCCTAAAATGTTTAAGTAAAAAATAAAAGGAGGAGGAAGCAGGAAAGGGGGGTTTTCAGATAGAACAAGATCCTCATATTTTATCCAATGTTTAATCCTGGCTAGTGTGTACTAAATGGAAGCCAGATTCCTAGAAGACAAAATGTCCGCTATATTGTATTACACACACCTGTATGCTAACCCCATACCCAACCTATTGTTCCAAATACAAAACTTTTCTGGTCTATAGGGAATGTGGATGAAACATGTAGATCCTCTCTTTAATCTTGTATTTGATTCATGCTTCCTATTTTTTAATTAACTCAACACCTTTATGTAAAGTACCACATAAATAATCAACTATGTGTTATTCAAGGAAGTCTATAAAGCAATTAACCTGAGCCTCTCTGGTCCTTCACTGGCCAAAATGAAAGTTCCAGAAAACCAGGAAATCCAGCCTCTGAGTTCTGAAAATACCCCAGAGTTTAAGCTACTTGCTTATTCCCCTGAATTTTTGGGTGTCGCAGAATTGATTTACATATCACTAAGTAGGTCACTGAAAGTCCCAAAGACCGTTAAAAAAATAAGAAGGAAAAGAAAACCCTAAAGCAGAGTGATATTTAATTGGGAACTTCCAGACATCTGCCACTATTCATGACAAGTACAGGACCATTCTGCTTCGGTGTGACAGCTTCTAGCAGGGTGGGGGTGACAGTTGATGTGATTGCAGGAGTTGGGAGAGTGAATTTGGGAGGGGCAGGGGGTGACAAGGCAGATTTGGGTGTCTGGAATGTGTCATCTCCAATATAGTTTTTAGAAAAAAATTCTCCAGATGACAAGTACAACTGAGATGGACTTGCACCGGGGGTTTCCAATGTCTTGCTTGATGAAGAAAAAAAGGTCATGCGTAAAGTTGAGAACCAAAAAGGTTGCCTTGGGCCAGTGTCCGAGCTGCAAAGAAAAAAAAGTGTGAGGCCATTCAGGGCCTCTAGGTTGAAACCCGGGTGCAGGCTTTAGCGGGGAGAGACGCCCCTCGAGTATTCTGCTTTTAATAATCTTCCCAATCAGCTCGCAGGGAAAGGCGCGCTCAGCCTGCGTCTGCTGCCTGCCCTGCTCCCCTCATCCCTCCCTTTCTCCTCTTCCCTTCCGATCCCTCCCAGCCAGCGCGTAATTGAGACGAAGGCAGGACCAGGTTCCCCGCCTTCCAGTCCGAAAATCCCGCCAAGGGAACCGCAGAGCAGGAGGACCAGCCAAAGTGGAGAGAGGGGGAGAAAGGGACTGCCGGTGAATCACAATCCAGGAGAGCGGGCGCAGCCGCCGCAGCTCCATCAGCCAGCAGCTACTCGCGTACCTGGACCCGGAGACGCAAACCTTGTCCCTTGGCCACCAAGGCAGCCCGTGCGCAACGACCACCTTTGCAACTCCAAGTAAGTGCCAAGGGAACGCGCCTTTGGCTAGGTGTTTTCCCGCGCCGTCTCCTGGCTTGCGCTGCCACTTTCAGGGTGCCTAGCTGCTGCTGATGGTGGGAAGAGTGGGAGAGTCTAGCGAGGTGCCCTTTGCAGAGCCCGAGGCTTTTTGAAGCGACTTTGCTCAACAGGCACCAAGGTAGATCTGGGGGGAGTCAGTTTTGGAGGGAGTGAAGGTGCCCAGAGATGGGTGTGAGAGGATGGAAGGAATCTTTTGTGATGGCAGTCGAGCCAGCATTTTGACTGTACACTGTTTTACCTGGAGAACATGCTCTTTGTGAAAATCTGATTTAGCCAAGGAAATGTGTGTGTGTGTGTGTGTGTGTGTGTGTGTGTGTGTGTGTGTGTGTATTAAGGCACCCCCCCCGCCCCCAGCCAACAATGCTCTTTCCCATCCTTTATCTGCTTCTCCCGTGGCCTCAGGGCTTGCCAACACATGATTCTTTGCAGGCATTTTTAGGTGAGACTTCGTGGGAGCTTCCCCCCCAATGCCAGCCAGCACTCACAGCATCTTTCAGAGCGCAGCCCCAGAAAGGTGCTAAGAATGATTGCTGCAAAGTTTTAAAGACACACCTTGAACTCCAGCTCTCTTTTGCAGGCAGATTTGAGCTACTCTGCTCATCACATTTGAACTTTTTTTTTCCAACCACTTCAGACAAATTTATTACTAATTTTCCAGATTCTTCTTCTTCTTTTCTTTTTTTGGTTTTTGGGCCACACCCGGCGGTGCTCAGGGGTTACTCCTGGCTGTCTGCTCAGAAACAGCTCCTGGCAGGCACAGGGGACCATATGGGACACTGGGATTCGAACCAACCACCTTAGGTCCTGGATCGGCTGCTTGCAAGGCAAACACCGCTGTGCTATCTCTCCAGCCCCACAGATTCTTCATTTTTGAGGTCACACGAGACAGGACTTGAACATGGATGGGTTGGTGTTAGACAAGATTCTTGGTTTCTAAGTGGATGTTTCTAGTAAGTTACCAGAATAGTTTTTAAAGAGAGGTGTGTATTCAAAAGTGCCCCTCTTTAACTCAAAAAACAATATACTTCCTCTTTCCTTAGCAAACTGGTTTTGTGTGTGTGTGTGTGTGTATGCATGTACAAACACCTAAATCCTAAATTGCACTGCTGCTTTCCCTGAGCACACACAGAAACACAAGATGATCACACTTTTCTATCTTTTCTTTTATTACTTCTACCCTGCTTCTGTTAACAACTGCTTTGTAAGTTTAGGGATACATTAAAAACAAAAAAACAAACAAACAAAAAACAAGTGTGGGAGAAAATACTGAGGAGAGTGGAGAAGAAACAATGTCACAGATTTTTAAGCATCTTTAATTTTAGAAGGCATCTTGTGAACAGCTTGAGAAAGGGATGTGTGTGTGTGTGTGTGTGTGTGTGTGTGTGTGTGTGTGTGTGTGTGTTGGTATTAGAGGAAGGATCAGAGAGGAGATTCAGCAACTACCGAGAGTGCTTTTGGACTACTAACACAATGAAGTAATTTTATGATTCTATGTTAACGTGGACTTGATGAAACAGCAGTGCTCCTCTAGCCCCTTCATCATTCATGCCTGAATTGTTAGGTGTGTGCATTAAAAGGTACATTCATGCCTGAATTGGTAGGTGCGTGCATTAAAAGGTATTAGCAGTGGAACAAAAGGGAAGTCTCCCAGCACAGAAAAGAAAGCTTTTATTTTCCACTTTTAGAATGTTCTTTTTTTTTTTTAAAGTATATTGTGCATTTTAAGGGGCAAATTATTTAGAGCACATACACACATTTAAATCCAGTTAAATTCAAGGGAAATCAGGCTGAGAATAGATATTATCTTTCTTTTCCCTTTTGGGACATGAGTTATTTCAGAATTCAAATATTTGTATTTTTTTTGTTTAAACTAAAGGTTGGGGAATGAAAAATTATTTTACTTAAAACAAACCTGATGTCATTCCTCTGCTTAAAAAAAATACTTCAGTGTATCTGTACTGAAATTGCACTTTAGTTTTTTAGAAGGTGATCGTTCATCTCCTATGGTTCCCTAGACCTTTTTAAGGTTCCCCCTAATTTAGTGAATGGCCTCTGTAAGAAACGCCCACCTGCAGCTATATATAACTGCACTAGAGGCTGAATTCCAGCTGCCTCTTGGAAACACAAATGGATTCTATTCTCAATGCTCAAGCTGTGAGAAGAACAGAACTAGTGCTGATATGTGACTTTTTATCTTCTGAATTTTAAATGATATTCTCTAAAAGAATAGTAGATTTATAGTATATATATATTACCATATAATGCTATGTCCTATGTTTCATATAGTTTCCTAATCATCTTCCCTAATTTTGGAGTCAAAATTTTACTAATTTGTTGAAATTGCTGGACTTCATGTGAAAATATCTTTTGGGGGACATCAAGAACTACTCAAGTGAGTAGAGTGCCTGTAACCAACCTGGGTTTAATTTGCAGTGCGCCATATGTTCCCCTGAGCTCTGCTAAGATCTCTGAGTTCAGAGCCAGGAGTTAAAGTCCTGAGCACCACTGGGTGTGGTTTAAAACTCAAAAGCAAACAACATATGTTGCTGAGGCTGGGGTAGAGGGTTTGGGTTGAGGGAAGGTGAGAGATGATAAATAATTTAGGACAGAGATGGGGGATTTTTGGCATTTTGGTGGTGGCCATCTTGTACAACAAAAGCACAAATGCTAACAATATGGTAACCGTGTTACTTCAACTACAATAAAATAAAATTATATAAAAGTATGTTGAGTACTCACGTTTTTAGTGGACTTTAAAAAACACTCCAGTAAATGTAAATTGGTTTGAATTTTCACAGAATCTGCTTATTGAAAAAAAAAAATCCTAGAGAAATAAGATTTCTGGGGTCGGGAAGGTGGCGCTAGAGGTAAGGTGTCTGCCTTACAAGCGCTAGCATAGGACAGATCGCGGTTCGATCCCCCGGCGTCCCATATGGTCTCCCCAAGCCAGGGGCGATTTCTGAGCTCATAGCCAGGAGTAACCCCTGAGCGTCAAACGGGTGTGGCCCAAAAACCAAAAAAAAAAAAAAAAAAAAAAAAAAGAAATAAGATTTCTTACCTAGCTTCATACTTTTCTAATTACAAAAAGAAGTCTAGAAATTGTTTTTAAATTAACTTTTTTCTTTGAAGAAACTCTAGGATTGCCTATAAATTATGTGCTCCAGAAAATTCTGATTATATCCTCTGTTCCTATTTCTACTGATTCCTATTCAAAATTTTCTCAGGAGGCTGGATTATTAATTGTTTAAAATAAGACAGTAAGCATCAAAAAGATAGTATGACGGGTAGAGCACTTGCCTTGCATGTGCTTAACTTAGGTTTAATCCCCATGACCACATATGATTCTCCTCCCAGACCCACCTGGAGTGATACAGAGCTGGGATAAGCTCTGACCACAGTGGGGATGGAATCCCAAGTAAATATCTACTTGAAAAAGTGGTATGACCTAATGGTAGACCAAAGGTAGACATCGGACATTAGAATGTAAGTTCCAGTGGGTCAAACTCTTATGCTTTTAAATATGGTGGAACAGTGATGGGGGCTTGTCGTCATGTCTCTCCTGAAGGTAGTCTCCAAATGAAGAGCATCTACATTGATCAGAGTGCATAGATATTCTACTTCCAAGAGCATTACAGCTCAGTTAAAATTTAGTCTGCCCTCTCAGGTAGAGCCAGAGCACTTTAGCTACCCTGTTCCATTGCTTGGATACAGTTGGTCTCTACACAAAATTGTTTCTGCTGCTGTTCAAATGAACAATTAGAAGAACTTTTGTCTTTTTACACAAGACTCTTCTAGTGTCCTGGGGTAAATTCTCTTCAGACATGGTTCTTCTCTTTATGAGCTGGGCCAGCTGTGTCCACACAGAGTTAATTGGCTTGAGTGGAAAAGTTGTTCCCTGCTCTTGATATTTACAGCCAATCCAAGTTTCCATCCTCTGAGCCATTTTTCCAGACACCTCCTACTGGGGTCTTGTTTGTGAAATAGTTTGCCACGTGTCAAATTATCTTTCTAAATTGCCAAATGCATCAAGCCTATGTCCCTCCTAATTTGTTTATTTGGTAAATAAGTAGTTAATATTTTTATGGTAATGTTATATCATAAGTGGGCATTATGATTTGGTAATATGGTGGAGATCAGATATGACCCCCAATCATTATTTTAAAATCATACATCTTAAAGCATGTAGTTGATAATTCACACTTGAACTATTTTGAGAAATAAATTTATTCTTTACACTATGTTTTATTTTGGATCAGTTCTTCACAGTTGGTTTAGATTAAGGCTCATTAAAAAAAATAAAAGTCAGCATGTGAGTTTCCTAAAAAAAAAAAAAAAAATTCTTCGATTTTTATGCTTCACACTTAGAATGTCCCCCCCCATTAATCTTGAAAGAAGTGAGTCATTGTAAATGACACAGATTCTTAATTCTAAGAATCTGTCTCAGCAAAATCCAAAACATCTTGTTAAATCACATTCGGGACTGTGTCTTTAATCATTTGTTTCACTTCTTCCAACTTTGTAATACTGTGTAAGTGTAACTGACCCATTGTTCTCCTCTGGCTCTCCTTTCTTTCTTTGCCTTCACTTTCTGTTCAGCAAGTTTGGTTCCTTGTCCTTCCTCAAATCTGTGATAGTATGTATGTGCACTAACATACATATGTATCAGGAATGGTTGCATGTATCTTGAAAAACTTAAAAGAGTTGCCTTGTTAGCTGAACATAGACATTTTTCTGGTTCACTCAGTGTATTTCTAGGATTAATGTGCTATCAACTCTATTATACTTTTTCTCCCCCTTAGAGAGCTGAGTTTCCTTATAGCTACATTTCATTTAACCTTTTGTCTTTGACTAATAATGTTGACTTTTTTTCTCCTCTCAGCTTAAACTTCAGTATAAGAGTAGGGCTAGGATTATTCTTCTTCATCATTCCTGGATGGAATCTCAGAGTGCAGTATTTCTTCTGATGGGGAGGTCTAGCAAGATCATATGAGCAATACTTACTAAATATATAAACTAGATTTCTAAGTCTGTATTAGACAAGGTCATATAGTGACGAACATAACAGAGGCTCCAAACAGTAGCTTCTATCTCAGTTTTACAACTTCAGTTTCTGCATAGAAAGGGGTGATATTGGAAATATATTTACAGAAGATCTTAAACAATGGAAATCTATTAAACCTTCACAAATCTTTAAAAAAGGGGAGGCACTTTAAAAATCATGGTCATGTCCTCAAACTTATGTTTTCTTTTGCACTTCATCCTTCTCATTAACAGAGGTATTTCCTATTAACACCAATTTTTATTATTATTTTATTGATATTACTGCATATTTTTTTCAATTTCCTTGGCTACTCTCAACTTTTTATTCTTTTCCATCTAAATTTTGAGATGTAAATATTTACTCCCAGATACTTTATTTTCTTTCTCTCTCCATTATTTTTTACACCTTCTCCCTCTCTTCTTTCTCAAAGGCAATAGTATTTGCCATGAACTTCTTTTAATTCTAGTTTATGGAGCAAATTCTCAACTCCATCTTCTACCAAATTAATTTCACATTTAATTAATTGAATACTAAGCACAATCTTGTATGTGGGAAGAGACTGAAGTAAAAGACTACATGTTTTAGTCTTATCTTGAACAGTTTATTTTAATTTAATATCAAGTGTTGTGATCGGGAATGCCAGTATATCTTCACACAACAAGTCTTTTCAATGTCTGTGAGATTAATAGTTAATACAATATAATTGTCATACAAAGTAGAGTAAGATATACAAATATAAGTTTATTCCAAAAGAGTTCCAGTCCAATAGCATTTTAAAAAATATTTAATTTAAACACTATGGTTACAAAGTTTTTCAAGATTAAGTTTCTGTCATACAATATACACACCCTTCTCCAGTACCCATTTTCCACCACCAATGTCCTCAGTTTTCATACACCCACTCCACTGCCTGCCTCTGGGGCAGATGTATTTCTTCCCTTTCTTTCCCTTTCTTTTTTAAAATTTGTAGGCACTACTTTGAACACTGGTTTGTACTACTGTTAATGAAGGGGTACTAAAGGCATATCACTTTATCTCTATTCACTACCCAGTTCCTGTCCAGAGTGATAAATAGCATTTTTAATGAGAGAATCAGAAAGTGTAACTCAGCAAGTTTATTTTACATGTTAATAATATTTACTTCAAAAGTCTTACTATTTTTCATACTTATAGTGTTTTATTTTTTTTTTTGGGCCACATCCGGGGACGCTCAGGGGTTACTCCTGGCTATGAGCTCAGAAGTCGCTCCTGGCTTGGGGGACCATATGGGACGCCGGGGGATTGAACCGCGGTCCGTCCTAGGCTAGCACAGGCAAGGCAGGCACCTTACCTCTAGTGCCACCGCCTGGCCCATATAGTGTTTTATTTGGAAACAAATGAAATTCTTTTTTGGGGGGGGGAGGGGGCACACCTGGTGTCGCTCAGGGGTTACTCCTGGCTCTGTATTCAGAAATTGCTCCTGGCAGAGTCAGGGCAGAGGACCATATGGGATGCTGGGAATCAAACCCAGGTCTGTCCTGGATCAGCTGCGTGCCAAGCCCCAAAACCAACAGATATTATTCCTCTAGACAGTGTTAAAATGAAACTTGCTATCACTTTTCAATGGCTTTCTATTTTACAAGACATCAGCATTAAACCTAAACAGTAAACTTTTACTATTGTGATTCTTTAGCATTACTATCCACTTTTACACTGTCCATGGAGTATATTTTATTTCTTTTTTTTGGTGGGGGTCACACCTGGCACTCAGAAATCACTCCTGCAATGCCAGGAATTGAACCAAGGTCCATCCTGTGTTGGCCACATGCAAGGTAAATGTCCTACCACTGAGCTATTGCTCTGGCGCCATAGAGTATATTTTAAAGACAGAGACTCTCTCAATTAATCTCTCATTCATCTAGACTACCCCAGATAGGACCATGGATATTGTCACTGAATTTAAATTCAATGAATTAAAATTTAACTAACGAACTCTGTTTGCCATATGCTCTGCCTCTCCAACTTCAGGACATCTTGATCATATTCTTTCTACTCTGTCCTCCTAAGCATCATAAATTTTTGATTTATTCCCATGTATCACTTCCCAGATTTTGAGCCTCTAAAATAAACTCTCCATTTCTTTCTTCTTTACCTCTTTTCCTCCCAGTATTTGGGGTGTTTTTCTAACCACTGTATACCTTGTACATTTTAAATCCTCAAATATGATTCATAACTACCTTCACAAAGAAAAAGAAAACACTAATTTGCTTGCCTAATAAGTCATCTGACATCACTAATCATAAATTTTCATAATTTCAATTAGTAATATTTTTATATTTTACTCATATTTTCATTACAGTTCTACTTAAACTTAGCCAATTTCTTTTGTTAAATTTACATGGAAACTTAAGTTTGGAATTAAGATAGCCCCAAAATGTCAAATAGATACTAAGGCAATAGTTCTAAAATTTCTAGTTGTGGTACTTTTTTATTTAAAATATATTACCTCTTTTTTTTTTGACTATTGAATTTTATGCTCAGTTACCTTTCACATCAGAACTAAGCTCTAACATGTAAGACTATAAAAATCTAGGGCAGTAGTTCCCTGTCTACAATTTTCTCAGAACAAGTAAAGTTATATCTTAATATCCATATGCCTGCAGTTCATACTCCGAGATGCTGGTTTTAAAAATCAGAGTCAAGGAACTTGGATATATAGCAGTCTATCTGGATTAGGTGATGCATTAAAAACATTCACTCTTGCACTGTATTATTGAGGTTTAAGTCAAAGAAATTGATGTATAAATCATAGCTACATTTCTTGCAATCTCTGTGACACCACAAAATTTCATGTTATTCAATTTCCAGTTCTCTAAAGGAAGGAATCTGGCAGTTACCTAAAATTAATATGAATGTTAATTAAGAGATTGAACATGATGAACAGAATCCAGATTCTGATTGTTCTTAGAAACAGATGAGTATGAGAAGATGTAGATCACAATGATAGCTCAGTCTATAAAAAATATCCCTGACCTGGGGCTGGAGAGATAACATGGAGGCAAGGTGTTTGCCTTGCCTACAAAAGGATTGTGGTTCGAATCGCAGCATCCCTAATGGTCCCCCGAGCGCTGCTGGGTGTGAACCAAACAAAACAAAACAAAACAAAACAAAACCCCCCAAAAACAAAAATAGCCCTGACCTGCCCTCACTACTTTTATTTTTCATGCAAATAGTAATCATGGGGAGTGTATCTTTCTTGAAATGCTTCTCCCCTCCACAGTCTTGTTTCTAGATAAAAATCAATAGCTCTATTCTTCTGATGAGAAACACACAAAACATGTGATCAATGATCAAAGTCTGGGAGGCTTGACAACACAGGTTTCCAAGTCACCAAGCTTATTCTGGCCTTGGCCCTTTTTCTAGTGTCTAGAATGTTTTGCACATGGATAGACATTCCTATCCAAGGTATGGATTGCTAACATTGCTGATGCCCTAACTATTCCCTTCCTCATCTTTACTACAACCATGGAGACATCAGCTCAGAAGAAGTCAAGTTTGGATTCTCAAACTCACATTCATTTCATTTCTGTCTTTCTGTTGAATTGTTAAGTATGTCATTGAATCTTCTGGAATCTCAGGTGTTTTAGTTGTAAAGGTGGTGATAATAATGAGGGTGATGATGATGATGATGATGATGATGATGATGATGATGATGATAATTGATTTGTTTATTTCACAGGCTGGTGACAAAAATTGTACCAATATATCATTTATGATGATACAGTGTTAGACTACACAGGATCTATTAATAATACATAAGTCAGTTTTGGTTTTGTTTGTCCTCAGTTCTGTGCTTATCATTGTTATTTTCTTAGGACATCTAGAGATTGACTAAGATGACTGAAGGTAAGTTGAACTCAAGAGATGTGTGGGAGGCGTGATGGTCAGGAAATCTGAGTCACAGTGGTGTCAAAGATGGCTAGAAAGATTTAAGAACTTAGGGGCCACAGAGGTAGCGCAAGTGGTAAGGCGTCTGCCTTGCGTGTGCTAGTTTAGGATGAATCGTCGTTCGATCCCCTGGTGTCCCATATGGTCCCCCAAGTCAGAAGAGATTTCTGAGTGCATAGCCAGGAGTAACCACTGAGGGTCACCAGGTGTGCCGAAAAACCAAAACCAAACAAAAACAAAACAAAAAACAAAAAAAACTCAACTAATGAATTACTGTAGCAAATATATTATCAATCATTCCAAGTTAGAATGGTTATGTGCTATTAGAAAGGCTAGGAGCCAATTTTTAAAATTGGCTTCTTTCTTATTAAGTAACTTTAGCTTTTTATCATGCACTAGTAACAATTCATTAACTTTAGACATCTACTATACTTACAAGTCACTAGAAATATTGCGAAAATGTAGATTCTGATTGCGTATAAGTAGGCAGCAGACTCTCAGAATAGACATTTATATGATAACATATATCATATATGTTATTTACATATGTCTTACTTGGTGGAGCCAAGTCATTTTAGCAAACTTGAGAGAGCATGAGAGAAATCAGAACTTTCTAGTTATGACATCCTCAATCAAAATTGTGAGAAACAGTGGAAATAATGCTTTTTACTTTATGTAAAAGCTCTCCGCACCCACATTTTCATGTCCAAATACTATTTACCATGTTTATTTGTCAGAGAAATATTCAGACCTTTCCTGATTTGCTAATGATTTTCTATGTAGTTCCTTAAGATTAAATAATTTCTGGGGCCTTTGAGGTAGCGCTAGAGGTAAGGTGTCTGCCTTGCAAGTGCTAGCCAAGGAAGGACCACCGTTTGATCCCCCGGCGTCCCATATGGTCCCCCCCAAGCCAGGGGCAATTTCTGAGCATTTAGCCAGGAATAACCCCCGAGCATCAAACGGGTGTGGCCCCCCAAAACAAAAAAACAAAAAAATAAAAAATAATTACTAGGTGTGTGTGTGCGTGCGTGTGTGTGTGTGTGTGTGTGTGTGTGTGTGTGTGTGTGTGTGCACGCGTGCGTGCGTGCATGCTCTGGGGGCCAGATCAATAATACATCAGATAGGGCATTTATTTTCCTCATATGCAGCCAACCCAGGTTCTATCCCTGATATTTCATATGGTCTCCTGAGCCTTCCAGGAGTAATTTCTAAGCACAGATCCAGGAACAACCTCCAAAACAAATAAAGAGTAAATTAGTGTATCTACAGGCCTTTGACTAGAAGGGGTGTAAATTATTAAAATATTAACTTAAGATTAGTTTAAAATATTTATTCTTAATGTGTTATGTTACTTTTTCTGTATATTGCTATAGTTTTTTTCTTTTGGGGGGAACACCCTGCTAAGTACTCAATAGTTACTCCTAGTTCTGCACTCAGGAATTACTCCTGGCAAGATCAAGGACCATAAAGAATTTCTGGGGTTCAAACCCAGGTTGGCCACATGCAATGCAAATGTCCTACCTACTGTATGTACTATTGTTCTGGTCCATGTACTCTCTTTTTTAGGGTTTAATATCTAAGAAGTCACCCATAGTCCATACTACATACTCTCACACTATAATGGAAAGAGATCGGGTGTTATGTAACTGTAGTCCTTTATTGGGCTGCCCAGAATAGTCAAGAATTTTTGCTTCAGTGTCTAGATTTAGGTAAAAAAAAAAAAGATCTTCCCTTGGATCAGAACAATTATTTTAATAATGGACTTCATTATTTGCTGACAATATGACAATTCTAACTGAACCATGAGAATATTTCTCTCAAGGTCAGAGAATTGTATTTGAAGTTATAACAAATAGTGACCTTCATTTATGAGCATAAGAATATCAGGGCAATTGCATTAAGCCTATGTCTCCTGACCAAACAGAGCTAGTATAAAACAAGTATTGGATCGTTAGCTTTAATTTAAAAATACCCCACAGTTTTGAAGAATATGATAAAAAACCAATTCATTTTTATAAAACTGCTTTAGAATTTTATATTTTTGAGTCAAACCTAGATATGATCAGGGACATTTTTTATCAGGGGTCACTCCTGGCAGTTCTCAGGAGACCATATGATTCCAGGTATCATATCGTAAGCTCCAAACCATCAAATTATTTTTCCATCCTGAATCAATTTAATTAAAAAATATTACCAAAAAAGTATTTTTATTTGTAAAGCATTTCTTTAGATATGATTCAGTGTATTTAAATGAGAAGGCATAAACCTAATTTTTTTATATTAGGTTTTATACAAAAACAGTCATATTTTGGCTTTTGCATTTAAATCTACTTGATTCTTCAATCTCGAAATAATAAAATAAAACTTTTTTTTTCTCTTTTTTTGGGGGGGGAGATGAGGAGATTTAAACTACATCTAATTGTATTCAGAACTCTATTAGGACTCTGTCCTCAGAGATCATTAATGGTCTCTATCATTAATTGGGGGACCAGAAGTTGTGTCTGGGATCAATTCCTGGTCAGCTATATGTAAGGCAAGAACCCTACTTGCTGTACTAGCTCTCCAGCCTGCTGTTTATTTTCTTGTTCATAGATACATTAAGGCATGCAATTAATGATTCTACTAATACACAGAATCTTAAGTATACCACAATATTTGTCAGATCTTTTGAATAGTTGATTTTTATTTATTATGCAAAACAGTATTTGAATATACTTGTTATTATGAAAACATCAATTACAAATGAAGAAACACATTCTTTTTCTCCTTCTAGAAAAATATAGAAAAATCTAGTAGAAGATGCGCAAATTTTTTAAGATGATATTTAGTATAATACTCTCCAGATCCATCCACCTGGCAGTAATGACATGACTTTGACTTATAACCAAGTAGTATTCCATTATGTATATACACCTGTGTATATTTATTCACTCTGTTATTGGAAATTTGGATGGTTTCCTGATTTTAGCTATTCTGAAGAGTGCTACAGTGAACATAGGATTACAAATATCTTATAAACAGAGTTGTGGGTCTCTTGAGGTAAATGACAAGAAGTGGAAATGGTGGATCTTATAGAAACTTAATTCCTAGATTTTAAATGAGTGTCCATGTTGTTTTCCAAGAATATTGAACCAGTTAACATTCCCACCACAAAGTAATTAGGATCCCTTTCCCTTCACTTCTATGTCATCACTGGTTGTTTTTGCTGTTTGTGATGTGTGCCAGTCACACTGGTATAACATGATATCTCATTGTTGTTTTGAATTGCATTTCCCTAATAAGTGGAACAGAGATTTTTTTTCTTATATGTTCGTTTTGTCCATCTGAATGTCTTTTTTGAAAACATTTTTGTTCATCTCTTCTCCCTATTTTTCTCTGAGGCTAGAAGTGATTTTTATTGTAAAATTCAATCAGTGCTTTATATATCCTGGATGTTAACCTTTTTTTAGATGAGAGATAGACAAATATTTTCTCTCGTTCCATTAGATGTCTTTGTATTCTGTTCATTGTTTCCTTTGCAATCCAAGAAGTTTCTTAGTTTGATGCAATTCATAAGTTTATTTTTGCTTCTGTTTGCTTGGTCAATGGCAAGGAATCATTAACGATTCCTCATGAAGGGTTTAAGTGGCAATACAAATGTTTTTTTTAAGTCAACATTATGATAGGTGCCATATAATTTGTAATAGCTTTATGTAGGTTGACATATGCATTTGATCTTAAGAATTGGGCCTTTTGGACTGGAAACCCAATTAATTTAGCTTGATGTGAGTGTCTGTGCCTCATAAAATAGCTTTGTAAATAAATATTATGGTCTATTATAAAGAAGTTGGAGATTAAAAAGTACAAGCAAATATAATGCTAAGAAACAAGTGAAAACCCTTTGTTCCAGCAAAGGATGTACTGTTTAGATGGGAACAAATAATCATGTGGAATTTTGTGTGGCAATGGATGGTCAAGCTGAATAAACATTGTTTTTCATTCTTACCCTGAGGATACTTACATATGCATATCTAGTGGTAAAAGTCTCCCCAGGGATGGGACAGCTGCCTGATCCTACCCAAGTTACAACCTGACTCATTTAGCAGATGCCAGGAGCCTCAGGGTCCCTCTGAATGGCTCTAGGGTTTCGAGAAGTGGACCTTCAACACTGCAGGTGGAACAACTGCTGACACAGCAAACCCTTTTGAAGCTGGACACTCCAGGACTTGGAGTCCATTGGGGAATTATTTATTTGCTGTGTTGTTACTTGGAAAGTCTCAGAGTGTACAAATTGGCCCCACTTTAAAGTAAAGCAGATCAAATTCGGTTTTGACAAATACATTTCTGATTAAAGAGGAGGAAGAAAGTCAAATGCTTTTCCTATCGGTGCTGTTCCCACCAACCTGAGCTTGAAGGGGTTTTTAACCTATTTAAATAGTGGTTTTAATGTGATGGTTGGTGATCACAGAGTTTGCCTTCTGATATGTGCTTGTGGGAGATTTAAAGATGGACTTCAAGGCACTGTTAAATGAATTTGGTTTGGAGAAAGAGATCAAAAGCAATTCAGCAGGAATAAGTGGGTAGGGATGGATTTTGATCAATTTCTCTTTAACTAAATCCATGTTTCCTAAAGCAGGTTAAATGGGTAGGTTTATAATATATCTTGTAATGAGGTCTTCTTGCAAGAGGTTAAAATGAAAGCCATTAACTTCAAAAGCAGCAGAATGCAAAAGGAAAAGAAAAAGAAGTGGCCTTAAACCAAAGTTGTGGGAAAATGTAAAAAAAAAAAAAAAAAAAAAAAAATCAAGAGACAGAGCTCCACTCTGGGGGAAAGGGATTTTGGAAAGAAAAATAAAGTGTTGCAAAGTTTCACTGGGAAACTACCTACTTTCAGTCTTTTGAGGGTTTTTTTTTTTTTGGCTCGTGTGGAATTTATTAAGGGAGTTCTACAAGGATGGGTTTGTCTTGTTTGTTTTCCAAATTTCCTGGGATTCTACTGATATAATAAAGAAAGCCATGGAATCAATGTAACTCTAGGAACCCAACTCAGTCCCTTCTTTTTTTTTTTTTCTCAAAAGTAATTGAAGACAAAGCAGTAGCAATTCTTCCAGGGCATGTTCTGAGCAATCCTGAATGTTGATTTGCTAGATAGATAATCTTGTCTTGGGGGCCTATTGTTCATCTAGCTCTCCACCTCTACTGCTTTGTCATCATCCTTATATTGCCTACCATTGGTTGGAGAGCAAGCAAGACACAATGACTTAGAAGCAAAGCTTTACAGATCTAAGCCCCACAAAATAGCCTTTAGGCCCAAGACTAAGTATCACACATCCCAATTGGCTTCCTAGTTTATTTTTCAAATTTAATATTTTTTGGCAGGTGATTTTTGGAATGTTTAAATTCAGAAAGAAGGGACTGGATGTATGGTACAAAGGTTAAGATGGTTGCTTAGCATGCAATCAATACTGGGTCAACTCCTAGAATTACATATAGTCATCCCCACTTCTGCGTCTAACACATTGCCAAGAATAAATATTGAATACAGAGCAGAAGTAGCTCCTGACCACCTCTGGGTACAGCTCAAACTTCCAACCCTTATCCCACCGCCTAAATCTGAAACAGCCCAAATTTCTACTAGCTTCTTCACCATCCCAGGTGAGATTTGCCTCTGGCTGACATCAGTGGGCCTATTCTCAACCAGGAAGTAGATCCCCTCCCTAGTGGGTGGGTCCCAGCAATCTAAGCACAAGTAAAGATCAATATCCTAGCTCCTTCCTGACCTTCTCCATCATCCCAGGACCAGGAGATAAAAAAATAACAAGAGAGAGCAATCTCCAGCTTAATCCCTCAGCATTTTCTGGGAGTGGGGGTTGGCAGGGGGTGACTCACCCCTCCAGCACATAAAGCTCAATGAATGAAAACAATATCATGGAAGACATAAACAACACCAGTAAGTATCCAATGATTTTAGTGACATTATGATAAAGATTTAATTAATTAAAAATATGAGAGATGTGATAAAAAGTAACTATTAGTCAGAAATTGACAGAAATGAAGAACATGGTAGATGATATTAAAAAGTCAATAGAAACTCTGAATGACAGAATAACAGAAGCTGAACAAAGGGTAAAGGAGCCCCAAGATGAGAAGGAAACTACTAGGAAATAGCAGAAGGTGGAAAATAGTCTGAAAAGAAATAAACAATCATCAGAAAAATATGGAACGAAATAAAAGGATCAATATAAGAACAATAAAAGTCCCTGAAGAGCAGGAAGATAAATGTGATGAGTAAACAATAGTTCAATCATTGATAAGAACTTGCCAGAGTTGAGAATTACAGACACCAAAATTCAGAGGCTAAACTGTTCCATTGAAAAATAGACCCTATTAGGACACATTTTAGATAATAATATATACCACCAAAATGACAAAATTCAAAGATATAGATAGAATATTGAAATCTGTAAGATCAAAATAGAAACTTTCATACAAATGAAATTTCATAAGATGTACATCAGATCTATCAAGTGAGACTTTACTAGTCAGAGGATATGGACAAATATAGTACAAAAATTCAATGAAATGAACACCTCACCAAGAATGCTCTGACTATACAGAACTTCATGGACAAGAATCAGCTCAGGAAATTCATGGCTTTGAAACCAGTTTTGCAAGAAATATGAAAGAGCTCCTTTCAAGAACAGGAGAAACCCTCCAATTAGATGACACTGAGTATGATACTAATGGTACATGTGGTTGTCTTGTACTAAATTAAGAAAGGTTAAAAACACATGACAATTAATCATCACAAATGGACTTTTTTTGTTTGTTTGTTTGTTTGTTTTTGGGCCACACCTGGTGTTGCTCAGGGGTTACTCCTGGCTGTCTGCTCAGAAATAGCTCCTGGCAGGCATGGGGGACCATATGGGACACCAGGATTCGAACCAACCACCTTTGGTCCTGGATCGGCTGCTTGCAAGGCAAACACCGCTGTGCTATCTCTCCGGGCCCCACAAATGGACTTTTACTGTTTTATTTTTTGATGATTCTACTTGTTATTCCTTTAAATTTTATTGCAAAGTAATATAAGATAAATTTGTTATATGCCTGCCAATGGTCAAATTTGGGCTTGGGAGGAAAGGGAACATTAATGGTTGGATTGAATTGGAATATTGTATGCCTGAAATCAATAAATATTTTTGTAAATCACAGTGACCTAATAAACATTCCAGAAGAAAAATCTGAAACAATTTAGGAATGGGCATCCTGATTTAAAAATGTAAATTATTTTTTAAAATAAAAATTGTCTTCCTTGTCTTCCTCCTAGCATAAATTCACCCTTCTCTTAGATGATTTCCAAATTCATACCTAGGTTTATCATTACCCATTGGGAACAAACTGAAAACAAGTTCTCAACCAGAGAAGGTTAACCCACTTCTTCTCAGGTGATTTCAAGGTTTCTTTGAGAAGGAAGATCAGTATTAGAAGGTTCTTGTTGTCCAAATGAATGAATTTCTTTGCTAATCTAAGATGACAGAAATTGTTTATCTCCATTCTGACTGGAATATAAACAAAACCACCCCAACTTCCCCTTGAGCATGCTAATATATGTGTATGTTATTACCTTTCACTCTGCAGAGAGAGACTTGCATGTCCTTAAGACCTGAAGAGAGGCCAAGTATTGGAAGAGGTGAAATGATTGGTGGTGAAACACAGATAGATGAATAAGGCCTTAAGAACTTCAGTAACAACATATCCCCAGTTCTATCTCCTGCAGACCATATGGTCAGTCAGCACTGCAGGAATTATCCCTGAGTGTAGAGGTGGACTAAGCCTGAAGCATTTGCTAAAAACCAAAAAAGAAAAAGAATGATAAAAAGAAACATAGATACATTTACTCAGATATCCCCAAATCGTGGGAATGAAGAAATGGTGGGACTGAGATAAAGTTGGCTTTTATTAAAATGAAGATGAGGGAGTCTCTGGAAAGGAACATGCTGGTCAGTTGGAAGGATCATAAAAGAAAAGATAAGATATAGTTGAAATACTAGAAAGGATAAGATATACAATGTTTACTAGTATTCCTAGAAGTAACCTTGTAGATACAAGAATGCTTTAGCACATAACTACATGGAAGGACAATCTTCTCACATAGAAGTGTATCAATATCTGATTTTTATATTAAAATGAGGTCATCGTATCATATCTTGTCACACTGACATTCATATTTACTCCAATATTACTGGATAATTGTTTCTAATTCTTATGCCAGTTTGCCCATTAATAGCTAGCTCTTAGATGTTTAATTTATGTGCATTATTGCATAGACTTAGAACCACTTTTTTTTTACAGTTTCCACTCAATCCTCTCCTCCACTAGTCCTGGCAGATTTAAAATTAACTTGTTCCTTTAACCAAAATTGGTGATAAAACCAACTGTTTGGGTTTTTTTTTTTTGGTTATCTTTGAGATTTTTCTTTTATGCTCTAATCTTCAACCTTAAAGGATATTTCTCTTCTCATTGTTCAAACAGCAATTCTTAACTCTAACTGTTTCTATTGAAATTTCTTTGCATGCTTCATTCAGTGGTATTCCTAGTCCTGTTGATACCTGTTTTTCTGAGGAAAAGTGGTAAGAACTCACAATTTAAGATTTGCTATGTATTATTAGGTGTTGTTTCTAGAAATACTTGACTCAGTATTTATTAACAGCTATTCTTGGTGTTAAGGTTCTTGCTTTCTCTATAGTTTCCTTTCTTCTTTTCTGTTCACAATTTGTCAATATTAACAATTGAATCTAATATGTATTAAGATTTTTCTGTATGCTTTAAATTCAGAAGTATGTTAATTGTACCACATAACCCAATGAGATCATTGTAAAATGAGGAATATGGGTCTCTCACTGTTAAGTATCTTGTTCAAGGTCACAGGCAAGTAGATAGTAGAAATATAATTGTAATGCAAATATTTCAAACCATTAAAGTTCTTCAATCGTTTGCTCTTTATTTCTTTTTTCATCTCTCTGGTAGATAACAACTAAGATACTTTGGTTCTACATTTCATTATCCCCATGATTACAGGTATGGTCTAGTATTGTGCTTTTTATATCTGTCTCTTTAGAGTTAGGGAAATATACAATTTCAGGTAAAGAATCCTGTCATTGGACTTTTTATATTAAAAAAAAGCAATATATAAAAAAGCAATCTTTTGATTGCTTATTGTTGTATAGTTTTTGTTTCTCAGTTATTTTCTGGAGCATCATTTGACTGCCTGGTAGTTCAACTGTCCATTCTAGGCAGTTGGGTGAGGAGTGTGAAGGCAGAGGCATATCTGGGAGATTCTGTCGCTCTTTCCAGCCCCACCATCACCTGACTAAATTGTTTGTTGGATTGCTATGTTCCAGCCCTAAGGGAGGCCACAATGGTTTGTTTGTTTGTGTATGAGAGACTCTGGCTTTGATTAGCAGCTAGCTGCAGTGCAGCTGAACATACAATAGGGACCAAAGGATGGGAAAAAAATCCTGCTACAGTTTCCCATTGGAAAGCATTCACTCTCAAGCATGGGCATCCAACAGGGGGGCACAGAGGGACAGAGGCTGGGAAAGGTTAGGTGATGGATTCTCCATGCCCCACAGCAGTCACTCCTTTAACTAAAGTGTCAGGGACTCTGTCCCTGGAAGTGTCTTTATGATTATGGTTTATGGAGACTAATGTTGCTGTGATTTGAGAGTGGCAAAGCCTGGAAGTCTGAAAAGCATGAAGTGGCCCCACAATAGTAAGGGCGATTGGTAAAATAAAGAAAAGAAATGTGCTTACTTTAAAGGGCTAGTCACATACGTGCACACACAAAAGAAAGGTCATTTGATGGCATGAAAAACTTGTTGATCAATGAAGTGAAAGAAGTAGGGACATTTTAAGTCCTAATTTTGGCAAAGTTTATATTTGATAGTAATGATACATTGATAGTGAAGTTTTATTTCTTCTTGTGAAATTAGTAAATCTTTTATTTTTTTTTTGGAAATACCCATCTACTGGGAACTGAATAGCAGAATAAAAAAATTTGTTTGTCTGAGGTTGGAAGCCTTTATCAGGGGTTTTCAAACTATGGCCCGCGGGCCACATATTGTATTTATTCCCATTTTGTTTCTTCACTTCTAAATAAGATATATGTAGCGTGCATAGAAATTTGTTCATAATTTTTGTTTTTACTATAATCTGGCCCTCCAACAGTCTGAAGGACAGTAAACTGGCCCCCTGTTTAAAAAGTTTGAGGACCCCTGCAGGGACTCCGCCCATTTTCAACGTGTATTTGACTTCTTTTTTTTCCTCTTATTTTGTACCCCAATCTATTGCTTTTCTTTCCTTCAAACAAAACCACATACCTCGATATATCTAGCTTTGCCTCTTAAATAGAGGGGGAAACAAGGAAGGGGTCCAGGACCAAACAGATATATGATTACTAATAGTAAGCCAGACAAAGAGGGGTCCATGTACTCTAGCAGCCCAGGGGGTGATGGTGAGGTATATGGGTTGTAGAAAGGGAACTGAAATGAGGGGAGGACATATTTGGTGATGGGTATTCCCCTGATTCAATGTTAATATGTACCTAAAATACTACTGTGAAAGATATGTAAGCCATTATGAAAAAAAATTTGTGTTTTAATCAGAAACTTCGTTTGACTTACATGTATTATGAGATTATATTAATTCTATTTTATGTTATGTTACTATATTATGTTATGTTTACATCATTATGTTAATCAATTTTGTCTCTTGAATAAATTCTTACAATAAAAAAATTAAAAAAAATTCTGTTTGAAGTAAAGATTCTTCCTACTTTCTTAGATGACTATAGCTTAAATTATCAAGTGATTATTTTATTTTATTTTTATTTATTTTTTTGGTTTTCGGCCATACCTGGCAGCGCTCAGCGGTTACTCCTGTCTCTATGCTCAGAAATCTCTCCTAGCAGGCATGTGGGGGGGCTATATGGGATGCCAGAGATTGAACCCAGGTCCATCCCGGGTTGGGTGCGTGCAAGACAAAAGCCCTACCACTGTGCTATTGCTTTTGGCCCTGATTTAGGATTTTAATCAATAAAATATTTGTTTAAGGCACTCACTTTTGCAAAAATATGCTATCTACTATTCTAGTCTATAGGAACTCTATGTGAATCTTCCCAGAAAGAGAAATGGGGGCATTCAGCAGAGAAAAAGCAGTTCCATTAAATTACCTACAGAAGGAAAGACTTCTGGATCTGGTCTGAAGTGACACAAGTGACTACATGAAGGGTGTTGTATTTTTAAAGACTGATATTTCTTTTTTTTTAATAAATATTTTTATTTTGACCAAAGTGGATTACAAATCATTCACAGTAAAATTTTAGGTATATAGTGACATTGAATCAGGGGCATTCCCACCACCAATGTTGTCCTCGCCTCCCTAGTTCCCAGCATGCATCCTATATCATCCTCTTTTGCTCCAGGGCTGCTAGTGTAAGTGGTCCCCTTTGTGTGTCTAGCTTGTAGATTGGGCATTGATCCTGTTGTCGTTGGCTTTGGATTTGGTACCTAAGTCTGATCATTTTTTATTTCTTCTCAATGTTTATAAGATTGTTTGGTCTTGGTAACCTCCATTATTTCCCCCCTCAGTTTGAGAGGCAGAACAAGATGGTTCAAGTTATGTGGTTCTGTTTGAAGAAAAGAAGAAAAAAAAACAAAGAAAGAAAGAAAGAAAAAAAGGGGACAAAAATCAAACAAGAAAAAATGGAAGGAGTCCTTCTTGAGGCTATAAATATCTGTTTAAGAGAAGAAGGGAAAAAGGAAAAAAAAAAACCATAGCAACAATACTAAAAAACAAGAAAATCAAACTCAAACTCGAAAAGCACCACAGCAATAAATACAACAACCAAACAATAACCACGGTCCCGAAATAAAAACACATTTCTTAAGGCAGATAGTCAGGGGAATTGTTCCAGGAAGAATTGAAGAAAGAATTAAAGGGTGTTTTAAAAACAATATGGGGGCAAGTGGACCCAATTTGTTCAGAATAAGTCAGAGGGAAAAAAAAGAGTTATATCATTAGAGAAAGACCTTTAAAGTGAAGCTAACTTTCTTAAATTCTCTTCTTATGTAGTAGCAAAAGAGTTCTAAACACTAGAAATATGATACAACTTTGTCCTCAAGCAAGATAGTGGTTTTAGGGTAAGAAGTGATTATTTTCAGAGACATAACAAAGTAAAGGTGCAGAGAATCAATTAGATTTTAAAAGGCATATGTTTTTGCTTTTCGGGGTCATATCCAGCAGTGCTCAGGGATTACTTCCTGGGTCTGTGCTTAGGAATCAAACCTGGAGGTGCTTGGAGAATCATGTGGGATGCCCAGGATCAAACCCAGATAGACCAAGAGTAAGGCAAATGCCCTCATGCTTTGCTATTATAATGTCCCCTCTAAAAAGACAATTTTTTTTTGGAGGGGGGAGTCACACCTGGCAGCGCTCAGGAATTACTCCTGGCTCTACGCTCAAAAATTGCTCCTGGCAGGCTCCAGGGACCATATGGGATGCCAGGATTTGAACCACAGTCCTTCTGCATGCAAGGCAAATGCCGTACCTCCATGCTATCTCTTCGGCCCCCCCAAAAGACAATTCTTTTTAATTGTTTGTTTTTGGGTCACACCTGGTAGCGCTCAGGGGTTACTCCTGGCTCTATGCTCAGAAATCACTCCTGGCAGGCTCGGGGGACCATATGGGATGCCGGGATTCAAACCACTGACCTTCTGTATGCAAGGCAAACGCCTTACCTCCATGCTATCTCTCTGGTCCCCAAAAGGGCAATTTTTAATGTCCATCATACCTCCTGCCCCCTGCTCTTTTCAAATCTTAGAAATTCCTCTTCACTCTACAGCACTTTGCTTCCATTTTATATCCTCTGTGAAAGTCTTTATTTCTCTAGTTAAAACCAACGCTTACTTCGTTTTCTGTTTCACAGTTTTCTTTGTGTTTTCCTTAATAGTTTTTCCATCATTAAAAATATAGACCAATGGGGCCGGAGCTGTGGCACAGTGGTAGGACGTTTGCCTTGCATGCTGCTGACCTAGGACGAACCTCAGTTTGATCCTCTGGTGTCCCATTTGGTCCCCCAAACCAGGTACGATTTTTGAGTGCAAAACCAGAAGTAATCCCTGAGCATCACCAGGTGTGCGCACGTCCCAAAGAAAATAAAAGAAATAAAAATATAGACCAGGGACTGTACATCAGGCTCTGTGTTAAATAGCATGATGATAGAAGGGAATACAACCCAGCTTCTGTCCCCAAGTCTTACAGATTAGTTGTACACTACACCCCAAACTTAGAGTTAGTGCAATGATCTAGATTTGCACTTCAAAGAGAGAAATATAAGGAAGAAGAAAGGAATTCTAGGCAGTCAGTAATGTGAATTCTGGCAACTTACTTAGTGGAGAACAGTTACTTTAAATGACTCTCCCTGTAAGTACAGACTTTTAAGCAATGTTTTGCATCAAACAAATGAATTGATGACTATTGAAATAAGTAAAAACATACTTTTTGGTAAAAGAAGGTAGTTAAAAGGGATCTTTCTGGAGACATTGTATGGGGAAAAAAGCTATCTAATGTCTCGGTATTTGTATAGGTGAATATGTAAAGGTTGTGTTATTAAATACAAGAAAGATAGTACAGTGGGAAAGAACCTGGGTAATGTACTTGCCTTGTATACTGCCTACTCATGTTTAATTCCTGGCACTGCATATGCTCTCCCAAGCACTGGTAGAAGTGATCCTTGAGTAATAAAGCCAGAATTATGTCCTATACAACATGGATATGGGCCCAAACCACTGTTATTTTTTTAATGTTATAATTAAAAAAATAAAATGGGGATGTTTAAGTTGATCAGTTTGGTGAAATTCTAATGTCTTTGATAGAACTCTGGGGAAAGCTGAATCGAGGAATAAGGGAGTATTCTGGAATCGTAGAGAAAAAAATTTCCCATAAAAAGGCAGGGGCTGGAGCCAGGCCTTTCTAGTGAATCTCTGAACCTGCTGCTCAGGGAGACCATGGAATGTGCATGATCTCAAGCTAGTAGCACTTAATTACTGGTGACCAGCTACCAATTAAATTCCAAATTCCCAGACTCTTTATTGTACTTCCAGGAAAACTTGCAGCTTACTTTTGCTCCAATAAGGTAAGGCCATGTTAACAATTTTATTTTTTGAAGAACATTACTTATTACCTTTTACTTAAGGGTTCTTTGGAAACCTGGTATTCAACTTTTTTTTTTTTTATAAAACTGTCACAAGATGTCAACATTTCACAGAAATGCCTTTGAAGTGAAAGCTTCCAAATGCAGGCCACTAGCCTGTGCAACTATCTCTGTTGGTTTTAGATGAGCATGGATTCACCCACACTGAGATGTCTGCACTTTCCTTGAAATGACTTATTAGCCTCATGCAGATGAATGATCTTTGGCCATGCATATGTGAAGTCAAGGCTTCTGCAGAAGGGGTATAAGGACTTATTCATTAAAGTCAATACCAGAGTGACAGTGAAAATTGGATTGTGAGGGTTTCATAAATATGCACTGAACTATGTGGAGAAAAACAAAATGCTGGGACACTCACAAGGAGAAAGTGTTATTTTGTTGTGAGAGTATTTGGCAATTTGTTGTTTCACTGCTGTCTCTTTCTCCTTATATATCCACCCCTTGCTGGGATATGCAAGTGCTCCCTTTTCCAGTATTTTCTTTATGCAACTCCAGGGATCTTTCTTCATCGTGAGAGCAAAGTGAAGGAAAAATGGATCATTTTTATTTTCTTCTTCAAAAATTATTTGTTCAGCATTGCTAAAAGAAAACAAGTTTAGGAAGTCAAATGTTCAATCAACAATTCAATTGTGAATCAGAAGAGGCAGAAAGTACCCCGGGGATAAAGATGAGAAAATATTTCCATAGAAAGCCATTTAGCCCAAGATATATGATACTTAATATTGTCTAGGATTTTCTATAATAAAGCTAACAGCTCATATCCAGTTAATATTATTTGCAATTTACTTTCATATATATGATCTCACTTTATCTTCAAAACAATTGAATGAAGTCAGTTTTAATATTTTTACTCTGTATATCAAGAGTTGGAAAGGTTGGATGATAGTTGTTTTATCTATCTCATAGATTATTTGAGATAGTTTTCATAATTTCCAGTATTTTGTAAAACATTTAAAGATAGCATTTTGTAAGATAGTTAAAGAAAATAAATTTAGAACATTCGAAGTAGAGCCAGTAGTATGCACTCTCTTTTGTAGAAATTGTGTGATTTAAGACATTGGGTTACATAGCTATAGCATTGTTTCTCAAAGAATAGTACACCTGCATTAAATTGAATGGAGCTAGAGTCTTAAAGCATATCATTCTCCAGATATAGATTCAGAAACTGTAAATAAGAGTTTAGGAATATTACATTTTAATCTAGACACAGAACTAATTTAATATTAAAGGTTGAAACTGAACACACATGCATGCTTGTATGGATATGCATATGTGTACATATGTAACTTATTTATTTTGGTTTTTGGGTCTCACCAGGCGGTGCTCAGGGATTACTACTGGCTCAGTGCTCGGAAATTTCTCCTGGTAGGCTTGGGCACCATATGGGATGCTCGGATTAGAAACACCATCCATCTTGGGTTGGCTGCATGCAAGGCAAATGCCCTACCACTGTGCTATCTCTCTGGACCATATATGTAAAATTTTTACCATCTATCTACTAAGAATAATCTACTCTAACGCTAGTTTTCAGTTAGAAATGATTAGAAGGGGCCGGGCGGTGGCGCTGGAGGTAAGGTGCCTGCCTTGCCTGCGCTAGCCTAGGACGGACCGCGGTTCGATCCCCCGGCGTCCCATATGGTCCCCCAAGAAGCCAGGAGCAACTTCTGAGCGCATAGCCAGGAGTAACCCCTGAGCATCACAGGGTGTGGCCCAAAAACCAAAAAAAAAAAGAAATGATTAGAAATAGATTCTGGGTTCTAAAACAGACTCTCAAAATTGGGAATTTTTTAATAATATCACTTGAAAGTTGTAGACTTTGATATTTTTAACTGAAAATAAGATACAGGAACAGAAAGATTTCTTAATTAATGAATGATTTTGCTAACTTTTGGTGTCCCTAGTCTTTTCAAATTTCTCCCCAAAGAACACTTTCTTCTTGCGCTAAAATCAGTGGTTCTGACTATAACTCCCTTAAAATATATAATACCATGCCCTAAAAGTATAACAGAAATCTAAATTTTTAAGAACTAGCTGAAACATATTAAATGAGGATATTTTAATAGCATTTATAAATAGATGATTCTTACTCATGATAAAGTTTGGGAACTGTTGGTTTAGTTCTATATTATCATGGCAAGTAATGCAAATACATAACTTGCACAGCTATAATTTTTTGTTTTACTAAACCTATGCTATGATTGGAAATCCATTACTGTCAATTTTCAGAAAGAGATTAAGAATAGTATAATTTGTTTTTAATACATGCTGTCTAAGGGTAAAAAATCCAACTCTGCATGTTTATGAAGTAGCATCTTAAAATTAAAGGACATATGAAATGCATTTAGAGGTCATATGAAAACTTAGTAGAGAAACAAAATTTTCAATTACAGGCAGTTTTTGCTTTTTATGGCTCTTATAGACATGAATTTTGGTTACCGTGGTAGAGTTAATTAACACCAGTCCCCACATAACATGGTTCAAATTTAGTGTATACACTCCAAGTTATTGCATAAAGTACACACTTCACTGCCAGCTACTCAGTCCATAAATCCTTACATCAATAACAGATGTGCTTTCTAATCAGCGACCAATCATACCACTTCCTTGATATTCTGTCTGTAATTGTTCACCCTGCATCTGTTTTCCATTGTCTGCATAGACAGCAAGGCATGTAGTTTTCTTGTTTCCCAGTATGAACCTACAGGACGTTTTTCAAAACCAAGTAATTGAAAGAAGAAATTGGCCCACAGCAATTTAAAATTCAGGCAAGAAACGAGAAATAATTTAAGATTGGGAATGCAATGAACATACAGCCTAAATGGAGTTAGGAGAATTCAGGGAAGGTGGGACTATTGACACTATTACCACTGAAAGGTTCTGCTAAAGTAAACAAAGATGTTGATTAAGACCTTAACTTAGTGAACAGGTAATAAGAAGAGGGGGGAGATGTTCAGATGTTCCTGAGGGATTGATACAAATTTCTCTTCAATGAATTTGTAGGCTGTAAGATATAGAAAACGTGAATAAAATATGAATCTAGAAAGTTGGTTGACGACGTAAAAAAACATAGAAAAGGTGCTCCTAATTCCATACAATTAAAAGAAAGTTGCGGAGAGTATTTTTATTAATTAGCACACCTATAACTTAAAGAGTTTTAAAAATAGGTTTGAAATTTAAGGAGCCATTTTAGTTTGGCACTTGATTATTAAGTTGCTTTGTGTGTTTTAGCTTATATGATCATTTTGTGATTCTTGTGGAGCTGTGATAAGTGAGAACTCTAAGTATTTATCTACTTATCCTCTGATGATTAAGCATATGGGATACTACATTTTAGATTTTGAAAAGGAGAGGAATGACTATATGAAAGTATTTATTCATGTGTTTATTAATCAAATATAATAGAGGGCCATATGCTTTTTTCTAAAACCTGTTTTTTCTAAAACAGGTGAGAATACAAAAGATAACTGCTTTGATTTATATTTTAACTCAATAAATGAAGAACCAAGTATAACTAATTTCTATAAATAATAAGGTATGTTATAAAAGATAAAAGGGTAAATAGAATAATAAAAGAGAAAAAAGAGATTAACAAGAATATACTATGATTTGAGGGAAAGAGAAAGAATTTGGGAAAAGAGGGTATCAGGAAAGGTCTATTGAATTCTCACCAGATAGGTACAAGAATCACAGAGCTGCTTTGCTTGTTTCATGGGGTACCTGTGCTCAAATTCAGCATTTTCTTGAGCACAAAAACAATTCGAATGAGGAAAGCGTACTAGCTGCCAGATCATTGCTTTTACATTTCCTATAACAGAGCCAGGGTACTCTGAATGGGACAGCTATGGACACAAGTGCATGGTGGAATGCTCATTACAGAGCCCCACAACAGACAGATCACTTCAAATCAGATGTTCAGGTTGTAAAAGATGAAGTCAGAGTCCTTACACAGAAGGCTCGCCAATCCCTGCTGATTCTGCAAGATGAATGACTGCCACCTCAGGATGACTGTAGATCTAGGAATAGCAAAGGCCCCTGCAGGAATCATTAACAATGAGCTAACTGCAGGACCTGAGAACCCAGTGTGTTGCTTTGTGTAAGGCTATACAATGGACACATTGATGTTAGAAAAGTAAGAAAGTGGATAATGCGAACTTGGGAAGAAAAAAAAAGAACCCACAATGTTATAAGACTTTACCGATTTTTCATTATTTAGCTTCATATTTGAGCTTCATATTTCTTTCAGATTGTGGCCTTACATTTACTTCTCACAAGGCATTTAGGTATTTATATGGGATTGATCCTGGTTCCATAGAGCACCATAATGACCTCTGAGCACTGGTGGGAACAACCCCCAAACAGAGCTGTACGTAGCCCCTGAGCACTGAGTGTGATCTCAAAGGACTCCTGAATAAAATCATCAATCAATCAATCAATCAATCAATCAATCAATGCTTCCTAGAGACTTTTCTTCTTTATTATCCCTTCCTACCATAGTTTGAGATGAAGCAAAAGGGCCCATAAACTTTACAATGATATGTACATATTATGCATCATTGTGTATAGCAGCACAGTAGGTAAGGGAGTTAATAAACACTCCTAATTTTACATTAAAATATTCTGCTTTTGTATCCGTCTTCGAGCCAAAGTGATAGTACAGCAGGTAGGATGTTTTCCTTGTATGTAGCCAACCCAGCATTCTATATGGTCCCATACTAGGCATTCCTGAATGCAGAACAAAGCATCAATGGGTGTGGCCCCCAAACTAAAAAATTTCTGCTTTAAAGAAAGATTATTTTCCACATGTGGCTCTTATGCTTCCTGTCTGGTACATGGTGAGTGAATGTAAGCTGTGGGGGAAAGTATTAAGTATATTTGTGGATAAATCAGGTTAAAGATGAGTTGGAAAATAAAATACTTCTGTTCTTTCATGGTGTAACATCAACACCATCATCATCATTGTCATCAATATCCTCATTTATAAACTTAGGAACTCACTTGTCATCATTTAAAGATGTATGCATGTCTCATTCGAAAGAGTTTAAGATATTTTTGTATTTTGGTTGGGTTTTCTTTTGGGTCATACTTTCAATGCTCGAGGCTTACTCCTGGCTCTACAATCAGGGACCACTCTTGGTGGAGCTCAGAGGACCACATAGGGTTGCCTTGTTGCCAGGCAAGTATCCTGCCACTGTACTATCTCTTTGGCCACAGTTTAGGATCTTTTGAACATACCTATAGTATGTCAGGGAATTTCAGAATTTTAAAGAGGACGGAATTTATTTCTCGTTCTTTGTAAAATTGTGGAAACACTGTGATGAGCTGTGGACTTATATTAATAAAATACATATCTTGGAGACATTTCAAAGAGAGCAGTGGCATTGAATATAGACAAAAAATATTACCCAGGCCATCTTAATACTGACTTTAGCTTTGTGATATCAGTATACTCCTACCCTTCACTTAGAAAGATATCTCATTAGAAAGGGTCCCAACACAGCTGGTAAGAGATGGGAGGTAAACCACTCACCTACTTTTCACACAGGACCAAGTGCACTTCTACCACAGAACACTGTCTAGCACTCAGTCATGTTTTCTGAGGTCTTTGCAGTTTGTCCTGCTCCTAAGTGCTGGTTTGAATACATTTCAATGACTAGAGACTGTCTGAGATCTCATATTCTGATCAAATGAAAACCAAAACTCTACAGGGGGTGAAAATCTGAGTTTTCCATTTCAATTACTGCAAAGGAAGCTGAACTACACCTCCCCACCCCCAAAAGAACTGAACTCTGCTGGAGAATTGCTGCCTTGGCAAATGACAAAAGACCTCTTTGCCTTTAGTGCAGTATCCTGCTTTCCTGTTAGGTTTTAAGGAAATACTCTGAAAAGGCACTTTTAGATTACTGGCATCATAGTCCTGCATTCTGGGGGAGAGTTAAGCTTCCTGAGGAAAAAAATGAAAGGGAGTAAAAACTAATCTTTGTAGCCTCTAATTTTTTATAATCCAGGAATTCTGATAGATTATTTATGTTCAATAACTTTACTTAATCATCACGATATTTCCTGAAGGTATAGAAATTAATTAATCGCCTTTTACAAGTGGGAAAGTTGATGCTGAGCCATATTGAGTAAATATTGCAGGTTAGCAAGTGATATCTGAAAGCAAAGATGTGTCTTACTTCAGAACTCAAGTCAAGAGCCTTGATGCATTATTAGTGGAGAACCATAACTAATAAGAACCATAATTAATAACTAAATAACCATAACTAGCCATAACTAGTAAGGTGTAGGATAGAAGGTACCACAAAGAGAATTAAGGATCAGAGGATTGTTCCTTTAGTCATGTGAAAGGGAAAGATATGAATGTAGCCACTCCAAAGCTGGAGAACAAACATGAAAACTATGCTGCTGAGAATTAAATTGGGTAACTGATTGCACTTGAATCATTATTCTTCTTACAAAAATAGGAAGCTGAGTGTCATAGTGGGCTCAGACTCTTACTTTCTTGTTCTCAAGTGGTCAAGATGGAAAACAAGGGATAGAAAAATCATATGGCTTACTTCCTTCAGATTATTTATGAATTCCTTCTTTGAGAGGAAAATTACTTCTGAGGGAAGAAAAAGAAGGGGAATAAAGGCTAGGAATCTACCCAATTATCGGAAGGGTTCCCTAAAGAAGGATCCCAGAGAAAAGTGGAAGCCTTTCCCTTTTTATATATTTTTTAAAAGAGGAAAGTTGAGTGGGCAAGCATTTCTTGTTATGTTTCAAGAATGTGGGTCATTACAATGTGGGTTGTAGAGCAGATTCTAAGTTGATTCTTTTCTGCTGTTTTGCCCTTTACGTTATCTAGCAAGACTGCCATCCAAGTTACCAGGCGCCACCCAGGCTATCCTTGTGATATTCCATATCATTAATTTTCTTTCTTCCAGGCCTTATTCCTAATATCTCCCTGCCTGTTTTCTTTTGTCCCTATCAGTAGAAAGTGTTAAGATTTCTCGAGGGCCCGGAGAGATAGCACAGCGGCGTTTGCCTTGCAAGCAGCCGATCCAGGACCAAAGGTGGTTGGTTCGAATCCCAGTGTCCCATATGGTCCCCTGTGCCTGCCAGGAGCTATTTCTGAGTAGACAGCCAGGAGTAAGCCTGAGCACCGCCGGGTGTGACCCCCCAAGCAAAAAAAAAAGATTTCTCAAAATCATCAGTCAGAAATGAATAAAGTCTAGATTTAAATGTGAGTTGTCTGATTCTGAAATTCACATTTTCCCCTAACCCATAGGGCTGAGGCCACAAATTTATTCCTTACCCATTCAGCACACATTCATTTTTGTTTCTGCAACAACATTTAAACTCAGAGACCAACCAGATGTTGATTAAAAATTCAGAATGCATTTATTTCCCATGATCCATATAACTTAGCTTGGTCGAGGATGAAGGGGGGATGTTGGAGCCAAGGATGAAAGGGAGGTGGTACACTGGTAAAGAGTATGGTTTGGAATTATGTACATAATATGAAACCATCATTAATAGTATTTGATCCTAGGTGGCTTTGACTGGAAGTGGTTCTTTGCCATTCAATTTCTCCTTGTGAAGAAATGTTCAAGTCCATAGTACTCAATATATCTTCTTTACACCCTCCAGCTGACCTACCCATCATTCATCTCCCAGGCTACTTATTAATATCTTTTAATTAAACCACAGTGAAATAATCAAACTTGTTTATGATTGAATTTCAGCCCTACAATGTTGAATCACCTATCCTACTTATTCATCTTCACTGTGCTTTACATGCTTTGTGACACTCTTGATAAAAGATTGTGAATTATTTTAGGAAGCCTACTTATTTATTATTTTGGTTAGAATAGTGTTAATGTTTACACTTTTGGTGTAAAAACTTACATCATGGCTATCACCACCAAAGAGCCAAAGACCCCCCCATCACTGTCCTTATGTCATGTCTAATTCACTTTTTCTTTCTTTCTCTTCAACATGTTGGTTGTATGTCTCTCCACCACCCCCTCAGAAACCTAAATTCTGTTGTCAAAATTCAAGGGATTGTTTTTATTAGATAGTATCCATTTCAATATTTTGTTTCTTTACATACCATGCATCTATGAGTTCACTTGGTATTTGTCCTCTCATAGCAATTTAGTTCACTTACGTTAATGCCCTCCTGTTCTATCTAAGTTGTAGGGTAAAGGAAGATTTCATCTTTCTCCATAGTTGAGTAGTGTTCAATTGTTCTATTGTGTATATATATTATTACTGTCTGTCTTCTCATCTGTCATCGGATGCTTGGATTGTTTCCCAATTTTGGCATTTGTAAATAACATTGAATATGTATTTATTTTTAATATAGCAAATAGCCTATTTATGTATTGAATTATATTCACGTAATTATATTACTGTATGCAATTAAGATATTCTTAGGAATTCCCAATAAAATCCAGAAACATAATGGAGAAATACATGACCAAGCCTCAATGCATGTGGGAAGGGAACATTTAGATGATTCTATGATGGGTGAAAAGGAATTCAGAAGACCTCACCTTTATAATATTGCACCTTTATAATATTCTTGATACTCAAATTTAACTCCCAATAGCCACTTAAATAACAAGGGAAGAAATCAAAAAATTACCTTGATTCTACTGCCACCACCCTTCTGCCCCAAGGGGAGACTATCAAAGACAAAATGACAAAAAAAAAAAAATTCAAATCTCCAGGTCAGGGAAGAGGAAAGGGCCCAGAAACTGAATCTATTTTCCCAGCTCTGTGATCTGGGTTTGGCTGATTCTCCTGCCTCTCTTTTCATCAACCTGACATACTAAGTGATGGATTCACTTATCCAGCCTCAAAAAAGCCCTAGGTAACTAATGTGATTTCTGATTAAGATTGTCTTGCATGTGTGGAAATAAGAAAAAAAAAAGGTAGGAGGGAAAAGAGAAAGAGAGAGGGAAGATAGACCACCAACCTAAGTGGAATCCCATGTCCCACCGAGAGGCAGGCTTGGGGACAGACAAAGCAGTTAATTGTGAGCAGTTACACTGAGGGGCCTGGGAAAGTGCAGCACAGAGGGGTGACTGTGACCCATTTGGCACAGACATTTCTGGGCCTTGCATATTTCAACCTCCTCCATGATTCAACACCTGGGTTACCTCATGAGTGCAAACCCTGTTCTTGGAGATTTATGATGTTTACCCAATCTGGCAGCTGACTCATTTGTAGGAAAGGTAATGCTTTGGGAACCCTTTCTGCAACCCAATACTCTCAGGAGGTCCTGAGTACCCCCAGTTTATTGTTTTTGCTGAATTGCTCAGCTGGTTTAGACAGCTAAGAGAGAGCTTTCCACTCTCCTAGGTTGGGTGGTGGTGGGCTCTTGATCCTCTGGTATCTGACATTGATCATTTTTTGAAAGGAATCCCCTCTGCTGTGAAAGACAGAGAACCTTTTGTTAATGAGAGATGACTCGGGCCTGTCTTTATAAGTTTTTCTTCCATTGCATCACTTGACACATCGTCATGAAAAATGCCTCTGACTCTCCCCGGACTCCTAATTGGTTGTCCTTATGTGGTTTTTCTTGTTGTCCTTGGTTTTTCTTATGTGGTCTGTGCTAGCTCCTCAAAATGAAAATCCCAGGGATAAAAATAATAGCCACGGACTAGCATCTCATCCCAGTTGACAATAGCTAAAATGTTAATCAAATATAGGAGAACAGTGAGTTGAACATAAGCTCAAGCTTAGAGTCTCAAGATTTTCTTTCTAGCAAGCTTCCCAAGCACATCTGAGAACTCCTCTTTAAGAATAGGTATGTTAGTTATTAGGACAGCAGTTCAGAATCAGTTACCTTTTGAACAAGGGACTTAGAGTTTATTTTATTCAGAAGTTTAATTATGTCATTCAACAGGCTAGGAAAAAATCAGATAAATTATTGTATCTGTTTTATAGATTAGAATTGTGGACTTGGTTTTAATTGACAGAAAAATTATGATACCTCCAACAAATGAACCTACAATTCTAGAGTGGTATTTTCTTTGTCCTTTTGGGACAAACTTACCTCACTGTCTTTACAAACTATTCCTGACCCCGTGCCCAGGAGAAACCCTTGACTGTAATTAGGGGACAGTATGTAGTGCTGGGGATTGAATCAGAGTTGGTATCAAGGTTCTTAACTCCTGTATAATTTCTCCAGTCCCATTATATTTTATTTTAAATATAAAAATGCCAAAACAAAGACCTAGACTTGCTATAGATTATATAATAAGTTAGCTTATGTAGTTAGGTAACACAGATAGGGGTACTTTTATCTTCCAACACCAAACTTACCCTTCTCTATGCTGTCCTATGGTATGAGAACCAAGCTATAGAAACGGTTCTCTTTCATCAGCAGGTTTCAAGTTTGATTATTAGTAATAGTTGCTTGAGGAAAAGTTGGTATTTCCCTCAGAAAATGAAGAGAAGGGTTTTGTCTAACTTCAGTTCTATTACAAGTTTACAAATTTTAAAAACTCAGTTTTTCACTCCCTCACCGACACATGAGAAAACTGATGACTTCAAAATCAGCGGTCAAACATACAATTCCATGCTCTGCTTAGCTTCAATCCATGTCAGGCCATTACAGAGGCTGTGAGAGGTGAAAGACTCTTCTGAGATTGCCACGCAGTTTATGTCTTCTGAAAAGAATTTGAATAGGTCATTTCTTCTATAGTCACTCCATAGTACTCAAAATAATCTAGCCACACCACAGTCTTTTTATTATTGTGTTTTGGGGTCACATCTGGCAGTGTTTAGGGTTACTTCTGGCTTTGCATTCAGGCATCATTCCTGGCAGGGCTTTTGAGACCATATCAAGGGATAGAGATTGAAGCTGAGTCGACTTTATGCAGGGAAGTACACTTTACTATCCATCATAATTCTGTTTGTTTGTTTTGGGGGGTGGTCACACCCAGCAGGGCTCAGGGATTACTCCTGGATCTAAGCTCAGAAATCACTCCTAGCAGACTCGCAGGACCATATGGGGTGTCAGGATTCGAACCACCTTCCTTCTGCATGCAACGCAAATTCGCCTACCTTCATGCTATCTCCTGGCCCTCCATCATAATTCTTAATGGTCATCATCACTGCCATATTGGCTGGACTGATTTTGATATCACTGCAGTATATGAGATTATTATCCTGCTCTCTGTTGACCTGGCTATCATCACTATGTTCAAAATCAGGGACACAACCAAACCAAATTTAAATCCCATATCCCTGGGTCTGGATCCTAATCTCAAGCCTGCTCTCAATTTCTATGTTAATCAGAAACAGCCAAGAAATAAACCACAATGAGTATTTTACCAGAGTGAATGAATAGTAATTATCAGATAGTCATGTATTTTTATTAATTGGTTTATTGAACATAAAATACTAAGGAATCATGGAGCATCACATCAAGGATATTTTGAGTTAAGGAGTTGATGATCTAAGAACAAGTACGTGGGACTAGATTGATAGCCCAGTGGGTAGGGTGCTTGTTTTGGATAGACCAATCTGGATTCAATATTCCATATGGTTCCAAGAGCTCCACCAGTAACAACATCAGGTGTTGTCTGAGTGCAACACCAGGAATAATTCCTGAGAATTACTAGCTGTGGCTCAAAAACAATAACAAAACTAAAAAGGTCAGGTACAAAGTATTTTATATATTTGCATCTGTAATTTACTTGATTTTTTAAGTTACTAATTTCTTATAGTATATTTCCTTTTCACTTACATCTGCAATGCCCACTTAAATCTGCAATGCCCACTTAAATCTGCAATGCCCACTTATTATCATGCTGTATCTTATGCATATTTATTTCCAGTTAACAATATGTGTCACAACAGTGTGTGTGTAACTCTTTATCATGGTATCTTGGGGAAAAAGTTGATAAAAAAACACCAGCAATGAAGAATAATGAGCTATGAATGTTGCCTGCTTTGATTAATGGAGTATTCAGTATAGAATCTGCCTTAGGATTCTATCTTTGTGGGTGTTGTTCCATTTTCTAAAAACTTTGGCTTTGTTGTATGTTAAAGCACTTCTTCAGTAACTCCAAAATTGATGTTGTGAGTTTTCCTTCCAGTTCTCACTTGTCAACAGTAACTAATTTCAGAGGCTGAGTAATCAACCCATATTTAACTCCACCTGGTAAAACTGTACATCAGTAGTCCTCAAACTTTTTTAAACAGGGGACCAGTTCACTGTCCCTCAGACCATCGGTAAGCTGGACTATAGTTTAAAGAAAACTATGAACAATAGTGGACCACAGGCAGTGGTTTGAGGAACTCCGTCCAAGACTGAGAGAAGTTGAGAGACAGAGGAAAGGAGGGGAGTAGTATAATGTGGCACACATTCCATACACATGTACAGCTGGTTCTAGACGAGTTGACTACTAAGCAGGACAAGCACCAGTGACAAGCCAGATAAATGTACTTAATGGGCCATAGCTTGAGGACCCTGCTAGAAACCCAGTGCTGAGAAGATATCTTGAGACTGAGGGAATAGGTTCTAAAGCTAATTAAATGAAATTTCTCTACACAACAATGAGGGAATCTTAAAGGTCTTACTGGAGATAGGAAAGACCTTCCCTTATACTTTGTCAGAATAGTTACACATTTGTAAATTGAAGTTAAGAAACCTTAAGTGAAATTCATTTCAACCTTTGTCTTTATAAAAGTTGGCTAAAGGGGCGGGAGTGGTGGTGTAAGCCGTAAGGCGTATGCTTTGCTTGCGCCTGGGGTTCCCATATCGTCCCCCAAGCCAGGAGCGATTTCTGAGCGCATGGCCAGGAGTGGCCCCTGAGCATCACTGGATGTGACTGAAAAACCAAAAACAAACAAACAAAAAGTTGGCTAAAGATAGAATTTGGTCAAAAAAGTTCTGTGTCAGTAGTTACCTTCAGATCTCTAAATCTGGCTAGTTTTTTTTTTCTTCCTTTTTTCACTCAGGTGTTACTTCTGACTGCACCAGAAATCACTCCTGGCAGGCTTGAGGGACCATATGGAATGCCAGGGATTGAACCCAGTTGATTACATGCAAGGCAAACACCCTACTTGCTGTGTTATCCCATAGGTTCCAGTATCTAGTTAGTTTTAACAGTGAAGCTTAATTAGATATCAATGGGAGAGCTAAAGAGAGATATTCTGGACAAAACTTCTGGCGAAAAAAAAACTAAAGAAGCATCTAAAGAAGTTGCTATTGCCATAACCAGAAAATGTTAATTCTGGAAGCTGCTACTCCAAATGCTAAGGTCCACTTCATATATGTAACAATCATAAAAAGGAATCTTTATTCCTGCTGAATCATGAGACCATTCACAGAACTATCATTTCCAGTAAAGGAATTTGTTCTGACCCAGTTTTTACCCAAACACTGGATCTCCCACAATTGTCTTGATTCCCTCAAGTCTTCGATCCTCAAGTCTCTAGTAAGTGCAACTAAGTGAAAGTCCCTTACTTATCTGCAAAATACTTTTAAAATAGGCTAGGAAGTAAAGTTGAAATATTTTATTTTGTTGGGTTTTTCTTTTTGCTTTCTATGTTCTGCTTGCTTAAAGGAGTTGTCTGGATGTTGGGAAAAAAATCAAACATGGCACAGACTTGGATATAGGGAAGTCTGCTGATGCTGAAAGATATCATTGGGGGGGGGGCAGAGAGATAGCATGGAGGTAAGGCGTTTGCCTCTTATGCAGAAGGTTATCGGTTCGAATCCCGGCGCCCCATATGGTCCCCCGTGCCTGCCAGAAGCAATTTCTGAGCCTGGAGCCGGGAATAATCCCTGAGCACTGCCAGGTGTGACCCAAAAACCAAGATATCATTAGGGATACATCTTGGTGAGATGTGAGAACAATTGGGAGATTCTGGAGTTTAGCATGATGAACAATGGACAGGGAGCTATAGAAGAGAAGAAACATTTTGTAAATACATTATAATAAAATGACATATTACATTTTGTAATTAGTGATTTTTATTATGCTCAGTATTTTTCTCTTAATTCTTATAGAAATATGTTTTTATGTCAGTTAAATTCTTCATTTTGTAGTGCATGTTTTATACATTTGCTTTATAGTAAACTCTTTTGCTCTTGGGGGTATTTTGGGTCATACCATTAGTACTCAGTCACTGTTCCTGGCTCTGTTCTCAAAAACGACCTCTGGTAGTGTTCAGGGGACCAATCTGTGATGAAAGGATAACATACAAGGGTCATGGTTAACATAGCTGCATTCAAGGCAAGTGTCTCACCTCCTTCCTATCCTATCTCTAGCCTTTGAAATAAGCTATTTTAAGCTAAAGACTTACTCCATTTCAAATTCACCATTTAAAAAATCTTTAGATAGATAGATCATTCGATGTCTATCTCTCTCCCTCTGTATTATAAATAACTTCGTAAACAATGGCATTTAAAGTAATTTTTAAAAATATAATAAAAATAAATTAAAAAACAAAAACCTTTATTTGAAAAATTACTCCAGATCTCCCTTCATTGTTTTGATCTTTTCTTGAGTCTTTAAATGTTGAAAAATCTTATCAGCATGAATTATTTCTAAATTTCATGAAAAATGTCAGAGAAATTAGGGAGTGGTTAAAAACATGAGCAGGGGGCTAGAGAGATAGTACAATACATTTAGCATTTTTTGTAGGCAGGAATCTTGGGTTTGATTCCTAGTACCAAATAGTTCTTCAAGTATCAAGTGTGACTTTTAAGCACACAGAGACATGAGTAGCCCCCAAATACTACCAGATGTGATCCAAGAGTCAAAATAAAATGAATAGCAATACTACAAGGTAGGTGTGCTAACTGATTAAAAATAATTTTGTCTCAAAAATGTGAAGATTAAAATGAAACATACAGTGAAGGAAACAAATGACAGAATAAATTTTCCCCAACCACCCACAAAGTTTACCACCACAGAGCATTTTTTCATTTATAATTTCATTTCTCATTTCTAATTTGATTTGCTCTCATTTCTAATTTAATTCTAATCTAATTTCTCTCTCCTTAACCCTGGTTTCTGTGACTGGTAGCAGTGTAAGGAAAGTTCTACTGAACTGTTCTAACAAATATACACTGCACAGATGTTCCAAAAAGAAATAGATGGATGTGTTTGGTTGCCTCAATGCTGCATCCTTAATTACCATATCTTTCTCTCTGTAAGATGCACGTGACCATAGTTTTTAGATGCTCTCCTCCTCTGCACTCACATTTCAGCTCCAGGTGACATTCACTCCATAAGATGCACTTTTGAGGGAAAAAGTGCGTCTCATGATATGAAACTTACTGTAATATTCATTTTAACTGGAGACTACTTTTTACTATCTTATTTAAAAATTGTATCTTAAGAAAAAGATAATCATTAATATCCTTTCCTCCAAATCATATTGTTGCATATTGGCAACATCAAGTGGGCTTTATAAATTTCTTAGAGCTCTAGAATTGCACCTGTCTCTTCCAACTAGCTCTATTTACTTTAGCCTAATATGACTGATTCTATAAACAGACTTCCTAAAAGCACTTTATCCTGTTCCCAGAGAAATTGCATGTAACTTGCTCTTTCCTTAGATCTAGGATTCATTTCAGATGGGACTCTATCTTCTTTTTCTTCTTTCGTATGTTCATTTTAATCCCTAGAATCAGTCAACATCTCTAGTTTATACGTAACTTTTGATGGAGCCTACCTGGTGGTAAAATATTAATTGTAGACAATTAGTGCAATCCAGTAAAAACAGAGTTAGCTAATAGATTCAAACTTTCTCTAGACTTTCCTTACAAATCTTAGAATGAAATTGAACTTCTGAAGTATTTACAGAAAGTCAATATGCATGGGCCCGAAGAGATAGCACAGCGGTGTTTGCCTTGCAAGCAGCCGATCCAGGACCTAAGGTGGTTGGTTCGAATCCCGGTGTCCCATATGGTCCCCCATGCCTGCCAGGAGCTATTTCTGAGCAGACAGCCAGGAGTAACCCCTGAGCACCTCCGGGTGTAGCCCAAAAACCAAAAAAAGAAAAAAATAAGAAAGTCAATATGCTGGAGAAATATAGTGAGATAGATCTTAGAATAAAATCATCTTATGCTTAGTCATCTTCTAAGATTTTACTTCTCATTCATTTTACACTATAGACTGTGATCATGACCATATTTGATTGCTCTTGGGATATTTTATTGTGGTAACTTTAATACAAAATTGTATTAACAAGTTCTGAACCTCAAATTATAGAAAGATAATAATATAGATGACTGATCTTTTTAGAGATTTCAATTGTCCATAGTCAACTTATTTCAGAATCCAATTACTATTGTTAAGGTATATACGTGTATATAAATCAGGCCAAATTTAATACATATTTCTAAAATGTACTGATATAAATTTGCACTGATTTTCCCCTCCTTGTAAATCCAATTCTGCTATGCTCTTCTTTTGAGCTGTCAGACAAAATCATAATGTAACCCCCTAGAGAGAGTTATAGTAGACCATATGAAAAGTGAGAAAAATTTATGACTTTTGGGTAACAATCAATTTGGGAGCCTCTGTGTCACAAGGGATTTAGGCTTGCAAGTTATAACAAGAAACAATGAGTTGGTCTAGTAAGACACAGTTCCAACTCCTCTTAAAATAGATTTATTGACTCTAAGAAAAGCAAGTCAGAAGTAGCAAGATTGATAAGTTGGTGGGCCCTTTGGTAAGATCGTTCAAGGTAAACAATCTTGAGGTCAAATGAGACAGAAACTATGATAGTTTAGAGTTTAATGATTACATAAACAGATAAAGTAGTTTCTTACTTCTAAGGGATACAGTTAATTTTATAATGTTCTTTCATTATAGACCCTGACATCTTGCATGTACCATAGGTAGAAGTAGAAACAGAGATATTAAAAGTTTTTTGACCTCAACTCTTCTTTGATTTGGTGACTTTGGAAAAATGATACAACATCCCTTTCTCTTGGCCCACTGTCATGTGATTGTATCACCTAATAAATGATTTTATGTTGAAGCATATGATAAACTTTAATCTCCAAATTCTAAACTGGTTTAATTGCAGGAAAAGTTAAGCTCAATGACTTAAATGTTTATATACAAGTAACTATCCAAAAAGGAGAAACTTATACAAGAATCTGAAGAATATAGTATGACTAAAAGGTGAAATATAGGTCTGAATTTCAGGAGTACCATCAATCATGTGCATAATTGTATGATTTCAAATGAGATATGCCAACCTATCTTTTTTTTAGCTTCTGAACTCAGAGGTAGATCAAATAGTGTCTGTAATGTGTTTTGATTCTGTTTCACTAAGATTGTCATGTCTATGTATTTATATGAGGCAAGAATAAATTTTAATTAGAGATGATGGTCAGAAATAAGAATTTGCAAAAATGGACTTTAGGAAAGAAAATTCAAGTGAGTAAATTAACCCTTTGTTCAGTTTATTAGTTAACATGTAATTCAATTCAGAAATTGACCTTTTCATTTACATATTTATCTAATTTACTGTAAACATGCATTGAGAAGTCATGAGTTCTAAGTATGAGGTTTGAGAAGCCAATTAACTTTCCTTTCCTGTCCAAAAATGTAACAGGTGTTGTCAAGAATTAAATGGTTTTCAATGCTGTATCATAGTGACCCAACACAAGGAAATATCCATAAATTGGTACAAGAAGAGGTATTACATTATATGTGTACCTGTACTGGAGAGAGTACAAGTACTAGAAGGCTTGCCTTACATATTGCCCCAACTTGGGTTCAATCTCTGGCATCTCACATGGTCTTCCAAATGAGGAGTGGCTCCCCAAATTAAATGGATAAATTTCATGTATGCTGAATCTATCCACTCTGAAAATAAACGACCAACATCCCTCAAATGTAACTTAATAGTCAAAGTACTAACATTTATACCATTGATATTTGTATTAACCTTAGTTTTTAAAATAGGCATTGGCTGTACATGGCATATATAGAAAATCAGTATTATAGATTAAGAGGTACTAGACTTCTATAAAAAATTATTTCCATATGTAGACTTGAAGCACTTGGAAAGCCAAATGACTCCATGTTGGTAAGTGACAAATCCATAACTAAAGTTTTATAAATATGTTTCTTTTTTGTGCCATTTTTATTTATGGCTATCTATGAAAAAAATAAGTTTCTTATGATGATAACCTAACACAAATGTAATCTTTCTAAAACATAACTCAAATTTTATTTTGAGGATGTCTATACCTATCTGAACAACTCGGAAATTTTCATATTTAGTGGTGCAAAATAAAGATAAATTGATCCTGGCAAAGAGATACATTCATCGTCCATTTCCAAATCTGCCAGAAGATTGAAAACTCAGCATTTTTTGTTATTCTTGGTCCAAATTTTTCTTTTCTATAAAAAAGTTGTGAGTGAAGCTGTGTAACCATTGGCTTTGGCATTTATTCAAAGGGTTTCTTTCATTTTGCAGAAGACCTCATTTATTCCAAGCTCTCTCTACTCCCTGGGGGTTGGAAACTCAGCCAGGGCAAATGATTTATATAATTAGTCTTTCGTGAGTATAGATGGCCTCTTACTCCGGCATGAACTGAGATGAATTTGAGGAAAAACACCCTTTCTTTATCCTCCCTTTACCCACCCTTTAATATTAATTCTCATTTGTAATCTGATTTACCAAGGAAAGCAATGATTCCACAATCCAGTGTGATCTCACCCTGTCAGGACTTTCAGCTAGAGAGACTAGGAGCCCTTCAATTTCATAATAATGAAGATATAATGAGGGGATCTTTGGTATTACTCTCACCCAAATCCCCATTTAGACTCCTTGACTGCAAAAACAAAGGCTAGTGTTTCAGGAAGGGCAGATTTAGGCTAGATCAGCCAGAGAAATCAGCTTTGGCTCACAGGTCCAGGACCTAATGAGAATCTGGCAGAGACTCAAAAGGAATTGAATCCACTTTGCCTCTCCGTTCTAATCCCCACTTCAGAGCTTTTCATGAGAATCTATAGAATTGTAAGTGGAAGAAGTGAGGAACAGAGCAGGGAGAGAAGATGATGAGAGGATTTGCTCAGGTTAATTATCATCCTTCTAAATGTAGCAACCACAGGATCTCGAATGGTCTCTTCAAGAAGGGATTTTTCCATAGATATCTTTATGTCCTTTCTTCTAGTTCTCAGAGATGTTCAAGGTTCCAGTTTTGACCTTTATAAATATACAAACTTGGTGCTTGCCTGTAAGCTTTCTACTTGCTAATCATAGATCATGTAAATTTTACATGCTGCCTCTTACTTCTGAGTCACAATGACTCTGACAGTGTTAGAAAAATGTACAGAGTCAGCAAAGTGTCACTAGAGGTGGGAAAAAGGGGGATGTTGCTCACAGATACGTAGGGCCAATGCGATATTTTCTGGTAAAATCATTTTAAAATTTTATTTGATTCCATTTGAAAGTAGTTAGAATGTATCAGTGAGGAAGTAATTGGTTCCTGAAAAAATAATCCCTCTCCAACTCTGATGCAAGTGATAGTCTCTTGACCAAAAAAAGATGTGAAAGGTCATAAAACATCTTTTCCATTTCTTTGAAACTAATAATACAGCAATTGCTTTGATTCATCTCAAATAAAAACATTTGAAGAGCAAACATATATTATTATATACACATGATTAGAAAACAATGATTTCTTATGAAAAAAATATAATTATTATATAATATTGAACTCAAAATAATGAATTTTATTTTGAAAAGAGACAGAATTCAGTGCTGATGTTTGTTCTATATCTGAGTCTTATAATGAGAAGCACTTATAATGTAAATAACTCTTCTGAGTTATTTACAAGTAGGTTGAGTATGACTCTATTGGTCAGTCTGATTTGGTTCACTTTTTTATGCTGTGGTTTAGTTCTGGGCACATTAAATTGCTCAGAAAAACGTGTTAAAATAAAGATTGATTATGGAGCTGAAAGTCTAGAACACATGCTGTGAACCTTTTCTCTGGGAATTCTTAATGCTGCAGCAGCTCAAACAAAATAGAAAAGAATGCCTCTATGAATAATCTGGACCATACATCTCTTGCAACTTGCTTTTTGATACGGAAAAACTTTTCCACCAGATGTACATGGAATATCATGGGCGGTCTCTTAACAGGCTTCCTATTTCCTTATCTCTCAAATAGTGGTACCATCTCAGCAGGGAGATATGGAAAAGACAGAGACATGCACATTTCCAAGTAGCTTCTGTTAATTTTTCTTTTGGTGCATGCTTTTGTTTTAAAAAGCTTAGTACAAGCAACAGGCATTCTCTGTTAAAAATATGTGACCCCTGCTAGAAAGCTCAGTTTGAGGAAATATGCAAAACAACACAGTTTTCCATTTTCTGAGTTTTCTTTATTATTACTCACTGGTGCAAACCATACATATTGCCTTACTCCTTTCTCTTTCATTGCCTGGCATACCTCCCCTTTTGCACTCTCCATTTCTTAGCTAGCTTTCCAGCCAATAGAGCTTTCTTCTTTACCTCTTATTATTGATGAATGAGGTTCATTCATCATTTTCTCTTTTTGGGGGGTGGGGGTAGTGGGGTGGTCTTTGAATAGCTATAGACTCTGCCTGCTCCCATTTTTTCCACTTGGTTATGCAGTTCCTTGGAGACAGAAAATGGAGGAGAGCAGCATGGTTGGAGGCACCAGAGTCAAAGGTCAAGAGTGGCCACCTTTTGAGTGAAAGCCTCTAATTTCCACTGAGGATAACATATTATAACCCAAAGTAACAGTGCAAGTATTTGACTGTCAGAAGATTTGAAGAAAAGGGAGGGTGGAGAATAAAGGAGGGAAAGATCAGAAAGAAGGGGAGGAACACAAACTCTGGGGTCAGTTGACATTGTTGTACTGTTTTTAAAGATAATGTCTGGTGACTTCATAGGAGAGCTGTTATACTTTGAAGTATTCTGTATATCTTTTCAAGGAATGAACTTATAGCAGAAGATTACAGGCTTTCAACTTAGAGACAAACTTATGTAAAACCATTCAAGTACATTACAACTATTGTATAATATCAAAATAATGAGGAGAAGGATTGTATTTCATGCTTATTTTACTCACTTCTTAGAGAGCTTGCAAAGTTAGCACTCAAGAGGCATTTTGTGTCCCATTATGCCTGTATTGCATAAGCAGTTGCTTATTTTAGTATCTCAGTGATTTTATTTGTTATATATGCACTTAAAAGGTTTTAAAGTCTTATGAGTAAAATGTGATAACTTCTAGAGAAGTTGTTTGTTGAAATCTGCTTTTCTACCCTTTCATGTGTGTTGTTTTAATGCTATGAGTGTTAATGAGCAGTGGATTAACAATAAAGTTGTTTTCTCAATATTAAGGACTTTTTAAGAACTTGGTTTCTGTTCTATTCATCTTTTTAGCCATTATACAAATATCAACAGTATTAAATAATCATGTATAAAAATATCCAATAAAGGGTTTTTCAAAAATTTCAGCTATCTTAAACACAAAGATATCACTTGATTTATATAAAACAAGATTTTATGTTAATACAATATAAATAGTGTACAAAATTTGTATTAGCACAAATATCAATACAAATTGAAAATATAGTGAGAAAAGTTTTCACGCAGTTAAACATTAAGTTACCTTTGGTGAAATATAGCTTTCCAAATACTACAGTAATAATTGGAAGAAATACTCAAATTATGATTTCAGCTAAATATACATATACAAAAATATAAATATATAAATGATATATAACAGTATAAATATAACAATATAAAATATGTTCCATAGAGCAATTATTTTAAAATTCGGAAACTTATTAAAATCTAATGGGGAACTTAACAATTTTTTTGAGTTTTATAGCTGATGATTTTGATGTATCACTTGCTTCACAAACTAATGTCACTGAGAAGTGAAAGTCAAGAGACAAAGTAAAGTCTTGCAAATAATCTTTCCAATTCTGAAATACTTAGTACTCAGTTCCATATAGGACAACTTTTCATTATAATACACAGAGAGACACACACTGAGATAAAACTAAGCTATTTCCATGTCTGATGCAGCTGGCCCATAGAAACAAGTGCCTTATTGATATGGTTACAATAAAACTATGCAGCAAATAAACATGAACCTCAGTCCTTTCTGTTTGAGGTCATGCAAGTAATAGCTGTTGTTTCATGAATAAACCTAATTGCACAAGTTAACATTGAAAGTAGAGAGAAAAGAATTGGACTGATACATTTTTGGAGATATCTGCACAACCATGACAACCTTTATACATTGCATATTCAACCATTACCTGGAGAGTAAGAGGAGATAACTCTATTAAAATGTCTTGAAATAATAAAGGAATTAGATAAGTGCTGGTGATCACAACTACATTCCTTTTAACAAAATTTCATGATAATGACAGCAACCATAATAGTAGATACCCCCTTAGAAATTCAACAATGCCAATTTGGAGGTGGTAGTGAGACAGTACAGCATGTAGGGTACTTGCTTTGCAGGATGGCTGACCTACTTTTAATCCATAACACCCTCCTCCTCCATATTATCCTAAAGTAGCAATAATAGTGATTCCTGAATGCAAAGCCAGAAAAGGCCCAATCACAGACCTGTGCATCCCCCACAACATATCAAATGTCAAGTTTGGGTGACATTCCAAGAAGTGATTTGAGGAAGATGATATTGGTACAACTCTTTGTGATGTTGATTTTTGGTAGTGGTAAATGGAATTCCTTTGCATTCATCTCTGATTTTTATCCTTTATCTTATCAATTTTCCTTAATTTTTCCACTGAATTTCACCTTAATTTTTATAAAAAAAAATATAAGCCGATTCTTTCCATTTTGCCAATTGTTAGTCTCTATTTCAATGCTGATAGCATTAAAACGTTTTGTAACTAAGTGCCAATATTCTGTATTATTTTTTCTTTGTTTCCTAAAAACTGGGTCAACTGCTTCATGACATTTAGCTTCCCTGAGCATTAAGTTCTACCTCTGGGTGATGGAGTCAATACATATTACACTGCCTGCTTCACAAATGATCAGGGTCAAGGAAATATAAATCATATTTTTTAAACTATGATATAAATGTGTGAACATATTAGACTGCTTTTCTACATTTCATGTACTATTCTTAAATTTCTGGAGAAATTTAGTTTTATGTAGAATACTTCTTATAACATTTATTTCTGAAAATATATTCAGATATTATTTTTTACAATTAAGAATTAGCAAAAATCACAAATTACTAGATATTATAAGAGTAATATGTTAAGATTGACGTTATTAGCCTGGGTTTTTGACAATGAAAATATAAGCAGTTTTAGGTAGGTGGATTATCTCAACTTTGTTAGGTCTTTATCTTTAAAGGTTTTAGGTATGCATTTAAGCTACAAATTTAATGAAATGAATAAAATCAAACAACTATGTTATTGAGTTCAAAGAACAAGAGAATTGTTTTCACATTTTTGTTTTATTTACTTTTAATCTGTGATCCTAGAATTCTGTTTATTCTGCATCAGTCAGTGAATTCACTGGTATTTTTTGAGAATCCAAAATTTTAAGTTAGTTCCCATGGTATTCTGCACTGAGTAGGTTTCTTTTACAATTCCCTTGCCTTTATATGTTAAATTCTCAGGGCACTTCAAATCCTGGGGAGAAATACTAGAGACTTCTAATCTGATTTGACTAATACACTAATTAATTTATCTCTTTCATTATTATGTAAGCTACATCACCTTCAAGGAGTATGCCAGCTCCACAACTCTTTCTTTCTTGGTGGGTTTGTGGTGCATATGGTCTTTAAGAACCTTTAGTTAAGGTTTTTGAAGGGCCAAATTATTTCCTTATCTTTAGTGCTCCTTATACCACCAATGCCATCTCAGTTACTTAGGCTCCTTGCTTCTTATTCTCTCACCTTGTCAATCTTTATCTGTAGGAGCACTTTGATTTAACTGAAGTCCTTAAATTGCCCTGGTTCATTTCTTTCTCAGACATATACAGCAATTCTTCAGTTTTTGCTTAATAAGTGCACCACATATCAATGTTGATTTCAGAAGCCCCATTTCATACTCTACAATATCTGGTAGGTGTTTTCCTCTCATGTACCTGGTCCAAACACCTTGGTTGACTATTCTATAGCATCTTTGCGGAGACTATTTGCACAACATTGAATGTGAAGAATGAGTAAACATGCAGTTTAAAACAGAAGAAAATAGTAAATTATCACAAGGTTGGTAAGAAGAAATAAGACAAACTTGGAATTATATTGAGTTCAATCTTTAAGACTGAATGTCAGTAGGCATGGGGGTGCTATGCTTTAGGAATTCTATTCTTTAGCAAGACGAACTAGGATTAAGTCATGGAAAAATCAAGTTCTGGGATGATAATCTGAGACACAGAAGAGATATATTTATATTATTATTATTATAAAGCTTTCTCCCAAAGTCCTACCTATCATTCAGTAAGAGGAGATTGAATAAGTTTGTTAAGTAGGCTTTTTTAGTCTTTGTGTCTCTTTGTCTCTGTCATCAGGTTAGTAAATAATGCTATTATCTAAGTCTTATTATATCTGAGTCATTTTCCATACCCCATCTCTGACACTCATGAGTTATGTCTTTGCCCTTTCCTGTTTTCATTTGGGGGGGGGCACACCTAGTGACGCTCTGGGGTTACTCCTGGCTATGCGTTCAGAAATTGGTCCTGGCTGAGAGGACCATATGGGACACCGGGGGATCGAACCGCAGTCCGTTCTAGGCTAGCGCGGGCAAACGCCTTACCCCTTGGGCTACAGTACCAGCCCCCTCCTGTTTCCATTTGCCCTAGAATAAAGTGGTTTACTTTCTACTTTTCTCTACTGGGCTCTAATCATCTTTGGGCAGGCACTATGCCATGTTTTGCTATTAGTCTCCAGTCTCTAGCACTGTGGTAATATAGTGCAAAGTGATATTATTGTGATATTTATTCTGATAATTATTCATAATAACAAATCTGTGAAGAAACAAGAGAAAAAATGGTTATGCTCATTTGAAATAGCTGAGGTAATTTTTAACTCTTTAGATAACTTGTCTGGGATTAACCAGTTGTGTATAAGAAGCTAAGGTTATCTGATGATCCTTAAATTCTGTGTCAAGTGGGATAAAACATCTGATAATTTATATAATTTATATTTATATAACTTAACACAATATTAACAGTCTTTATATGTGTGTAAGGTCATGCAATATATGGGTTATGCAGGCATATTTATTTTTTTTGTATTCATCATCTACAAAGAGAATTCAAGTTTAAAGTGAAAAGTAGTAAATTCAAATTTTAATTAGAGAAGATTTTTTTTTGCTTACTTTTCTATTTTTTTGGTGGGGCACATCCCCTGGTCCTGAGGGGTTACTCTTGACTCCCTGCTCAGAAATCACTCCTGATAGGCTCGAAGAATCATATGGGATACTGGGGATTGAGCCAGTGCCAGCTGCATGCAAGGCAAACATCCTGCCCTTTGTGTCATGGATCCGGCATCCTGAGAAGACATTTTCTAAATCTTAATGCTAAACCTGCTGAAGGGGACTTTGAGGATTTAGCTCCTATGGTAGAAATTAAAGCGTCCCTTCCCTTTTAAAGTAGAATACCCTTTCACTTGAGACTGCTAGGAGACTCATATTCCCTATGGTAGAAATTAAAGCGTCCCTTCCCTTTTAAAGTAGAATACCCTTTCACTTGGAGACTGCTCTTATTCTAGGGCCAGGAGAGGGTCATTGGCAAGAGTGACTAGATGACTTCTTTAGGGATGGTTCTCAGGCAGAAAATAAAAATAAAAGTAAGGTAGAAATAGAAGATAATCTCTCTAAATTCAAAGGATGTTAGATCTTTCATAGCAGAACAAACTTGTCAGGAATATTAACACTTTCTGCTTCTTCTCTTGGGTGATAGCTAGCTACCCGGAAAAGTGGGTGGTTGCATCATGTGTGTTCATCACAATGTAGCTAGATGCCCTTCAGATGGAAGCCACTTGACCCTTAGCCACTTGGCACTGGATGGCACAGCTTCTCCTCTTTTGTTTCAAGCACTATTCCTTATAATATTTGTCAAAAACCTTTGATATTTTTAAACCTAAGAAATGAAGTAAATGGTCATCTGATGCAACTACCGTAAAGAATGAAGGAGGTAGGTGCATATAATAATTTAATATTAAAATAGAAGCTAAACAGAAAAACAATAACAATTGGGAATTGAATTTAGAGAAACGAAGTACTTTGCTCTTAGCACTTATGAGAATTTTACAGAGTTCCTCATAAGCTTGTCAATTTCTCCTGGCTCTTTTGGAATGGGTTATCAGCTTAAAACTGGCAAAAATAAAATAAAATAAAAATAAAATAAAGTAAAATAAAATAAAATAAAGCAAGAGTCTCAAAATTCTTGATTGAGCTCAGTGCAGTTAACCAGGCCTGAAATCATACCATTTCTTTAAATCCCTGGATATATTACAGCTCTTTCTTGATTTCTTTTTTTCACACACAAGCAAGGTTCTGGATAAGAAATCAAAACAGAGCTAGCTCTTTTGAAATTCCTGGCAGTGTACCTTAAACCCTGTGGAGAGGAGATGGCATGAGCAAAGTGGGTTGAAAGAGCTGGATTCTTCCTGCTATTTTAAGCAGAAAGGCAGGAAATAGTCCCACTTTACAATAATTATGAGCAAAAGGGTTAGGAAGTAAGCAGGGCTTCTATGAAAACAATATGTTTTCAATACAGTCTGCTGAGCCACCAAAGTGTACACAGAATTCTGACTTGATTTTACTGCCTCAGCAATCCCCCCTCCAATGGGCATACATTTATTAATATTAATTATAGCAAAAGGTGCACAATTCTTTAATTCCCAACATTTGCTGAGGAGTTGTTGGGTTATATTTACTCCTTACTCTTTTTTTTTTTTTTTTTTGGTTTTTGGGCCACACCCGGTGACGCTCAGGGGTTACTCCTGGCTATGTGCTCAGAAGTCGCTCCTGGCTTGGGGGACCATATGGGACGCCGGGGGATCGAACCGTGGTCCGTCCTAGGGTAGCGCAGGTAAGGCAGGCACCTTACCTTTAGCGCCACCGCCTGGCCCCTACTCCTTACTCTTAACTAATGAATTACTCCTGCTATGCTTGGGGGACCATATGTGTTGACTACATAAAAGTCAAATGCCCTACCTACTGTATTATCATTCCAGCCCCAAATCACCAACAGTTATGAACTGAAAATGTTGGGTGAAATCAAAAACTTTTAAAAATTGCATTAAAGAATACTATATTAAATGGCTGGGAAACTTCTTCCTTTGTAAGTACCTTCTCAGAGATTTGCTCAGCTTTTGGTAAGTTTAATATCTCGCTTAATTGAGAAAATGGAAATCTAAAGCAAATTTACCTAGCTAACAAATACAAATCTGAAATGCATTCAATCAAAACTTAATCAAAATTTGGATTAACACAAATCTCAGGATCCTAGAAAAGTCAAGGTTAGAAACAGTAATATTTTTATATCTAAGAATTATTTTTTATGTCTGTGGATTTATGGCTTATTTATTCTTCCTAATCTTTGACTTAGCAATTTCAGATTGGAAATTTTAATAGCTACTTGTAACTGTTCTTTTTGCTAACATTTCATGTGAGCTACCTCTGTTATAAGGTCAATAGGAAATGGATTCAAGTCTTGAGGACTTGTGATAGAATGAAGAAAGAACAGATAGGAAATGCCCTATATCCATGTCATCATTTCTGCCCATCACAAGAAATTGCATTTCCTGAATATCTTCTTGATTTAACTTACCAGCTCTTTGGGAAATTTGCTCCTTTAATGTCCCTATCTAATGTTCAATATTCTAATAATGTTTACAGAAAGTACATTCTTGGTGGCTGAAGTAATAATACAATGCCTTGAATGCAACTGGCCCTGATTCATTGTTCAGTACTCATATGGTCCCCCATGCACCACCAGGAGCGATGCCTGAGCAAAGAGCCAGGAGTAAGCCCTGAATACAGGCTGGATGTAGCTCAAAAGTCAAAAGAAAAAATAAAACTCAAACAAAATGGAAAACAAACAAAAACACAACCACAGAGCAGATTCCTTTAGCATCAGACTTTGGCCAATACAGACACTGTCAAGAGATAAGAGAGAGGGAAAAAATGGTCTAAACTATTGACTTCTCACTCTTTCTGGCTCATTTGTGAGTTTTTGGAGGTTGAGCCTCATGAAATTGTCCTCTAACAATGATCTCTTCTATTTTCTACCTCAGACCCAAAGGTGGCAAAATCCTGTTGTTTTTTGTTCACCTCAGTATGTTCCAACCTTCTTCCCTAGATTCACTGAGCTCTATTGTTATCATTTTAAATAATAAATCCATTAAACTCAAATTCAAGAAATCCATTTGATCATGTCATAGTGTTGAGCTAAAACTATCTTCTGCTGTCTTTTTGTAAATTTTACTCTATTCAGACAGATTTTTGTTTGTTTGTTTGTTTTTTATTTTGGGCCACTCCTGGTGACGCTCAGGGGTTGCTCTTGGTTATGTGCTCAGAAATTGCCCTCAGCTTGGGGAACAATATGGGCACCAGGGATCGAAGGGGATTGAACCGCAGTCCATCCTGGGTCAGCCGCATGCAAGGCAAATGTCCTACCACTGTGCCATCGCTCTAGCCATCTATTCAGACAGTGTGACTACAATCTTAAAATAATGCTTTTAATCCTTTTCTTACCATGGCCCCCATGGGATTTTGTTTCTTCCTGTGGTTTCCTTTATTACAGGCTGGCCTCCTACTCTTATATCATGTCTTTCTTATTGATTGCTCCCTTCATGTCATTTATCTAATTTTCACTGTTGCCCCCTTGGGCTATCTTGTGGGTCCTTAGGAGGCCAGATGTCCCCTAGTTGAGAAACAATGCTTTACATATACCCTGGGGCTTTCCCATTGTCACATGTGAAAGTGTCCATGTATTTCTACCACATGCTAAATCTATACCAAATATAACCATGTTCACCTCATCAGCCACTCCTGAGGAAATGATGTTACGGATTGATTATTGGAGGAAAAATGATGTCATATTTTATAATTATATTAAAAAGTTATTGCTTAACATTTAACAGTTCAGAACTTATGGGAATTCCTATGGGTAAAAGCCTCTTCTCAGTTTTTAATCATTTCCCCAAGCTGTTAACTTCTTGTCATGCAAGTTTGAAATGTATTTTCTGAATCTTTGATGCAGTCAGGTAAGCTCAAAACAGCTTGCTTTTCTGCACTAGGGCAAGCTTCTACAAAACTGCAACATGCACAACCTTAGAAGGACCTCTGTGGTCATCATATCTAACTGTGCAGAGTCTGATGAAGACCAGGAATGTTAAGATCAGCAAAGACAGCCTGGAAAATAATTATGACTCTCTCTCACACATGTAATTATAGGCTAAGTGGTGTGGTGCGTGATATTGCTAAGTCAGAAATTATACAAAGTGCCCTTTGTTTCAACAAGCTTATACTTATGTAGTGTGAAATCAGAACACTACTTCCCACCTTTAGCTACTTCAGGAACACTCAACAATATCAATAGAGTACTTTCAAAAAGTAGTAATCTTTTATATAAATAAATAAATAAATTGAATCACCATGAGATACATAGTTACAAAGTTGTTTATGATTGAATCTCAGTCAAAAAATATGCAACATCCTTCACCAGTGCATATTTCCGACCACAGGTTTCCCCAGTTTCTCTCCTGCCCACCCCACACCCTCTCCCCTGCTGACTTGGTGGCAGAGAGAAAAATAAGTAGCCTTTTAATATATACTAAAGACACTAGGGCTGAAGCAATAGCTCAGTGGTAGGGCATTTGCCTTGCAAGTGGCTGATCCAGAATGGATCCTTGTTTGATCCCTAGCATCCCATATGATCCCCTGAGCCTGCCAGGAGTGATTTCTGAGTGCACAGCCAGGAATAATCTCTTAGAGCTGCCCTGTGTGGCCCCTAAAAATAAATAAAATAAAGTCACTTCATTAAAAAGGCAAGTGTCAAAATGATTTTATGCCTGAAAATTGATACAGATTTGAGCTCCAACACCAGACTCTCTTGTTTTATATGTCTCCATCCTATTTCTTAACTTGTCTTCCTTCATCAACCTTACTATTTAAACATTAATACTTAAATATAACTCTTTAAGTTTTTATTATATTTAGGGTTTTCTAATTATTATGGTATATTACTCGTCTGTATTTTAAAATGTTTATAAATTGCTATGGAAGTTTTTATTATGGTTAATTATTGAAATAATGATAACAGTGCTTTAATTTATAGTTTATCTGGAGGTAGTTCACATCTGGAGGTATTTTTGGATCTGGAGAAGTAGGATGGTGGGTAGGATACTTGTCTTCTATGCAGCCAACCCAGGTTCAATCCTCCGCATCCTATATGAACCCCTAAGCATTGCCAGGAGTTACTCTTGAGTGTATCCCTGAGCACTACTGGATGTGGTCCCAACACCCCACCCCAATCTAGTTTCTTGCTCATTACATTTCAGATAGAAATTCTATCTGAAAGAGAGAAAACAGAGTATTTTTATGTTCATACTTAAAGAGAGAATTCTACAATATCTCATGATTGGTACTTGATTTTCTGTAAAAAGAACTCGGAGATTTTTAATAATAGCTTCTTTGCATAGTGCTTATTTGCATAGGACTGGAATCACATTAAACTGTTACAGAAGTTACAAGGGATCCTCAAACAGAAAGGAAAAGAGGAAGAATGAAAGTAGTTGATAGTTCAAATTACCTTGTTTGCTGTTGCCTTGCTTCCTGATGGACAAAGAAAGCTATACTTATGCTCATCTAATTTGCAAAGAATTAGAATGCAAAGCCTCTGTACAAAGAAGTGCAGGCCTGTCCTAACTCGATGTGACTTACACCTATACTTAATCTCTTATATGAAAAATATATAAGTGAAATAAAATTTAAGAATATATATTTTTCTTATTTTATTATTATAATAATAATTTTTGTTTTGACCAAAGTGAATTACAAATCTTTCACAGTTATATTTTAGGTACGTATTGACATTGAATCAGGGGAATTCCCACCACTGAAGCTGTTTTCCCTCCGCCACCGTTACCTGCATACATCCTATATCCCCCTCCCTTACCCCACCAAATTTTAAAGCTTAATTGGAACAAAATATTACCCTTTCACCATCTAGTGCACATAAAAACATGAAAAAGGAACTCCATGTTCTTTCCTTCAGCTCATGTGATTCACACATTAGTGCTCACCTGGGACTGGTGGCTGTCTTTTTGAATAACAAAGTTCTGGAGAACAAGAAAGGCACCTTTGCTAGATGTCATTGTTAGGGAGGGGCATTCTAGCCCATGCATCTGTCCTAGATACTAACAATAATATGGCCTCAGAGGTTAATGCTTTGGGACTTTCAAAGTATTAATGTGAAGAGCCAACCAAGAATGAAAGTAAAGATCCATTAGCACTGACTAGACTTGAAGAGCTATGAAATGAGGCACAAATGAGCTTGTTTTTACCTATTGCTCTATTTTTAATTATACAGTAATATGAACAACTTTTGAATAAATGTATAAAATAGAGTTAAATAAATGAGCCCTATTTGGTACATTTTTATGTTTGTTCATAAAACTGACTCAATTTCCAACCTAAATCATCAGATGGATGACAGAGGGCACATTATTTGTTTATTGGCCAAATTCTTTGGGAATCTGAGTTTCTTTTAAAAATTAGGAATCACTGAGTTGGAATGAAAACACAATGGTTTGGATAGCACTTGCCTTGTTTACCTTGCTGACCTAGGTTAGATTCCTGGAAGCCCATTAGTTTTCCTCAAGACTACTAATAATGATCCCTGAGTACAGAGCCAAGAGTAAGGTCTGAACACTGCTGGGAGTGGCCCTAAAACAAAACAAATGAACAAAAATATTAGAAATGACCTTAGTAAGAAACAGCAGAGATATTTGACATTCACACCTAATCTTAACCTTACTTAGCTTATAAAGCAATTGCTACTAATTTCATCACCAGTATAGACAATTTAGCTAATGCAAAAAAAGCATAGATTTCTGTTTACCCTCAGTCCTTCTCCCTAATGTACCACCAGGGCACATCTCTGAAGTCACTAAGAGGAAAAGTTAAAAACCCAGTAAAGAATGGGCTTTTCAGTAACAGCAATTTGGCCTGTTTTCTGGTGACTGGGGCAGATGGCAGAGAAACTTGTGAACAGGCCAACTCTGTTGATGGGGCTTGAGATGTCCTGGTGGGGAGCAAGTGATCCTAATTTGGCTTCTGACTAAATACTTGACTGCCAAATAAACCAGTCAAACTAAATTCAGAAAAGGAAACTTAAGTGGTTAGTTAGGACCAGGATTGTGTGATACACCGATGTAATGTGATGCAAAATTGAACCCTGCCCAAGGCCACTGGGGCCAGTCAAGCCTGGTGGGTAAAATATGCATTCAGGGTCCCTCCACCTTTGGCTTGTGTTCACAAGAGGTCATCATGAAAAGCAATTGTGCAAGATTAGCTTCCATGTCATCAGCAGTTCTCAGTAGGCCCTTTGCAGTCACACTCAACCTTCCAAAGGGAAAGCCTATTTGGCTAAATTCTAAAGTATAATAATGGTAATAAATTATTTTTTAAAATAAATTTCAGTTAAGGGCCAAAATATGAAAATCTATAGTAATAATATTGGTCTAAACGTGAGCAAGTATTATTTCTTTCTAGGAAGGAAAATGAAAGCTGACAAAATTTAAGGAAACTAGTTACATATACAAAAATAAATTAAGATTAAGATAAAATACTTTGTTAACATTCCTATTTCTTTTGGGCAACATACTAAAACTTTTGTGTAAGTTAAAAAAATAGACATTTTATCATTTCATCTGAAAATGCCAAGATAATATATATATATTTAAAATCGTAACCACTATTCTGTTGTCACATCTCATAAAAATAACATGTAAGATTGATTGCTCTGTCTTTTCTTAAATATGATCTTATCTATTTCCATGACAAATCATTCTATTTGAAAAGCAAGGTCAGCACAGCGATTTCTCAGCTTCTAGTGTGGTTCATGGAAGAATTGCTCAAAGATTCCCTTCCCAAGATGAAAGACTTTTATCTTCTCTGAGCACCCTACTCAACTAATACTACCATTGTTGGCTTACACCCCAATTTAGTCAATTGCACAATGAATGACTTGTGAAGAAATTTAAGGCACAAAACTTTGTCAGTTGCACAATGAATGACTTGTGTAGGAACTTAAGGGTCTTGATTGTTTTTGTTCTTTTTTCTGCAGCAAATAGTTTTACCTTTTGAGAGGTAGTAGAATGTTTATGCCATATCAACATAAATTCCAGTTTCTTGTTTTTAGTTTCATGATTTAGTTTCCTATTTTTAAAAAAAAATTTTTTTTTTTTTTGCAGGGGCATTAGAGATGGGGAAGGCTCCAAACAGTGTACAGGAGCCCAGGGATCCCAATGATTCTTAGCCAAGAAGGCAGGCAGTTCAGTGTGAAGCTATAAATTGTGGTGTTACTTTGACCCTACAGTGATAGTGTCAGATTCCAGGATGACACTGGGTGATGCTGGGGGTCAAATCAGGGTCAGCCACTTGCAAGGCTTGTGCCCTACCCATTGTACTATATCTCTAACTCCTCTTTGTTGGCTGTTTTTCTGTTTAAACAAGTTTTATTGGCTACCTTCATCACAAAACCTTGTTTATGCTAACTCATCAATAGGACCTGGAACTAATAGGATTTTTCTAAGTGGTGAGATGTGGAAGAGCTAGTTGAAGCTAATTGTTTACTTCATGGGACTTTGCTTCCTGAATACCTTTCTTTAATGTGTGGACAAGTTTTGCAAGTTGGTGGAAAAACGAAAAAAAAAAATTGATATCCAAACTATGGCTGAACTTGGTATGAATTACACAACCATTAAAAGCAGACTTTAAAATGCCAAAGAGGTTATAAGGTTATAAGGGTTAAAGTGTTTGCCTTGCATGTAGTCAATCCAGGTCTGAAAGCTAGCACTATATGCATGATCTCTTGAACACTGCTAGGACTGATCTCTAAGCGTAAATCCAATACCAAGTTTTGAACACCACTGGTTATAACTCCCAATCAAACAAAAATTCATAAAATAATGATATGAAATAATTTAATAAATAAATATTTGTATTTTTAGGATTTTTCGGCATTAATCACCTAAATGTGGATATCGAGGTGCAGATGGTTTACAAAGGCCTATGACCAGCTACATTACTGAAAATCAAGAGTGATCTATTAAAAATTCCACTGATTCAATGTTAATATGTATCTAAAATACTACTGTGAAAGATATGTAAGCCATTATGATCAAAATAAAAATTAAAAAAATGACAAACTTAATATTATGAGGTTTATTTAGATAATTTTTCCTCCATGTATTATAATTCCAAGATATTTATGAGTAATTCTTTCACTCTCCCTAAATTGTGTGATAGTTTTGATTAAGTTATTTCATGAAATAAAAATGACTTGAATGCTATTTTTGGTGATAAGAAGCGTAATATAAACAATATTCTAATGAGAATTTTAGAATTAAAAAATTTAAAAAAATTAAAATATCCAACATTCCCTTCTGTTGAAAGTTTGGAATATTCTGTGAATATGTACATTTCTAAATTTAAATTAAGCTTAAATTCATTTTTGAATTTTGGGCCACTTTAAGCAATGCTCAAGAATTATTCGTGCTTAGGGGTCCATATGCCAGCTCTGGGGATTGAACTATATGCTATATGCAAGGCAAGTGTCTTAATCTCTAAGGTAGCTATTCAGCCTATATGCAGTATTTTTTCTTTAAAAAATGGGGCCGGAGTGGTGGCGTAAACGGTGAGGTGTCTGCCTTGCCCGCGCTAGTTAGGATTTCCCAGCGTTCCATATGGTCCGTCAAGCCAGGAGTGATTTCTGAGCTCATAGCTCGGAGTAACCCCTGAGCATCACTGGGTATAACCTAAAAACAAATAAAAGGGGGGGAGGTATATGAGTGGAATCAGTGCCTTCTCATGTGATTAATATTTATCACAACTTTTCATGTGTCTAATAATAAATAAACTTTCAATAGATAAAAAATTTCTACTTTACAATGATTTAGTGAATTTCATTTGGATATTAAACAGTTTTCATTATTGGGGGCTGGAGACATAGTACAGTGGCTTGGGTGTTTACCTTGAATGTGACACACCGGGATCTATCACTGGCATTCCATATGGTCTCTGAGAACTTCCAGTAGTAATTCCTAAGTGCAGATCTTGGGAGTGACCCCTGAACATCACCAGGTATGACCCCAAAACAAGAACAAAAACAAGGTTTTTATTATTGGATCAGAAACATAAACCAATACAGGGTTTAATGCTTGCCTTGTATGATTTTTGAACCTGATTCAATTCCTGGCATCACTTTTGGACTACCCCACTCCCCAACCCCAAGCACTGCCCGAGTGAATTCTAAGCACAGAGCTACAAGTTCGCCCTGAGCACCTGTGAGTGTAGCCTGAAAATCCCTAAGCAAAATAAAACAAAAGTTTTCATTATCATAAAGTAAATCTCCCAAAATAACATAGCAAAAATGATGTTATTATCCTAATTATTCATTTTTAAGCAGGGTTTGAACTTTGGTAAAATCAACTTGAAATTTTTTTAGACATTAAATATTTTAAACACATATCTTATAAAGAAATGTTTACAAACTTTTATAAGTTAAAATGTCCACTTTGTGTGAAGGATAGAAAAGTTTAATGTGATGGTGGTGGTGGTGGTGGGGAAGACAATCACTCCAATACAAAATAGTTATTTTATTTTTGAGGTAAGGGAAACCTAGTTTTTTGGTTTTGTCAAAATATTTTGTTTACTCTCTCGCTCTCTTTCCTCTATGCTTCCAAATAAAACTTTATATATATATATATATATATATATATATATATATATATATATATATATATATATACATATATACAAATGTGATTTTGACCTAGGTCACATTTCCAAAATGATTTCTATTCATAAAATAAAAATGTGATTTTTGAGGGCTGAAGAGATTGAGGGTTGGGCACTTATCTTATATATGAAAACCCTGGTTTGATCCCTGGCATTATATGTGGTTGCCTAGAGTACCATCAGGAACGATCCCTAGGCTAGATAAAACTAGGTGTAAGCCTTCCCCTTAAAAAAAGAAAAAAAAAAGTAACTTTGATAAGACTTTAGCAATTTACCCCCTGTCCTTCCAGATTCCAGTGTTTGGTCTTGAGTCAGTCTTTAAACATTTATTTCTGGCATGGTCAAGAAGGATGGCAATTATTATCACTTGTCTATTCTAGTAAATGCTAATAAATGCAAAAATGAATGTAAAATGCATTTAATATTGTAAATCAATTCTCTTATTCTAATTTCTTTTTTTTTTTATACGTTTACATGATTAGATACCCAGAAGAATTTAATGGACCCATGATTTTCTTGTATATCTTTTTATTCTAAAAATGCTTTCTTGTAAACACGTTTGTAGAAAATTGATTATTTACAGACAAGTTCATTTCAGTTTAACCAGACCAATTACTGACAATTGCATCACAGATCAATCTTATTCTTGTTTTTTTTTTTTGGTGGGGGGGCACACCCAGCAGCTCTCAAGGGCTACTCCTGGCTCCATGCTCAGAAATCACTCCTGGCTGGCTCAGGGGACCATATGAGATGCCGGGATTTGAACCACTGTCCTTCTGCATTCGATGCAAACGCCTAACTTCCATGCTATCTATCCGCCCTCCAATCTTATTCTATAAACAAATATATTTCATTTCTTCTTTTCAATTGCCAGGTGACAAATTACTATGATTTGTGACTTACAATATCCATTGATTAGCTCTGGGTTATTAAGCAAAAACACTGAGCAAAGGGCAATGGGTTGGATATTTTTGTTCAGGATCTTAAAGGGAAAATATCAAGGTATAGATTGTTCAGCATTCTGTTCCCTGACCCTGCGGAGGCTTTGAGAAGAATCTCTTTCTTTCCCAATGTTTTGGGTTATGAGCCATCTTCATTTTGTTACATCTGTGGATGAACACCCTTATCTTGGAAGCCTGTCAGTTCCTAGAGGCCATCATTTTTCTTTTCACAAGTCCTCTTCATTTCAAAGGCATTTTGAGAATGTCCTGTGTGCTACATCTTTCTCACTCTTCATTTATCACTAGGTCAAATGAAGACCACAATTTAGTGGTTTCCTGTCATTAGGTCAGACCCACCCAGATAATCTCCCTATATTTAAGATGACCTGAAGGGTGACCTTAATTCCATCTGTAAAATCCCTTTACAAAGCTCAGGTTAGTACTTGCTTGAATAACTAGAAGAAATTATGTGTACTTTAGCATCTAGGAATTTTAGAGACCCCCATATCCTGGGAAGTCGAGGCTTTTCTCTTTTATTCATTTGTTTAGCTATTCACATTAAAAAAAAAGACAAAATAAAGTAAAACAAAAACAACCATACAAGGCAAAAAGCTTTGCTTAGTTCAATTTTTAATGAAATTTAAGTTACATTATTTTATTAAGACTAATAATAAACTCCTCTTGGTCAAGTTATAAGAGAAGATAAAAATCAGTTCAACAAAACATAAATCTTTTTTCCTGAGCCCTGTATGACTTGTGCTACATACTCAACGCTGCTTCATTCTGCTTTTTTCTTCATTCCTATAACATTGTGATCGTACTATTTGTTTTACAAGATCTTTGTAACTAGGACAGAGTTTGTGCAAATGCACACTAAATTTTAGTGCAATTTCTGCATATTGAGCTACAATAAATAGTGCTCCATTGCTGTTTCTGTGGGGAGAAAAAAAACGAAGAGTGCAGATTTATATACTTTTTCTTGTTTTGACAATTTTTATTAATCCACAATTCTGAAGAAGCACTGATTCTTCCTCTTTAAGATTTTTATTGAAATTGATATCTCATGATATAATTTACATATATGATATAGAGTCAAATATGTTTTTGTATGTATAAATATGGATTTATCTTGACGAATAATAAATAAAAACATTCTAAAATCTAATAAAACTCTTTTCTCGGGGCCGGGAAGGTGGCGCTAGAGGTAAGGTGTCTGCCTTGCAAGCGCTAGCGTAGGACGAACCGCGGTTCTATCCCCCTGCATCCCATATGGTCCCTCCAAGCCAGAGGCGATTTCTGAGCGCATAGCCAGGAGTAACCCTGAGCATCAAACAGGTGTGGCCCAAAAACCAAAGAAAAAAACTCTTTTCTCTCAACAAATGCTTCTTTTTATCAAAATAGATGGTAAATGTATGTGTGGTTTCCATTAGAGAACTCTGGCATGTGGGCAAATAACCTTCCTTAAAAGGTTAAACAATAATCACAAATCACATGTGACATTTAAAGAACAGGAAAGGAAGGAATAAAGATTAGAATGAAGCCAGTTGAGCAAAGTCCTGATTACTTTGTTCTAGAAAATATTTGGCCCAAAAAAATGAGTGTAAAACCAATTCATAATTCTTTCATTAATTTTTGAAAACCAATAAAACTCAACAGTTCAATCATTTGGGAAAATTGCTCTATTAGAACAATAGGTTGCTTCCTGAGTCAAGTTTGCTTATTAAACAAGATTCACTTTGTTATCAAGATTCACTTTGTGATTTTCATGTAACTAAACTATTGTGTTATGACTTTACTTAAACATAGTCGATTGCTTCCCTTGAAAGATTCAACTTTAATCACTTTTTAGCAGGCCTCGAAATTATCTAATACCTTCTGGATTTTATCTTTTTGAAATACTAAATCAAAGTTGTATTCTTTCTGTAGTAGACTGAGAAAATTAGCTTTGCTGAGACAAAAGTTTTCTAGTCTCCTGAAGTCTTCCCCTATTAACAATGCACTTTTTATAAGCGTGTGAAAATTTTCTGAAATAAATGAAGCCTTCGAATAAATTTCCTGGTACCTGTGGAAATCACTACAAACATACTAAAACTGCGCACAGACCAAATGGACCTTTTATAAGCATGTGAAAAAATTTTGAAACAAATGAAGTCTTCTAATAGATTTCTTGGTACCTGTGGAAGTCACTGCAAACATACTAAAAGTGCACACTGTGTAAGTTTTGGATTGACTGAGCCATTTTGTCTTGAGAGTAAAGTAGTTTTATTTATGATTTCATAAAAATCTTCAAGTTTTAGTTTAGGTGAGGGATGAATCATATATTGATTGTTTTTTTTTATCTCCAAGGAATGCTGTGTATTACAGTACTCAATACATTTTATTGCTAAAGTAGGTACTGATGGATCAATTTATTTATTTATTAAAAATCACTTTATTTTAATACCATGGTTTACAAGGTTATTCAAAATATAGTTTTTTCCCTACCCACAATTACGAAGTTGTTCATGTTTGGGTTTCAGTCATATAGTGCACAACCCTCTTCACTAGTACATATTTCATGCCACCAATGTCCCCAGTTTCTTTTCCTCTCCTTCCCCCACCACTTCCCTATTTGCTCTGTGGTAGAAAATTTTCATTTGGGGCTGGAGTGGTAGCACAGAGGTAGGGTGTTTGCCTTGCATGTGGCTAACCCAGGACGAACTCGAGTTTGATCCCTGGCATTCCATATGGTCTTCAGAGCCAGGAACGATGTCTGAGCCCAAAACCAGAAGTAACTCCCGAGTGCTGCTGAGTGTGGGTGAAAAAAAAAGAAAAGAAAAGAAAATTTCTTTTCTCTCCTTTTTTCCTTTTAAACTCTGTGGTTTGCACTATTGTTACTGAAGAAGTTTCGTGCATATCATTTGATCTCCTTTCAATACCCAGTTCTTGTTAAGAGTGATCATTTTCAACTATCATTGTATAAGCAGTCTTTAAGGATCAATTTAAAGTCACTCCCCTTTCTAAAACTCTGGGGAAAAAAAAGATGTATTTGGTTTGTATTTAGATCACATTCAAAATGGCTCTAAGCAGAAAGGTACTGCTTATCAACCACCCCTCCTCAGATACATCTGTTTTGATATTCTTTTAGACTTGATATAGAAACTAGGTTGGGAATTTATAAGTCTATTTTCACAAATCCTATGGAAACAACATTATTTAATAGATGTACTACAGAAACTAGACAGAGTACAGTGTGTGGGACACTTACGTAGAATGCTTCTCACCAAAGTTTGATCCTGGCACCTCACATGGTCCCCTGATCCCCATCAGGAGTGATCCCTGAGCACAGAGCCACCAATCTTCCCCTGAGCACAGCAGGCTTGAGTCTATCTATCCACTGCCACCAAAAAAAAAAAAAAAAAAAAAGAAAGAAAAAAGAAAAGAAAGGAAAGGAAAGACAAAACACACTAGAACAACCAACTACAAGTAGAATATACAGAATGAAAAGTGAATTTGTTCTTTAGTTATACTGTGAAATGCTGAGAGAGCAGATAGAAAATTTAATTGCAAAGCAGCAAATATTACACCATTTAAGAAACAAACCTCATTTATTCAGTATACTAACCACTTTGTGAGCAATCAGAGTTGGTATCTGATGATTTATTATCCCCAAAGAAAACTGAGACCTAGTATATATCAAGTGGAATAATTAATTAGGGTTTCATTCAAGTTATTTTTTCTTTTTTTATTTTTTATTTAACCAACTTTATTACATACATGATTGTATTTGGGTTTCAGTCATGTAGAGAACACCACCCATCACCAGTGCAACATTCCCATCACCAATGTCCCAAATCTCCCTCCTCCCCACCCAACCCCTGCCTGTACTCTAGACAGGCTTTCTATTTCCCTCGTACATTCTCATTATTTGGATAGTTCAAATCGTAGTTATTTCTCTAACTAAACTCATTCCTGTTTGTGGTGAGCTTCATGAGGTGAGCTGTAACTTCCAGTTATTTTCTCTTTTGTGTCTGAAAGTTATTGCAAGAATGTCTTTCATTTTTCTTAAAACCCAGAGATGAGTGAGACCATTCTGCGTCTTTCTTTCTCTCTCTGACTTATTTCACTCAGCATAATAGTTTCCATGTACATCCATGTATAGGAAAATTTCATGACTTCATCTCTCCTGACAGCTGCATAATATTTCATTGTGTATATGTACCACAGTTTCTTTAACCATTCATCTATTGAAGGGTATCTTGGCTGTTTCCAGAGTCTTGCTATGGCAAATAGTGCTGCAATGAATATAGGTGTAAAGAAGGGATTTTTATATTGTATTTTTGTGTTCCTCGGGTATATTCTTAGGAGTGGTATAGCTGGGTCGCATGGGAGCTCGATTTCCAGTTTTTGGAGGAATCTCCATATTGCTTTCCATAAAGGTTGAACTAGACGGCATTCCCACTAGCAGTTCCTTTCTTTCCACATCCCCTGTTTATTCTCATTCTTTGTGATGTGTGCCAATCTCTGGGGTGTGAGTTAGTACCTCATAGTTGTTTTGATTTGCATCTCCCTGATGATTAGTGGTGTGGAGCATTTTTTTCATGTGTCTTTTGGCCACTTGTATTTCTTCTTCGTCAAAGTATCTGACCATTTCTTCTCCCCATTTTTTTTTATGGGATTAGATGTTTTTTTCTTGTAAATTTCTGTCAGTGCCTTGTATATTTTGGAGATTAGCCCCTTATCTGATGGGTATTGGGTGAATAGTTTCTCCCACTCAGTGGGGGCCTCTTGTATCCTGGGCGCTGTTTCTTTTGAGGTGCAGAAGCTTCTCAGTTTAATATACCCCATCTGTTAATTTCTGCTTTCACTTGCTTGGAGAGAAGTTATTTTTTCTGATGTTGCTAGCTACTAGCTAGTGGTTTGGGATAAGTTTCATAATCAATTAAATCTTCAATTTCATAGCCTATTAACTGCAGATTAACTATGCCTATGCTTATTTCACAGTGATTTTAAGAAATTGAACAAGATAGAATCATCATTTGGGGGAGCTGAAAAGTAGTTAATGGTTAGTTAGTCTAATTAGTAATTCAAAAAGAACACTTTAAAGAAAATTATTGAGTAATATTCATATCTAGTATTTTAAAGATCAGATCTTTTAGTATTTAATGAATTCCAAACAATTGATACATATATTGTGGTCTATTTTCTTGATTTTTTTCTCATACACTGACATAATTTTGCCTGCTTATACTTAATCATAAATGTATTAAATCTAAATGAATGGTTAAAAAACAAAATCTGTATGGTTTTAAGAAAATTATACGGTCTTGCTTAGCAAGTAATTTAAATCTACTTAAAATGTTGCAAATTTTGCAACAAAGTAATCTCTAATCTGTGTGCTGTTTTTTGCTTTTATAGTCATCTGAGACATAATCAGAGTTAATATTTTTATGTTTTCTATCCTGTTTCCAGGAATTCAACCTAATTCCTCTCTGAGGAAAAAAGGTAAAATTGACAGTGACAAGATTCCAGTATAATATATGAAGAACTGTATATTAATTTTAACTTCTCATAAATGGGCTTCACTGATCTGCTCATTAGCCTTGTTTATTCACCCACATGTGTCTTTGTTCATTTTTGGAGGGGATCACACCCAGCGATGCTCAGGAATTACTCCTGGCTCTGATCTCAGAAATTACTCTTGGGGCCGGGAGAGATAGCACAGCGGTGTTTTCCTTGCAAGCAACCGATCCAGGACCAAACGTGTTTGGTTCGAATCCGGGTGTCCTATATGGTCCCCCGTGCCTGCCAGGAGCTATTTCTGAGCAGACAGCCAGGAGTAACCCGTGAGCACCGCCAGTGTGGCCCAAAAACCAAAAAAAAAAAAAAAAGAAAAAAATTACTTTTGACAGGCTTGGAGGACCATATGGGATGCCTGGGATAGAATCCAGGTCAGCCGCATGCAAGGCAAACACCCTACCTGCTGTGCTATCGCTCCCTCCCACCCCAGTATATATTAATTTTTGATTCAGTTCTTGAAATATGTGAATTTATGAGAATTAATTTATTACTTGTTAAATAAATGTTTCAGGTACATTCAAATGTAGAAATTTACAGTTATCTTCAACTTTATTTTATCTATTCTTTTACTTATTTTAGTTGTGGTAAAATTTAATTAATTTATAGTCAATGTACTCCACTGAGGCTGTTATTGTGCTTTTAAGATAATTCCTGATATACTGGAATTTTAAGTATCCTGTATCCTTAACTAGAAACCAATTTAATTGCAATTATTTTAATATTTTTAACCAAATGGAAAGAGTTAAGGAATGATCTCCTATGAATTTTTGTAAATACCTTTTTAGATTTATTTTTCAGGGATGTTGTTATCTAATAGAATATCTACCTTATAGTGTTGTCTGACTTGAAATTTTAGGTATGTTTATAGATATGTTTCAAACTTTTCTGAAAGTTTAAATATGCTAAGGTCATAAGATCACTCTTAGTCACTTTCTCACACAATGAAATGTTTATTGGTAATGACTAAACCAATTCAATCCATAGGTTAATTATTTCTGGAAAGAAGGGGTTCAATAAGCAAAGCTCAAATGCTTTGCTCCCAAAAGGGAAGAAAATGATTTGCCAAAGTTTCTTTTCTTTTCTTTTTTTTTTTTTTTTTTTTTGGTTTTTGGGCCACACCCGGCAGTGCTCAGGGGTTACTCCTGGCTGTCTGCTCAGAAATAGCTCCTGGCAGGCACGGGAGACCATATGGGACACCGGGATTTGAACCAACCACCTTTGGTCCTGGATCGGCTGCTTGCAAGGCAAACACCGCTGTGCTATCTCTCCGGGCCCTGCCAAAGTTTCTATTTTATTGGACCATGCAGAACTACCAAATATGAAGGGGAAAGCAGTGATTGAATCCCATATACCATGGAGACTTTTTTCCACATTGACCTACCAATACTGAGCATATTAAGTCACTAGGTAAATGTAGAGTGGAGTGGAATGCATGCTATGAGATTGATGATGGAAAATAAGTAAAACTAATCATAAAAGCAGAAAAGGACAGTGAACTGTACAGAGACTAGAAATAAACAGAATCATAATCCATGATATTATGTGCTTCTCACTTCCAATAAATTCTAGCTCCTTCTGCATGTATTTAACTAGTGGTCAACTTTTCATCATTGCTAAAAGTATGGAAAGAATGAAGCAGAAAGAATGAATGCTAATAGGGTACTGTTACCAAGATATAAGATCACTTGAAGATTTAAACTATAAGGCCATCTCATGTAATATTCTAGTTTTAGATGTCACTAGGTCCCTAATGAAGTGAGTTTGCCAGGTTTCTAACAAGATTTTTCCTTTACCCAAAGCAACACTCTGCATAGTCAATTAAGTCTTTCCTTGATTTCTTTTCTTGTCTTTTTTTCTCTTCTTTATTTTTGAGTCAATGAGCCCAGTTCTAAATGAAAGCTGGAGTTGTATGAACTGAATCAGCTGGAAATAGTAGCTGAAAGGCGTGCAAATGAAAGCTGGCAAGTTTCAGTTCTTCCGTTCTTGAAGGAGAGGCTAACTTCAATCCAAATGGCTTCCTGGGCAATTGTGTGATTATTGTAGGGTTTTGTTCCTGGGATGGAACCAGGCATTAATAATCTAGTTGTTGCAAGTTAAACCAAGAAATTGCACATCACATTTTTACCTTGCAGTGGCTTAGCAGCCGTTGGTACACTTTCTAATAGTGTGGGAACCATGGAAGAAGCTTTTACATCACATGGCAGGGCAGTGTGATGTGTAGAGGGTAGCCTTCAGCTTCTCTGAGCTTTTCAAACATAGCATAGGGTGGAAAACTACAGTCAGAGAACTCGGAAGTTCTGGAAGTCAGGCATCATGAACTACTTGGTTTATCTACATTAAGAGGGAGGACTTCTGATATCTTCACAGGCCATTCAATGTTGGGGGATATACAATTATTTGTAGTTTTGCTATGTAAAATTGCCTTCTGATAATTCATTTATAGTTTGGTGTGGAGTGTAATCAGGAATTTCTGATTACAAAGTAATCTCAAAGAGTAAGATATCAACTCTATCGATGAATTCTAAAAATGTTAGTTGTATTAGTGTGAAATATTGCATTTTATAAATCTGACTTAAAGTTTTGGTTTGCAACCATTATTAAAATTTTATTTCAAGTTCTTTTCTGTTTTCTTGTTTTAAACAACTTTTAATATCTCAAATTTATTTTAAGATATCCCACTAAAACCCTAAGGGTCAGGTTTATCAAAAACTCTATTGTGGATCTTGTAAAACAACTAAGAATTAGCAATATTAGTTCCTGACAGACGCTGTATTATTATTTTTCTGCTCAGATTCCTTCCATCATTAATCAGTAATTAAATGATCTCATTTCTCTTATTATGAGTTAAAGATCTTTCTCTCTTGTGTGTTGTGTATGTATGTGTGTGTTTCTCATTCTTGTTAATGAAAATTACCCCCCAAACCCCTAGGCTCTTATTTCTTGACATTAGCCATTGTCTTGTTCCCTTCCCAGTCTCACTGTCTCCCTCAGCAGCCATTGATCCTTAACTCTTAAGACAGTTGGTTCTCAAGGCCTTTCATTATGTCACAATGAATATTTATTAGGTTCTTAGGCTAACATAATAACTTGGCAAATAACACAGGATGTTGGCATGTTGACTGACCAAGAGACAATTCTTAAACTAATGTCTCCATGATTGTTTCTGAAACGATATTTCCCTTTTTTTTTTTTTTAGCTTACACTGATGTTATTAGGGTCTTTTCACTAATTTTTACTTTGATGTCTATGCAATTTAATCTTCATCAAATATTTTGAAGCATCTTATTTCCTAAGGTTCATGGTTTGACTCTTGCTTGTGGCTGATTTCTCTATTCAAATTCACTGGTACAAAAACATGAATTCTTACAACTTGCTTAGCTCTTCAATTCTTCATCTCTTGTGCTCTCCTGGAAATTCCAAGTCCTGTAACTTATGTAAACAGCCTGTGTTGACTCTGCTTTAACTTTTACCTTCAGATCAGAGATCTTTTTGGGTGCCTAACTAGTATTCAAGTTGAATGTCCTCTGGTACACACCTCAGATTTAAACAGAACTTTCTTGCCTTTCCTTAACTTTAGTTACTTAACTTTCTTAAAACTTCATGGCTGATCTGAAAAGTACAAATAGTAGAAGACTGGGAATAATCCCATGTATTGAGAATAAAATCACATTTAACATATACCAGAGACTTAGAATATGGTCTTTTGACTCTAACCTAGAATGAGTTATGTATGAAACTGTATTTGAATCTATATTTTGTACATTGCTACCTATCTTTGAATGAACATCAAAATCTGGGAGATACCTTAGTGTTTTCCTTTCATAAAATATTTCAGTTAACAGGATAATTCAATAAATAATCTTTCTTATTTCTTTTATTTTTCTCCCTTTTCTCTACCCCCTTTCCAATTGTTAGCTTTGCTCACTAGTTATGATTCATTTGGTTTTATATTATTTGTTGGAGTTGGTTAATTTTAAAAAGATTTTTCTGTATATATACATTAGGAAAATTAGGTTATAAGTTCCTTGTCAGTTTTTGGTATCAAGTCAAGTTCAATTTTCTGAATATTTTTCTACTTGTATCTCATTATTAGACTTTTTTTTTAATTTAGGGTCCTTTAATTCTATTAATGAGAAAATCATGTTTGGTGAAACTATATTATGTCATATACTTTACTCCCTGGCTGCTTTTAAGGTTTTTTTGTTTTGTTTGCTTATTTAGTTTTTATGGTTTAAATATGACTGCCTACATGAAACTTGCAATAAATCGTAGTTGGGAATGCAGGGTTTCTCTTTGTGAATTGACATTTCAATAGTTTTTAAAGATATTTAATTATTTTATTCAGTTTCTTTTTGTGTCACATTCTTTCTCTTGTCATCCAAGATCACTGGAAATAAAACAAAATGTTTATTACTGCCCCTCATGACACTGAAATATTGTTCTTTATTAAAAAATTTATTTCTTAGTCTAGATCATTTCTATTGATCTATTTCAAACTCAAAGGCTTTTTTTTTCTTTTTGTAGTTTTAATTTTTCTTCTCAGATTCCCATTTTTAGAAATAATTAAATATGTATCACTTCAAGTATTTCCTCATGCCTCTTAGCAATATTTTTCTTTTGCTTCCCTCTATACTATCCATATTTTATAACTAAAGAAACATAGTTAATTTTTTGTTGCTTTATATTGTGTTATATTCTAGGAGCCAGAGCAATAGCTCAATAGGCTGAATATATGCTTTACATAAAGAAGGCCCAGGATTTGATTTTGGTATTACATGATCCCCTGGATACCTTTAGGGATAATTTCTGTGCACTAAGCCGAGAATAATCCCTGAGCACTACCTAAGGATTCCCCAACAAACAAAAGTAGTGTTTAGTTCTCTTATCTATATTTTAATTGAGTTTTTGTTTTTATTAAGTTGATGTACCATTACTGTGCCATTACTAAAATTAGTTAGTACTTCTAGTAGCTTTTTGAGTGTGAGGAGCAGGCAGATGATTCCATTAAATTGAAATGGATACACAGTCCTTGAAATTTGGGTATGAAACCGAGGAAGCTAATAGCTGTCTGGTATAACGAAGATTTATTGGGTTAAAACTTTCTGCGACTTTTTTTTCTGTCAAAAGTAGCCATGAGACCTTTTCTGGATTTATGTACAGGTTGGATGTACATCAATCAACACAGAGGGCCTCAAAAATTCTCACTTTCAAGGTAAGCACTTCTATGAGGTGCTCATCCTTTGTGATAAATAAAGAAGATATACTTTTCTGATCTAGTGCTCAGTGTTGTTCTGAGATATATCTGCCTCTCTCAGCCACGCTATATTAATTTTTTGCAGTCATCCCCCACAAAGACATACTCATGAGGGGCAGTGTTCTCTTCGTTTACCTCATGGTATATCAGTGAACACTGAATTGTGCATGCAGTTTTGTTAATTACATTTTAATTGAATCACTTAATCTGAACAAAGTCATCAGTAATTAGAAATGTCAGTTGAACACAATAGTTAATAAAGATATACTGAGTTGTTTTGAAGAATATGAATGTTAGATAATCATCTTAATGGAAACACATTTTCATCTGAAGCTAGGACCTAGTATTTTATTTGTGTTTTGGGGGTAATACTTGGTGCTTGAGTTGGGGTGAACTACTCCCAGCTAAGAGCTGAGGGATTACTCTGTGCTTAGAGAACTATGTGACGCCAGGGTAAGCACAGAACTACAGCATGTAAACTCCAGCATGTACTCCAATCATTTGAGTCATCTCTCCAATTCTTAGATCCACCTATATGTAATGTGGTTTCTTAGCTAGCTAAACTGAAAGTATATGAATATATGTTTTCAATCAACATGAGCATCTATCCCTGGGATGCCGGGGATTGAACCCTGGGTTCACTGCTTGCAAGGCAAATGCCCTACCCACTGTTCTATCTCTTTGGCCCCTTGAGACATTTTTATTTTAAACAAAAAGTGATGTATACCTCACTATCTTAGTTTTAGTAACACATACATAATGGTATGAGTTTTAGAAGATCAAATATAATCTATGTTTCTTTATCTTGCATATAGTAGGTACTCACTAAATATTCATGGATAGTACTCACTAAATATTCATGGATAATAGTTTTTATTTCAAAGTGCTGCCTGCTATGGTGCCAGTTTATAGAATATTTTCTTTATTTTTGTGTGTGGGGTGTTGGGTCATATCTAGCAGTGCTCAGGGATTACTTCTGGCTCTGCACTCAAGATTCACTTCTGAATGTCTTGAGGAACCATATGGGATGCTGGGGACTGAACAAAGGTCAGCTGCATGTAAGGCAAGTGTCTTTATTTGCTCTATTATTACTCCAGCCCCATAGCTTATTTATACAATATTATCTTCTTTTACTATGAACTGGGTAGTTTCATCCAAATGGGTTTTTTGATGTCTCACTCGAAACTTTATTATATTCCATGTCTTCCGGTGGAAGTGATTTCTATTCCGAATTGGCTTATATAATCAAAATCAGTGTTTCCCAAAGTGGGGGATACAGGTCCCCAGCAGGAGACATTAGAACAATCTAGGGAGTGGTAGTAGCTCTGGTACAATGTGGTAATGGGGTGGGATTTCTGTTTGTATTATGGAATTCTTAAAGGTAGATTTCTAGGTTGGAGAGTGCTGAGTGAATGTTTTCTGAAAGAGGCCAAATAAATATGAGAATTCCTGATGAAAATGTCTTCAAGGTTGGTATGATTGATTGTCTTTGTAAAACTGCCTCTGAAGTGCTTTCTAGAAGACACTCAGCCATCATCTTCCTCTAAGAACTACACAAGCTCCCTTTAACAAAAAGCACTTACTATGTGTCTGAAAGGTTTTGGGTATGTAATATCATCATATTGGATCTTCAAGATAACTATGAGACTTCAAAAGCCCTTAGTTTTTATGATTTTAAATTAAAAAAATTGAGGGGATATATGTGCTCAGGGCTTACTTCTAACTAAAAATTCAGGAGTCATTCCTGGTGGGCTCTAGGGGGACCATTTGAAGTGGAGGGAATTAGCTCAGGTTGGTGGTCATAGCGCAAGTGCCTTGCCTATGGGACTACCATTCTGGTTTCAAGTGCTTAGTCTCCATGGGAGAAGGATACTGAGGAGAGCATACTGAGAATCACTATTCCTCCCAGATAGCAGAATCAGGAGTAACCCCTAATCTGACCAGTGTATCACCCCGAAAAAAATTATAATTAGTGTCAACTGACTGCTCCTCCTCAAACTATATTAAATCACTTATAATGATTAAGAATATTTGATTCTGTGATTAAAATATTTAGAAACATACCTACTAGTTATAGTTCCAAACAGAATTTCTAGCACTGAGTGATATTGTTTGCCTTACAGAGAACTTCAGGAAAATTAAACCTTTGGCCTGTTACTAAATCTGCATTTTAAGAAGTTGGCATACAATTAAAAAGGGGACTAAACATAGTTTATTTCCCTTATACTTAATGGCATATTATATTTCTTACAGAGCATGGAAAACTTTTATTCGTCAATGTTATACTTTATTAAGCACATGTATCTATCCTATCTGAGAATACAACTTAAAGCATACAAAGGTGTCTCAAACCATTTAACTAAATTAATGTGCTAATTTTTGGAGAAAGGAAGTTTAAGGATATTTTAGAATTATCTAAAATTATTTTTCTAAAACAAACTGGGAATCTTGATCTGTAACAAAACTATTACTCATGCAGAGAAATAGAATTCTAGCATGTAAACTAGGAGAGTGATAAATATGTTGTCCATAATATTCTATCAATTATCATTGAACACAATGCTTGTTGATATTAGGAAAAGTTCAAACCAAATACTATGGAATTCTGGAGAAAGAACAAATGTAACAGTCTGACTAAGCATCTATATCCAGCCACCAATTTTCTTCTGAATAGAGAAATGTTGACTTGCATTGTGAATTTGCAATCACCAACATCTAGATTCTACTAAGTAGATGATCTGATTTTTATAAAGCATGAAATTCAAGAAAAAGAAAGATATGGAGAACAGTGCTAAAAAACAAAAGTAATTTAAAAGATGTGTAAAAAAGACATGTTTTAAATTTTTGACATGTATAAGGAAGTATAAATAAATAAACTCCTCAAGAAATGCAAAGAGATGATTACTATAAAACTTAAATTTGGAGGACTGTGATTTGTATGGGAAACAGTCCTTTGGATGTAACTGGAAATGATACTTCACTAACCTGTAAAATTGTTTTGGGTAAATTTATTATCTTGCATTGTATCTTGTGACAAATAGGTAGAAAAGGAGTTTAGGCTAGAATGTTAAAATACATCTTTAAGGTCAAATACAAGATGCAGAAGCATTGCAAATCATTTACTGATTATTCTTGTAGGTATGATCGTCTATGATATGTAGGTATGATCTTGGTTGTTTTTATGCTGACTTTTTAGTGAATAATTTACTTTGTGATATAGACAAATGGTTGAAAATAAATCATTTTAACACAATTTCTAATATTTATAATAATCACATTTAGTGATATTTAACTGTAGCAAAATATGTACTGTGCAGTCACTATATTCTGGGTCTTATAGCAGGTGTTTCTTGTGGGGGTACAGAAGGTTAAATACATTTGGAAAGTAAGATTTTTCCTATTTTATACAATATACAACCTAAATGGTATCAATATATTTCATTATTTAAACTTCTACTAATCAATCAATATTAAACATAGCAGCAATGTCTAGCCAAGCCACATGGCTTTTGTTTGGTCACACTTGAATTTTTGTATAATTTTAAACATTACTTTCTAAATTTCTATTAATTTAAAAAAACTTGATACATTTTTTTTCTATCAGGAAGCATCTAAGTTATCAAAGTAATAGGGTTCAGAAAAGTTTCAAGCAAAGAGGAGAATAGAAATGGTGAAGAAAGATACCCCACCACCAATTCAAATTTGTTACTGATTCCTATTTGACAGGCGAATTTTTGTACATCATTGTGCATTTTCCTTTGAACCTTTAAAATATGTGAAATATGCCATTTACTTCAGATTCATGATTGTTCATAAATCAATTTTAGAGACAGAATATACAACCCTTCTACTGACTCTCCAACTTTTCATCACAATTTGACTCCTTGTTCTTCTACTACATTCACATCTTATAATGTAAGAGAGCTTGATTAATAGACAAATTTATACCCAATAAAAATCCAGTTTACAGATGTTTTAGAGCAGGGGTCTCAAACTCAATTTACCTGGAGGCCACAGGAGGCAAAGTCGGGGTGATCCTTGAGTGCAAAGTCAATAGTAAGCCTGAACATTGGGGGCTGTGACCCAAACAACAAAAACAAAACAAAACAAATAAAGATTCCTCTAGGGCAGGGCCACAAAATGTTGTATGGAGGGCTGCAAACAGCCCGCGGGCTGCGAGTTTGAGACCCCTGTTTTAGAGGGTGCTAAGATTCAAACTCCTGATCTCAGACATGTGAAGCACATGATCTTTCACTGAGTATACACACCCCTGGGTGCTCAAAAATGCCAGTGTCATAATTGGGAAATTCCTGGGTGGGAATTTTGCCCTTGAGAATAAATCTAAGTTAACATTTCTGAAATTAATTATTATAATATTATACATATGCTTAAATGGACAATCCATTAATTGTACCCATTTAAATAATTTATGGGCATTATAACACCATGCTTTTATTAGAAATTACCTGAATTTATAGGTGAAAGAGTTATTGACACGATGAGCAAAAGTATGTTTAAAATTTACTATAAAAATCTGCTTCTGTGTGCCATCCACAGTTTCTCACTTTTATAATCCATGACTTATCAAGTGTCTGCGAATGAATATTACATGGAAAGTTGTATTTTGCCTACAAATACAAGACTGGTTGCAGAATATTTCAAGTGGCAGCTGGAGAAAAAGCAGCTAGACTTCTGTACTTCAAAGTAATTGGAGAAACATTTCCTAAAATTTAATATTCTAGGAAAGGAAAATAGAGCTCCACATTAAGAAACTAATTGATTTCTCCTGTCCAACTTAGGTTGACACATATTTTGTTTTTCTGTTTATTTCTAGAATGCAGTACCAACAGTACCAACAGCAGCGTCGGAAATTTGCAGTTGCCTTTTTGGCATTCATTTTCATTTTGGCAGTTGTGGACACAGCAGAGGCAGGGAAAAAAGAGAAACCAGGTAAGGGATAGTTTTAAAGGGAAGATTAAAAATTTGTTTAATTTCCATCTGAGCAAACACCTGGTTTTTAATAAGCCTTCCCTCTCTCCCTCTCTCCTTCCCTTTCTTCCTTTCTCCCTCCTTCCTTCCCTTCCTTCCTTCCTTCCTTCCTTCCTTCCTTCCTTCCTTCCTTCCTTCCTTCCTTCCTTCCTTCCTTCCTCCCTCCTCCCTCCTCCCTCCCTCCCTCCCTCCCTCCTCCTCCCTCCCTCCTTCCCTTCCTCCGTTCCTTCCTTCCTTCCTTCCTTCCTTCCTTCCTTCCTTCCTTCCTTCTCCCTTCCCTCCTTCCCTCCCTTCCCTTCCCTTCCTTCCCTTCCTTCCCTCCCCCCTTCCCTCCCTCCCTCCCTTCCTTCCTTCCTTCCTCCCTCCTTCCCTCCCTCCCTCCCTTCCTTCCTTCCTCCCTCCCTCCCTCCTTACTTCCTTCCTTCCTTCCTTCCCTCCCCTCCTTCCTTCCTCCCTCCCTCCCTCCTTCCTCCCTTCCTTCCTTCCTTCCCTCCCTCCTCCCTCCCTCCCTCCTCCCTCCCTCCCTCCTTCCTCCCTTCCTTCCTCCTTCCTTCCTCCCTCCCTCCCTCCTCCCTCCCTCCCTCCTTCCTCCTTCCTTCCTTCCTTCCTCCTCCTTCCCTCCCTCCCTCCCTCCCTCCTTCCTCCCTTCCTTCCTTCCTTCCTCCCTCCCTCCCTCCTCCCTCCCTCCCTCCTTCCCCTTCCTCCTTCCTCCTTCCTTCCTCCTTCCCTCCTCCTCCTTCCCTTCCTTCCTTCCTTCCTTCCTCTTCCTTCCTTCCTTCCTCCTTCCCTCCTCCCTCCCTTCCTCCTCCCTCCCTCCCTTCCTTCCTTCCTTCCTTCCTTCCTTCCTTCCTTCCTTCCTTCCTTCCTTCCTTCCTTCCTTCCTTCCTTCCTTCCTTCCTCCCTTTCTTCCTCCCTTCTTTCCTTACTTTCTCCCTCCCTCCCTCTCTTTCTCGCTCCCACTCTCCCTCCTTTCCTCCCTTCCTCCCTCCTTTCCTACCTTTCTTCCTTCCTACCTACCTTCCTTTCTTCCTTCTTTCTTTCCTCTTTTGGTTATCCATTGATTTAATTATTTCTGATGACCTTTGCTATTTTCTTTCTGGACACCGAAAACAGATAAAAACTGCTATGAGGTCCTCAACAATAAACTAAAAAAAATGTCTTTCCTTCCAGAGAAGAAAGTGAAGAAGTCTGATTGTGGCGAATGGCAGTGGAGTGTATGTGTGCCTACCAGTGGAGATTGTGGACTGGGCACTCGAGAGGGTACCCGTACTGGAGCTGAGTGCAAGCAAACCATGAAGACTCAGAGATGTAAGATCCCATGCAACTGGAAAAAGCAGTTTGGAGGTAGGTTCAATCTCATTTTCCCTATTGATTTCACCTACAATGAAAGAAAAATGGGGCTCCTATATATAACCCCTTGAGTTATATTCCTTGCCTTATCATTTATTTGCTTATATGCATTTATTTTATTAAACACAGGATGGCAAGGTATCTTGCCAAGTAAATCCAGGGTTTCTTAGTTTCAGCACTATCTAAATTTTGGGTCAGGTAGATTTTATTTATTGAAGAATGTCCCTGTGTATTGTAAGTCACTTAAAAACTGTCCTGAATTTTCTACCTTGTTTTCAGTAGCTTTGCCCATATTCACCTCCCAAAGAAGTCTCCAGAGATTTCTTTGTATTCCCAGAGGTGAAAGCAGTTGCTGGTTGAGCACTGCTACCTTACAATTGGAACATGAACTATGCCTCTAGTCCTCCGTGTGGGCTCTTGGATCTGTCTTCTCTCTCTTTTTCTTCTTTGGTTTATATCTAAATACTTTTTTTGTTTGTTTGTTTTTGGGCCATGCCCGGCAGCCCTCAGGGATTATCTCTGGCTCTACTCTTAGAAATTACTCCTGGCAGGCTGGGGTGGGAGGTTTGTTATATGAGATGCCTACCCACTGTTATCTCTAAATTATTTTTAATTTTTTCTGATTTTCAATTTAGCCCTATCCTCCAGGTCTCATTTTGGTGCTTTTAGCTCTCTCTCTCTCTCTCTCTCTCTCTCTCTCTCTCTCTCTCTCTCTCTCTCTCTCTCTCTCTCTCTCTCTCTCTCTCTTCTCTCTCTCTCTTCTCTCCTCTCTCCTCCTCCTCCTCTCTCTCTCCTCTCTTTCTCTCTCTCATTACCTTCCTACCTGCCACAATGGCTTATAAATTTACCAGAACCCTAGGAAAAGCAGAGTCTTATTGCAGACTTTTCTTTACTCATTACTGCCAAGTCAAGCCTGACTTTTACCTTCTTTCTGTCATTGTTGTGGTTTTTATTTTTGTGTTTGTGTGGGCATAATTGGTGGCACTCAGGGATTACTCCTGGCTCTGCTCTCAGAAATCATTCTTGGCAGGCTCTGGTATCATATTGGATGCCAGAATCCAACCCAGGTCCATCCTGGGTCAGTTGTGTGCAAGGCAAATGCTTCACCTCTGTGCCATCTCTCTGGTCCTCTGTCATTCTTATTTTTTTATTTTTATTTTGGTCCACACCAAAATGCTCAGGGGTTACTACAGGCTTTGTACTCAGAAATCTCTCCTGGCTTGGGCGACTATATGGGATGCGGGGGGATTAAACCGAGTTTAGTCCTGGGTCAGCGATGTGCAAGGCAAACGCCCTACCACTGCGCCTTTGCTCTGGCCCCATTGTTATGTTTGAGCCACACTTAGTGATACTTAGGGCTTACTTCTGGTTTTGTGCTCAGTGTCATTTTTTGGTAGGCTGGAGTACCATATGGATTGCTGGTAATTGAACCCAGGTCAGTGGCATGCAAGACAATGTCTCTACCTGCTGTATTATCTCCCAGGCCCATACCTTATCTTTTAACAGGAGAAGATAACTTTTAGTATCTCCAACTTTAAATCCACTATAAAGTCATCTATCAACATATATGAACTCTGAGTTCAATTTTCTACTGTGTCAAAACAAAGCCCACAAAAATGTGTCTTTACTTATATGGCATTTGAAGTGATTCAAAGGTTTCTGTTTTGCCTTCCCTTTCCTTTAGCGGAGTGCAAATACCAGTTCCAGGCCTGGGGAGAATGTGATCTGAATACCGCCTTGAAGACCAGAACTGGGAATCTGAAGCGAGCTCTCCACAATGCCGACTGCCAGAAGACAGTTACTATCTCCAAGCCGTGTGGCAAGATGACTAAGCCCAAACCTCAAGGTAGCATCTTGTCCTCATACCAAATTTTCTATGCAAATTCTATTAGATCTGGACTGTAATTTATGTGTGATAGTTCAAATTTTGCTGTACTAAGTATTAGGTGAATGACCGCAAATGGGATTGAACAAGCAACTATCTAAAGCATCATTGCAAACCAGCAGTCCCTGAATTCAAATTCAAATCCTTTTGCAATAAAGCTTGATCTTTCCAGCATAAATAAACCACTTAGCAAAATAGGTCAGTTGAAACAATTTTTGTTGTTGATTTTTGTTTGTTTTTGGGCCACACCTGGCAGCGCTCCGGGGTTACTCCTGGCTCTGCATTCAGAAATCACACCTGGCAGGGCCTGAGCAGTGGCACAGGGCATAAGGCATCTGCCTTGCATGTGCTAGCCTAGGATGGGCTGTGGTTTGATCCCCCGGCATCTCGTATAGTACCCCAAGCCCGGAGCGATTTCTAAGTGCACAGCCAGGAGTAACCCCTGAGGGTCACCGGGTGTGGCCCAAAAACCAACCCCTCCACACACACACAAAAGAAAAAATCACTCCTGGCAAACTCGGGAGACCATATAGGATGCTGGGATCAAACCTGTATTGGCCACGTGCAAGGCCAACACCCTCTCCACTGTGCTCTCTCTCTGGCCCCAAAGCAGTTCTTGTATATTAGATTTAAACCTTCAACTGTAGCACATTCTGAAGATCCTGAGGTAGATAATTTTAAACCAAATCTGCCCAATTATTTGACATAAGCAGTTTCATTCAGTCAACTAAAATATTTTATATTTCCCCTTTCAATTCTACCATAAAATATTATAGTTCCTCATTTTTTACATTTGATTCAGAGACTTTTTTTAAAAGTTAATTTTAAAGCTTACCAGCTACATTTACAGCTTATAAACTGTAAAATATTTGGTAGAGCTATTTTTCTATTTCCAGAAATTCAGACTGCCTACATGCTAGAGAATGTGCATCAAAGGTGCAACAAGTATCATGTTGATGGTGATTTCATTCAAATAAAATCACAGCTGAATGAAGACGCAAAGCTATTCAACTCATATATTATGAATATATTATATTCCCCGAATAAAAATTTAATTATATCCACTCTAATTAATATGTTAAATTCCTAACTTCTAATTTCTCATTATATCACTATATTTGGAGAATTGATATTTTTAGAGAAATAAATAAAATTGAATGAAGCCACATATGTGGGCTTTAATTCATGTGACCGCTGTACTTATAAAAATGAGATCAGGGGACAGAGAAACAGTACAGTATGTAGCATTCGTGCCTCCCTTCGAGGAGTGATCTTTGAGCACAGAATCAGAAATAAGTCCCGAACCAGGAGCTATTTCTGAGTGCAGAGTCAGCAGTAACCCCTGAGCGCAGTCAGGTGTAGCCCAAAAAACAAAAAAAAAAAGTAAAATAAAAATAAGATGATGACACAGACACTAATGGATCCCCATGTGAAAAAGATGGAGAAAACATTGATGTGCAGTCCCAGGAGTAGGCCCCAGAAAAAACCAACCTTACCTACTTCTTGATTTGGACTTCAAGCCTCATAAACACTTATGCCAGGGACCAGCATTTAGTAAACAGGGTTGAAGCAGATGTGCTGCAGAGGATTAAGAGATGAGACTGAGTAAGAGAAAAATGTGGGGTCAGTGGGTTCACAGCCTCATGGGTTGAGAGTCCTGATTTTCCTTCACATTTGTTATTTATTGCTTTGAACCAGGAAAAATAGAAGAGGAGCAGTTATGTTGTTCAATAAAGAACATATTTATTGTAACCTAGGCACAGTACTCAGCATATATATACAAATATCTTTACTTTGGGCTTTTCTTGGGGCTCTGTCCTCAGACAAGGGAGGATAAAATAGAGGATTAACAGGACTTTTGTCTTAGTGGCATCCACGAACTACCAGGTCCCCAAATTTCTGTCCATTCTACCTGTTTCTTCATTCTGTCTAGTTTAACCCTTTGTTCTCAAACACATCTAGACTATAAATTTTTTTGGTTTGTTTAAACACCCACACAATGCTATTCTGAAATAAAATACTTTCCAGTCTTCTGCTTATTATGAATCCCAAATAGATCTTAAAGATGAATACTGGCTAGATTAACTACAAGGAGAAGTATAGAAAAATGAACACAAGACCATAGGTAATGAAAACAAACAAAAAATACTCAAATACCACAGAAATTGAGCATGATCGATTGATCTAATCTCACAGGTTAAAAATCCAGTGGAATTCTCTGTGGAAAGAGTTCCCCTAAATACAGGATGGCCGGATGCAGACTGATTGGTACTTGCAGATGAAAATTCTAGGATTTGGGCTGCTTTCTCCAGATTTTTGAAATCTCTGATGGCGGTTTTGTCATGTTTGCTTTGTTTTGTGGGCCATACCTGGTAGTGGTCAGGGCTTATTTCTGGCTTTGTGCTTAGTGATCATGCCTGGGTCTCAAGGAACCATTTAAGGTGTCAGATGAAATCTATTGCCCTCATACAAGGCACGTGCTCTCCCTATTGTATTATCTCTCAGCCCCCTCTGCTGGTGGCATTTGGGAGACATGATGTGGAACTGAGGTCAGTATACTGCGTGTACTAGCTCTACAAAAATTCCTTGTCCAGACACAACTGCACAGATCTAATGAAAACAAACGGCCACATCTAGGCAGTCAAACCTTTACCAAGCCAGAAGAGCACAGAGTTATATTTTTCAAATCAATTTGTTGCTAATCCAGCCAAAGAATAAAAACATTCAGCATAGAGAACGGATCAGAAATTCTGGGAATCTGCATTCTAGAGTAGTGGTTCTTCACTTGAGCTGCAAGTTAAAATTTTTATGGGAGAATTATCAACCCTGCTACCCATTCTTAACCATGTAAATCAGCACTGGCAGTTTAACTTCCCATTGCTGCTCTAGAATGAAATTTTTGAGAAAGAGTACACTGATAAATCTATCTATCCATCCATCTTTCTGTCTGCTTCTACCTATCCATCTATTATCCAGCCATCTATCTGTCTGCCTATCTATCATATATCTATCTATCCATCTATCCATTCATCATCCATCCATCCACCTGTCTGTCTGCCTATCTATAATCCATTCATCTGTCTGCTATCATCAATCCGTCCATCCATCTATCCATCCATCATCCATTTGTCTGTCTCCCTATCATTCATTCATATATCCATCATCCATCCACCTGCCTGTCTATCTGCCTATCTACCATCCATCCATCCATCCATCCATTCATCCATCCATCATCAATCCATCTATCTGTCTGTCTGCCTATCATCCATCCATCCAGCCATGCAGCCATTCATCTATCTGCCTCTTTATCATATATCAGTCTATCAAGCCATCCATCTGTTTGCCTATCTATCATCAATCCATCCATCCATCCATCCAATTATCCATCCATCCATTATTCATTCATCTATCTGTCTGTTTGCCTATCTATGATCTATCTGCACACACATATATACATATAAGCACATGTTCATTGTGAACATGCACACAACATGCACATACATTGCTCATTACTCTCGCTCTCTCCTGCAGGCCTGAGTCTATGTGCCTTAATGGATGTGGTGTAAAATTGGCAAAGTCAATGTGTGTGGGATGGGGGAAGTACTGGATAATTATGGAAAATATTGAAAAGTTTAAAATAAATAGGGCACAAAGAAAATACAGTTGAGAAAGATTCACATTGAATAGGAACTCTCTTATGGTTCAGACTTAGAAAACAGTGGCAAAATATTTCAAGTAGGCAGTCTGCAATTATTTAAAACTATGTTTTTATTGAAGTGACATCACTATAGAACATTATAAAGTTTCAGACAGGCATCATTATGTCAGCTTTATAAACCTAAGCATATAATTAACTTAAATGGTATTTTGATTAATTAAAATTATTTTACAAGTTCATAATAATTTAAATTATTTTTAGAATTTTATGCTAAAGCCAATCATCCCTTTTATAGACCATCAAATTGCAACTTTCCATGTTATTAGTCTATAGAATTCCTTTCTTAAAACCATCCAATTTTCCTCCTCTCAACAATGAAGGACTCTAAGAATGTCATTTAGCATCACTCACTTGTGAAAAGAAAATTTCTAGCTGTTCATATAAGGAGCTGCATCCGATTGAACATTTTCTTAGTATAACTCACATGATTTCAGTGTATTAATATTATAATTTTATAATATAGATATCTAAACTTAAGTTAGTCAGTTTTTATTATCAATAAGAAATAAATTGTTTTCTTTAGTGCTGTTTCTTTTTTCAGTCCTTAGGTGTTTTATTTTTATGTTTATTATCATATATAAGTTTTTTTTATATTCACAAGTAACTATTATTTTAAAGGAAACAAAGGCATACTGATTAATTTATTTGCCCATGATAAATAAATTGTCTCTGATAAATGACAGTCAATATTTGGGCAACTCTACATTCGAGTTCTTTTTTGTATCCTGTTGATACCTATGTGAGTCACATGTGACTCATGTGAGTACATTGTTAGCTTTTGAAATAAAGGATAACCTTTGTAAGGTATAGAAATGGCAGACAGGATAGTTTAATGGAAAATGATATTTTTTAGTGCATTATTTTTAAAATCTACAAGCCATCTACTACAGTGTGTTTCAAGAGGACTGACCCCACTCTTGTTCTTTAAGGTCTCCTTGTGCTTAGTACTTAATGAATATGCTTTTATGAGGTTAGGGCGTTTTAGCCACATCCAGCAGTGTATTATATGTATTAGATTAAATACATATAATCTTGATGTAACAAAGAAATGACTAATTCTGCTCTGTGTTCATCAGTGATCCCTGGTGATTCTCTGAGTTCCAAGGACAATATATGGTACTTGGATTTTGAAGAGGGGTCAGAGCTATGCTAGGTAAAACACCTTACCTCCTGTAGTACCTCTCTGGAAAAATACTTTAAAAGTTTTGCGCTTGGATGGGGTTTGGCAGGCCTCCGCCATGCCAAAGGTCTTCTTACCAGGCCTGGGGGGGGGGGGGTGCGCGACTTGGGTGATCCCAGCACCCCTCTACCGCCTTGCTCCAGAGCTCCAGGGCTTCCCCTGGGCCACATGCCTGGGCAAGCCAGCGAGGTGGGTCCCTTGGAGGAGCTTGAAGGTTCCCCTAGGCTTAACTTGTGGGTACTAAGAGCTGCTTGGTTGCACTGAAGCAGTCACTGGTAATTTTTTACCAGTCTATATGTTTAAAACCACGTGAGGGCTAGAGCCCCGCAAACACAATATTGATTAATAGTACTCCCTATCCTTGAATTATGTTTTTGTGTATGCAGAATGTCCATTTTGTTATCTGCCCTGTCACATACCCCTACAAAAGCTCATTTTTTCTTTAACTCTCTCACCCCTTACCATCATCACTCCACATTTACCCTTTTTACCTTCAGTACTGCAGAGTCCTCAGTCACAGACCAAAGTGGTCTACTGGAGTTAACACCACCCCCAACTAGTTAAAAAGGCATAAAATGAATATGTATGTCTTTTCAACATTTTATGTGTGTTTTCTTTGACAACTATAGCTCTTGCTGAATATTTTCTTATACAGTGACGATTTTCTTCATTTTTTATCTTTTTGTTTTGTTTTGCTTTGTTTTTGTTGTTTGCTTTTTGTTTTGCTTTGTTTTGGGGCCACACCTGGCGGTGCTCAGGAGTTACTCCTGGCTGTCTGCTCAGAAATAGCTCCTGGCAGGCACAGGGGACCATATGGGACACCGAGATTCGAACCAACCACCTTAGATCCTGGATCGGCTGCTTGCAAGGCAAACACCACTGTGCTATCTCTCCGGGCCCTCATTTTTTATCTTTTTCTGTCTTTGTGAACTGTTCGATAGGGATTTTGGTGAAAGAGTCCCTCAGTTTAATGCTTATGTTTGAACCAAGTCACGGGTATTGTTGGACGTGTTCTTATGCCCCCATTATCACCGATAACGCCATGTGACTTTATTTCTTGTTTGCATAGGCACATTAAAAAAGGAAAATACTATACATACAAATAAGTTCTTATCTAATAGAGGTGGGAACACACAAATTTTGTAGGCAATGGGACCTTACACCCTGAACATTGACATAATGACCTGGCACAGGCCTCAGAAGAATGGGCATTCTCCATTCACCCCTGATCTAGAGAAGCCATCTACAAAACATCCAAGATTGTCTATAACATCACCTGAAAGCAATCCTCTGCCAGGGAAGACCCTACCACTGCTCTGACATCAACCTACTCAAAAGAGACTTCCCTTAACACTGAGAAGACTTAACAATAACAACGACCTGCTTACTGAACAAGGCTTTCTGCATTGCCCTTTAATTGTGAGGTGAAACTAGAGGATGCTCCACACTAGCCTGATTTTAATGCAGGATATGCAGATTCCAGGATCGTTAATACAGAAACTTGATGCCAACAATTTGAGACTGTGTGGAAAATAAAACTGTATTGGCACTACAGACAATGACTTGAATTGAACAAACTAGTTTGCCTGGAGCCTAGAGTTGATCTTATGCCAGGAAACTTCAGGGATAGGGTCTCCTTGTATTTAGGCCAAGGCTTTTCCTTTCCATGTCCCCCATATTTTGGTGGGCCTATGCAAACAATATTTGCCACTCTACACCATTTTTACTGTGCTCCTTTGACTCTAAACTAAACTAAAAAAGATTTTTGGGGTGCTTAGCGTTATTGTTGGAACTCTTAATAGATATTTGACACTTCATTTCGTAGGGGTGGACTGTTTCACCTTCTTTTTCTCCTTCGTCTCTCAAACCGATGGCGAGAGCCTCTAAAAGAATTCTGCTTATTCCCGGCGTATTAGACTTTTACCCCAGTTTATTATTTTTCTCCTCTTCAAACAAAACCACATAACTTGAACTAGCTAGTCCTGCCCCCCAATTAGAGGGGGAAATAAAGGAGGCATCAGGACCAAACAGGTGTAAGACTACGAAGTAATAGGATAGGTACAGAGGGGACCATATATTCTAGCAGCCCTGGGGGTGAGGGAAGAGGATATGGAAGGTAGGACAAAAACGGAGGAGTAGGGAAGACAAACCGGTGATGGGAATCCCCCCCGATTTTATGTAAATATGTACCTAAAATATTATTGTCAACAATATGTAAGCCACTATGATCAAAATAAAAATTATGTTAAAAAACACTTAAACTTTTTATATTAACTTAAACTAATATGCATGTGCATGAAAATGTAAAAAAAAACTATGCCTTCAATGTTTAAAGAGTCACATAAATTTCATGGCTTTAGATTGCTTTGTGTACTGCTAAGAAATGTTATAATGTACTACAATCTGGGGACTTGTGGACAAAGTAATTATACATGAGTTCTGTTTTATTTTTCTTAATATTCTTTGACTGTAAGTTAAAAATTAAGGCATTAGCAAGGGGATTTCTTCTGAGAACTCTTTATAGATGATTGTCCTTCCACTGTAACTTTACCTTGTCCTCTTTCTTTGCATCATTGTTCTTATAATTAAAAATTAAAAAAAAAAGTTTTGTGCTTGGAGCCACATTGTATTCAGTTCATACTTCTGGCTCTATACTCAAGAATCACTCCTGGTAGTGCTCAGGAATTTGAATGAGGATCAGCAAGGCAAGCACCATTAACTCCTACCCTAACTCTCTGACTCTAAATGAAAATCCTTAAAATAAGTGGAAGAGAGGTTTCATCACCAAATCCTTCAAAAATCAGTGGAGGCTGTAGTAGAGCAATCATTTAAATTTTCATATATTACATAATTATACACTATTTCAGGAACAAGTAAGCCATTGGTGATGCCTTCTTTTTTAACTCAGGACCCTTACAATAGACATACATAGGAACTCATTGATTTGGAATCTGACACTCTGCTAAATTTAAACACTCTGCATAAATTTAATTTAATCTTCAAAGCAAATCCATTCAGTGCACTTTATTTATTGTGCTTTGTATATGAGAAAATACAGTTTTAGAGAAGTTAAGCAACTTGCCAAAAGTTTTACAGTTAGTAAATGACAGAACAAAGATCTTATTTCAAAGTCAGAATGATATTGAAGATCTCCTAGCTGCCTCTGACTTGTATAAACTCACAGGCTCTGACCTTAATAAATAAACTTCTGTGCTTAAAGTCATTAAATGGAAAAGCTTCAGAGAACCCAGCTTATCATCTGATATAATCTTTATATAACAAAGAAATAAAAATACAACTAGAGAAAACCAGTACTTAATCAAATCCATCTTGTTTACTAGCACAATTTCTTCCAGAATTAATTCTTTTTTTTTTTTTTTGCTTGATGCTCAGGGTTATTCCTGTGATACTCAGGGGTTTACTCATGGCTATACGCTCAGAAACAGAGTTTGAAGCATTTGATGAAAAGGATAATATTGGGTGCTGGTGTGTGCTAATCACTCTCACCTCTGTTTCTTGCCATTATTATCCTTTTCATCAAATGCTTCAAACTCTTCAAACTCAAATGCTTGATCTGTTTATTTCTGTTTTGTTATATTTTGAGTTTGCTTTAGAGAAGGTAATATTCCTCTTTATCTTGGTTTCTAGCCTCCTTTGTTTTGGGAAATGACAGTGGGTTAATTTTCACTATAAAACATTTCTTGGGCCCGGAGAGATAGCACAGTGGCGTTTGCCTTGCAAACGGCCGATCCAGGACCAAAGGTGGTTGGTTCGAATCCCGGTGTCCCATATGGTCCCCCGTGCCTGCCAGGAGCTATTTCTGAGCAGACAGCCAGGAGTAACCCCTGAGCAATGCCGGGTGTGACCCCAAAAAAAAAACCAAAAAAAAAAAAACATTTCTTATTTTTTACAATGAAGCAATGGATGTTGACAAGACTGTGACTGCTTGCCATCAAATTAATATATTGGGAAAATAATTGATACTTTATTATTATCACTGCTAATAATAGTAATATAAGGATTTATTTGTGGAGAATGAGCAATTAATTTTAGTGTTGCTATTTTGTTCTTGGAAATTCCTGAGTACCCCCCTTGCTTTGGTTAAAAATTGCTTAAAATTCATCATACTCTACTAATATTGCCCTCTTGATTTATAAAAGCTTTTGCATCGGAGCCTCCCTTAAACTGAAGCATTTAATTATCTTGTGATATATTATATATCCCAAAGAGACAATATGGGTATTCTTATGAACATCATAATAAATGTAATTATTTACTTATATTTTCACAAAATAAGAATGAAAAAGAATTAAATGAGAAAATTAATATTCCTGCGAATGAGGGTTAAGATCGTTTGGGTGAAGGTCATTCTTAATTAAAATATTGTAACTGGAATTTGTTTATTTTTCAGAATCTAGCAGAAATAAATTAGTGTAAAATTGTATAAAATTTTTAAAATGTCAATATCTTATGAAAACAGATTAAGTAGTTAAATTTTTTTTCTCTCATAAAGCTCTGTGTCAGGCAGGATTTTAAAGATGCCTCCAGATCTTCTCTAACTAGTTAACGAAAAAGGAATTTATTTAAGGATATTAAATAGTTTACAGAATCTCTAAGGGGACCAGAGACTGTCTTGGCAGCTACATTCTAAGAATAACGCTGTAATGTCTAATGATACCACACACAGCTGATGCAAAAGCAATCCTCCTGCTGAAATTATCCTTTTGCACAGTGTATATAATGCTAAGAATTAAAGACTGGGAATGACAACATTCTGTCTCCCCAGGCCCAGACACTTCCACCTCCTCTCTTGCTAGAATATTTAATCTCCCCAAATTTGGCCTACTCCCCCCTCCCCTGGTTGCTCACATCTAGATCCAATTCTAATTTAAACACGACTGCTTACTGGAAACAAGGTCACATATAAAATCCTGTTGCTAAGAAGTCTGGAAATGTGTTTTTAACTTTTCAAATGCACTGGGTTTTGTAGACATATATAGCAAGCCAAGTAGGCAGGGCCCATATGTGTGGTAGTCTTGGCCTACAGGCACTCTTCTGTAGATGAGTAATTATAACTAAAGTTTACTGCCCAAGCCAAGGTTTGGGTAGAAGGCCCTCCTATGAGTAGGCATTTTTCTTGCAGGCCTTGGTGATATGTCATAATGATCATCTGGGAGCATTTTCAAGTCTTGGGTGATTGTTCATATTAAGATAATTAATTTTTGAAATAAGAAGCAAATATGACACTGTAAGTTAATGTATTCAGGTCAGCCTCTGAGCTTGCTTGACAGAAGGACTTTTAAGTACAACAGGCAGAAATGAATGCCTGAGGACAAATGTTTACCAGTGACCCCGGGAACTGGTTTAATTCTTCCTCTTGTCTAGTCCCCACAACTGTCTCCCTCTACTGTTACCAAATACTTTTATACTTTTCCTGTTCATGATACCTTCAATTCTTCTTATTTCTTTGCAGGTATTCCTAAATGTTTTTGTTATCTTGCTGATGCTTCTTTTTACTTTTTCCTTTCTTTCTCTCTTCCTCTTTCTTTCTTTCTTTCTTTCTTTCTTTCTTTCTTTCTTTCTTTCTTTCTTTCTTTCTTTCTTTCTTTCTTTCTTTCTTTCTTTCTTTCTTTCTTTCTTTCTTTCTTTCTTTCTTTCTTCTTTCTTTCTTCTTCTTCTTTCTTTCTTTCTTTCTTTCTTTCTTTCTTTCTTTCTTTCTTTCTTTCTTTTCTTCTTTCTTTCTTTTCTTCTTTCTTTCTTCTCTTTCTTTCTTTCTTTCTTTCTTTTCTCTTTCTTTCTTTCTTCTTTCTTTCTTTTCTTTTTCTTTCTTTCTTTCTTCTTTCTTTCTTCTTTCTTCTTTCTTTCTTCTTTCTTTCTTCTTTCTTTCTTTCTTTCTTTCTTTCTTTCTTTTCTTTCTTTCTTTCTTTTCTTTCTTTCTTCTCTTTCTTTCTTTCTTTCTTCTTTCTTTCTTTCTTTCTTTCTTTCTTTCTTTCTTTCTTTCTTTCTTTCTTTCTTTCTTTCTTTTTCGCTTTCTTTCTTTCTCTCTTTCTCTCTTTTTTCTTTCTTTGTCTTTTCCTTGGTCTTTTCTTTCTCTCTTTCTCTCTTCTTTTTTATTCTTTCTTTTTCCCTTCTTTCTTTTTTCTTAAAATTATTAAACATCTCTCTTTTCTCTCATTTCTCTTTATTTTTAAATAATATCTGGATCTTTCTCTAGCTCTAAGGTTTGACAATCCATTTCTAAAGATCAAAAGAATAGTAACTTTTTAAGTGGAAGGCTCTACTGTGTGCAGAAGACAGCATTTGGCAGCTGATTATTAAATGAAAAAGGGGGTTCAAGAAAAGTGATATTCTCAGTATTTTCCATTCTCTCTCCACTAAATAGATTCTTTTGTTAGTTCTCCTAAGATATATTTCCAGCAGTTCTTTTTACTTTTGGGGTTCTGACATCCTTAGGAATGAGCTTGGAAGCATTCTATGGAGAGACTCTGGTAAACTGTGAGACATTTAACTGAGAGAGGTGAAGGGACAGATTCCCACTGTAGGTTAGTTCAGGATGGGTTTCCTTTCCTCTTCTCCCACCAGGGTGGGCATTGTTGTTACTTGCACCCTTGACCAGAAAATGGTAAAGCTGTGGGAATTCTTTTCATCATCAGAGAGAAACCTTTTTCTAATTAAGTCTCAAGGATTTTATTTCCTTTTCATTTTACTTTTATTTTCTTTTTCCTTTTTTTGTTTTTATTTCCTTTTTATTTTCCTATTTTATTTCCTTTTCATTCTATTTTTGGCAATTTTTCAGCCTCTGTATTTAATTTGCTATCCACAATACTATTCTTGAACTGAAGATATTTCATTCTGCTCCCTTTAGAATTATAAGTATTTTTCCAGGGAGGTGATAGCTCAAAGGACTCGGCTTGGCATGAATGCCCTGGTTCGATCCCCAGCAATGCAAGGTTTCCTGAACACCACAAATTAGATTGCTTGTAGCCTCCAGCAATGACTGGGTTTAAACAGATTGCATTATCTATAATCAAATCTGCTTTGGTTTTTGTAACTTATGGTTCATAATGAATATTTTATAGCAAGCTGTAGAAATGAAATGAAAGAATATATGTATACACTTGTTCAATAAATGTGCATTTAATTTTGAAGGTGGTGCATGTCAAACCTGGTGATGCCAAGGTTTCCTTCACCATTGCAACTTTCCCACCACCAATGCCTCCCATCACCCTCCTTCCCGTCCCCTGCCTGTATTCCAGACAGGCATTCTATTTCTCTCACTCACTACCATTGTCATGAGAGTTGTTAATGTAGTTATTTCTCTAACTGCATTCACCACTCTTTTTGGTAGACTTCATGTCATGGGCTGGTCCTTCCAGCCCTCACCTCTATTGTCTCTGGGTATTAGTACCATACTGTCTTTTGTTTTTCTTAAATCCTAGAGATAAGTGAGACTATTCTGTGTCTATCTCTCTCCTCTGACTTATTTCACTCAGCATAATATTTTCCATGTCTATTCATGTATAGGATAATTCATGACTTTATTTTTCCTGATGGTTGCATTTTAGATTTTTTTCTTCCAATAGTTTTTAAAAGGCTTATTCCCTCAGCCCATTATCAGGAAAAGAAATGTGGTGATTATAGTACAATAATAATAGTTATTATTTATTTAGAGCTTAGTATGTTTTGACTCTATTTGGTAAATTGCCTTTATATTGTGCACTGAATATTCATAAAATATCTTAAAAGAGTTACTGTGATCATCCACACAGTTGTTATGTGAGGAAACAAGTTAGATGTTTGGAATAAGGTCTGAAGACAATAACCAAAGGGGTCATGACTTAACTACAGAGCACTCTTACTTTATTTAGATCTGTGCCATAAAACATGGCTACATCCTCTGTGTCTATTCAGTGTAAGTAGATCAATAAAGTTCTGATTGAAGAAAACCAGTGAATGGCAAGCCATGTACATTTCCTAAAGTTTTATTTTTTAACTTCACTATGCACCAGCAATGGATCATACTTGAATAACTGACGTTAATGACATTAACTGAGTCTCCTTCCCTAAATATTACTTCTAGGGGTAATAGGGTAACCACTGGTAACATCAATAAGTAAATGATGTTGGACATGATATTGTTGGACATGCAATATACTGGTTAAATAGACTTAAAATAATACAGAACCAAACCAAATGTTGAGCCAACAGGGCTTATGTGACTTAGAGTATTTGGCCTTGAAGACTGAGAAAGAGTTAGCAAGATTAGTGTTCTAACTAAAACAAGGTGAAGATCAAAGTCCTGAAAGCCAAAACAAAAATCAACTTTGTTAAAATTAAAGTGTTCTAACTTGCCAGAATTTCTTTCACAAGCAAGAAATCTCTTTCTCTTCAAAAGCTTGTTCCACCACTAATACATATAATCCTTTATCTACTCTTAGTTTAGAGTAAACTCAAATAAACTCTATCACTAAACTCCTATTCCACTAAACTCCTTGAGGACAGAAACTTATCTAATATATTCTTTGAAGTGACAACTGCATCTCCAAAAGAGGATCTCAATGGATAGTAGTTTTTGAATGAATGATGAGTGGATGATATCTCCAAAAACTTATCCCAAACTAGCTAGCTAGGCACATCACATTTTTTTCTTTAGTTTCAATCTGAGCAAATAAGTTACTACTTAGGCATAATATGCTTATCTGGAAGGGGAGTTACCAGATCTTTTACAACCAAACTTAGTAACTGATTTGTTGTTCTAATTTCCTGGAAATGTATAAAAAAATAAGAACTATAAATATTTGTGGAGTTTACTTTTTTATCGCCTTTGTCCCTTGGTAAATTCCATTTACAGAAGCTCATTAGCTGTATACATACATAAAATACATACATACATACAAACATACATACATACATACATAAAAGAGCTATATAATAACTAGCAGTAAGGAAGGTTGAATAATAGAACAATGTTCATACTGATTAGTTACTGGGTTAAGGGACCTTCATTTTTCCCTAAGAAGCTTTCTAACCTCCCATGGTTTGAGAATTTCTTCTCCTCAGTAAAGCAACTGGGAGAGAGACTGAGGGGACCTGTTGCCTATGCCTGTTTCCCTTCTCTTCTGTTTCCTGAAACTCTCCTGAGAAGGCCAAGAAAAACCCAGCAGAAACTGTCTCCTAGAAGCACCCAAGCAAAAAGGCCAAGAAAGACCAAGTAAAAACCAGCTACCAGAGGCAAACCAGCAGAAAAGTAGCTCCTTTGGGAAGGCAGGAGGGGCCTGGTCCCTGCTGTGATCATAGCAACTGGAAGAGAAACTGAGGGGACCTGTCATGTTTGCCTTTTTCTCTTCTCTTCTGTCTTCTGAAACTCTCCTGAGAAGACTAAGAAAGACCCAGCAAAAACTGTCTACTAGAGGCTCCAGAAGAGCATGGCTGCTCTGCTTTGCGGCTGTGCGCTCTTTCTAACTAATGAACCCCACCATAATCTGCAGGGGAAAAAAATCACATTACAAGTGTGACAATGGGGAAACCTTTCAGGCTAACACCATGCACAGAGAATGAAGATGATAGCTCTGATGACTCCCCCCCAAAAAATACCAACCATATGATTAATCTCTCAGATAAGGAGTTTAGAATAGAAATATGGAGAATCCTCATAGAAATCAAAGAAAACATAGCTCTAGCTGAACAGAACACAAATATAGAAATCAGAAAATTCCAAACTGAAATAACAGGTCTGAAATACATGGTAGCTGAACTGAAAACCTCAATGGAAAGCCTCTCCAACAGGATAACAGCAGCCGAGGACAGAATCAGTGAACTGGAAGAATGAAATGTAGAACACTCCATATAGCAGAAGAGATTGGAAAAGAACCTTACGGCAAATGATCAGACAATGGAAAAAGCACTCAAAGAATGTGAACAAATGAGAATTTCTTTTCCTCATTGTAACTATCATTAAAAGTGTTTTTTTTAACATATTGTACATTTGTGGTTGACAGTTATTATTATTGATCCTTAGTTGTCTCACAGCAACCCCCAAAAGTATTCTTCACAATTTGTAAACAAGAACACTAAAGTCCCAACTTGAACAAGGTCATTAAACCAGTGAAATTTGAACCTACAGTCAAAACCGTCTATTTCTAGATTTTATTTACATCGATGTCTTCCAAAAGAAACACTCCATAAGAGAGTTCTTTAAGTCTTCTCAAAAATAAACAATTTTGAATTTTTTCCAATGATAATTTCAAATGATCACTATAGATATGTTTGCAGTGATTTATAAGTGAGTCATGTCATTTTGGGCTAAAACTAGTATTTGCATGATAATTGCAATGGAAGCAAATAACAACTTTAAATGCTACATTTCTCAAGCTGGTGTCCTTTGAGGACTGAATTCTTGGGAAGAAAGACATATCAGTGCAGTGCCCCCTGTTATACCCAGAGATACTCTAGTTCAGAATTAGAGTTGCTTTTACATCACTGTGAGAGTAATTGATTGTTACTGGGATACTGTAGGTTGGATCCGAGACCCCTTTTCCTGGCAACAAGAAGCAGAGGCAATAAGAGGCAGTCAGAGGGACATTCCCACTTGTCAGTGCCTCTGGTCAGCTTTGCTGTGAAGCTAAGCTCTCCAGGAACCTCTAGGGAAATTGAAGTGGGCTGGCTGTTGCTCAGTACATAGACAAAGAAAAGAAAAAGCATAACTTTTTCTGAAGGAGCAAAAAAAGTGCTTGTTTAAGAGCTCATCTGACATCCAAAGAGAAAGAAGCAGTAGCTGAAAATGTTCTTGATGTCCTACTTTTGGGGCACATAAGGCCAAGGCCCCAAACAGTTTACTGCATGGTAGCACATAGAGAGTCCTTGTTATTTGCAAAATACTTTTTAAAAATTTATTTTCATTTTACGGAACAGAGTAAAGCATATCTTCAGATCTTGACTTGATTTGTAACAAACTAGACTTGTATGGAAATGTAGAGAGGTCCAAAAAATTTTCTTTAGATTTAGTTTGCTATTGCTGTAGACAGCTTGGAGATGGGAGGAAAGGAATGTTTAAAATGGGCAGGAGAAATCACAGTGGGGAAATTTAGCTTACTTGCTTGATACTGAAGGATGAAGATAGGATGTGGTGTAGGGGGGAGGGGTTGGGAAACTAAAGCAGAAGGCTTTTCTGAAATAGAGTGGACTCCTACATGTCATAGTACCAAAGTCATTCATATAAATGATGTAAATTAAAATGACTAAAGTTATGGGTGATGAAATATAACTATAACATTTTGCATTTATACTGAGTATGAATGCTTTGAAACATAAAGAATGGGCATGTAAAAATCTATCTTACTGATGTGTTTGATAGGAGGGTTTGTTATAAGGAATACCCAGACTGGATGGCCCAATGAATGCATTTTCGCACAGGTATGCAGGAATAGATAGAACCAAGGTTTTTGTGAGGTTGACTTCTTCAACCCTAAAGAAAATTAAGAAAGTGTAGTATATTTAGGCCCTTTTTCAGAGTTCATAGATACTTATCTTCTCCCTTCTTTGCATGTGTTTGCTCAAATTTCCTTTCTTTGTTCAAATTTCCTTTATTTTAGGGATACCAGTTAGAATTTGCTTTGGAACTCCCTCAGGCTTATTTTATCACACTTTCACCTTAACAATACTAACTCCAGACATTTCAGATTCTGAGAATTTAGATATCTTTATAAATTTTTGAGAGAGACACAATTAAGTCATAACTGTGTATAGTGTACTTTACTTTTGAATTCTCCAGAAAAAATCCATTTAGTGTTAAATAAAGAATTATTTGTGAGATTACAAGTCAATTTTTTAGAGTTCTGGTTTTTTATTATTTTTATAACTAATAATTTTCTAGTAGCATAATATCAGATAGAATAATAGAAAATATAAGTGCTGAATGAGAGCTAATTATTGTTTTTAATAATATATTTTACTTCTGATAAAATTATAAAATATTTGAATATATAATAACAGCACAAATTTTCAGGCTCTGTCCTAATTAATGTTGAAAGAATATAAATGCTTTTAAGGATTTATATTACATTAAAAATGCTCTTTCTTTTTGGGAGGGAGCATGGAAAAAATCAGTCTAATCTTAAGAATAAGTCTATGGGGATTGAAGAGATAATTCAAGAGGTAAGTGCATGTGAAGGAGAGCTGGGTTTTGATTTTTAGCACATCATCGTCTCTTAAGTGGTACAAGGAATAATCCCTAAGCCATATTCCTAAATATCCCTGGAGAACCTTGGGATTGAATAAAAGGTCAGATGCTTCTACTGAATCAAAGAAACTGAAACATGAATTTACCATTTAGTGGCTTACTGTATTGATGCAGGAGGATTAGAAGAGGGAGCTACACATACATTTAAGTATATTATTCTATCCCAACATTTAAGAGTTATTTCAAGTTACTTTGAAAGACATAGAGTAAGGATCACCAAGTCTAATTCTATTATTTAAAACCAACCACTTATGCACATATATTCATAAATCTCTAATATAAGTATCTAAGAAATGATGCTATTGCACCAAAATATGGGTTTAAGCATACCAATATTCAGAAAGTTGCTTTCAAAAATATGCATTCTTTAGAATTTCATAAGTTTAATATATATTCACATCTGTTCAATGCTATTAGCAATTAATGTTTTGTTAAAGATAAAAATAACATTTAGTAACTATATTTTATGCAAAAATGCAGACACAGCCTTTGCTTTTCTTTTATGAGAAAATTTTGCTGCTTTATTTTTCTCTCCTGTTTCTCAGGACACATTAATATTCAGTTATTTTCACATTTTCAAATAAACAAGTAGGTGTAACTTAATACAAAACAAGAATGTAGGTACAGACATTGCAGTAAAAATAGGAATTTGAGTTGTAGCACACTTCCTCCACATGCATTTGATTTGATTCTTGGTCCTTCTCTTTCACAAACAAGCAAGCATTTTAATAGGGGTATAAATTGATAATTTGTCTACCTGGTTTTTACATGCATAAAGTCTTATGAAGGCTAAGCACCAAGATACCCAGGACTCTATTGCATGAAGGAAGTGATCCAGTAGATATTGTACTTGTTTTCACTGGAGAAAAAGGAAGCAGAAATTATTTTAAAAAAATGATAGAGAAGATCCTTGGGTAAAGGATAGAGGGTGAGGCTCACTGAAAGTGGGTGAGCAGTTTTGGAAAAGATCTGACATATATAGAGATTTTTATTAATATTTCTGTGCATAGCAGTTGAAATAATTTTCTCATCTGCTTCATAACATTGCACATATATCACTTACTAGTGCTGAACTTTCTATTTGAGGAGTTGTGTTAAATCACCTCTAAAATAAGTGGGCACAAAACATTGACTCCTCAAAGGGTCCAGACATGTTTTCATTTTGTCTAGACACAAAATATTGTGCAATATTCTCTTCACGTATATTTGTTTTAGAATACAAACAGGGGTAGAAGTTGAAAGAGTGGCAGGTATTGTTATGAAGTAGACAGTTGATTGTCAAAAAAAAAGGGGAGAGGAGTGAAGTAAAGAACAGATATGGAGGTATAAATTATGAGTACATACTTGGCATTGAGATATAGTTGGGCACAAGCATGAATGAATATACATATGCATGTATGTGTTTGCAAATGTGTGTTGTACTCCATAATATCAATCCTAAAAATCAATGTTCATAAAAGAAAATGAAGGGAGTCATGTAAGAGTAAGAGAAAAGCAAAACAAAACTTTAAACATTAGACTAAGTCATAGATCAGAATTATTGCGGGGCCATAGAGATAGTGCAGGGTTAAGACACTTGTATAAGTTCTAAGGCACTTCCTGAATAGAGCAAGAGAGATTAGATATTTCCATGTGGCATGCACAGCACATTTCTCAGCATGGGTGGGCTCTTTTAACTAGGCTCAGAGATCATTACATAGATTCTACTAATATAAAGGCTTTTGTATATATTTTCATTGTAGCAATATCACTGATGACGATCTTTTTCCTTCAATGGAATCTTATGATTTATTGAAAAAGTTTCCCAAGTTTGTGGTTAGTGGTCCTATGCCAGGCTGTTCCTCAGAAGTTGGCACTTCTGACCCCTGCACCTCAATGTCTGTTACCAAGTGTCCCAGCCTCCTCATAGATAAAGTCTCCCTCTGATGAGGTGCAAATCATTTTCTCATCAAGAGTTCTTCCCATTGGGTTAATGATTCAAAACCTTTCTTTAAAAAAAAGGTAATAGGCTGATTTTCATTTCTTAAAATAGAAGGTGTTTTCAATTATTTTATCTGTTGTATTCCTTTATATATTTTCTGTACAACATAGCATGCCATTTTTTAAAAGGATGTAATCAAAGCAAAAATTAAAAAAAATCAAGGTTATAGGATGTTGGGCCATACCACTGGTGTTCAGGTTTATTCTTGGTTCTCTGCTACGGGATAACTCATTGTGGGGCTGAGGGTACCAGATGTAGTACCAGAATCCGAATGGCTCAGGGGGATCCAACCTGAGTCAGCTGTTTACTAGTCAGTGCCTTATCTTCTGCATTACATTTTCATTCCTAGCAAAATAGATATTTTGCTCAAAAGATGTGATAAGCCTATTTTGGAATTCTCATTCCTCTGTCCTATGTAAGCTTCACTCCCGAAAGTCTTTGAAAAAATTTTAAATTGATGTCCTCTCAAGGGCTATTCCCTATGCTATTTCTCTCAGACTTAATAATATTAAAAATGGTAGAGCATGTTTACTTGTCCCACAGAGGCAATAATCCTATTTCTGAAAGGGACTCTGATTAGATGGAGAAGAGACAATATAGGCTGTTTGCTTATTTGCCTTCTGAGCACAAGTTTGCTAGTATAGCATCTCATATAAGTTGCTGATGTGAAATTAGTGTGTGAAAGTAGCACTTTTTTTTTTCAAAAAATAAATTTGGCAATACACACATTTAGAGCTAATCTAAAATTAGCCTATCCTTTGAACGAGTAGGCCCTTTCCCAATAATCTATAAATCAAAACAAAATACAATAATTTAATATGTAAAATAATTTATTTACTTATCATTTTCAATAATTGAAAAAAACAAACCAGCTGACCCAATGAAAAAAGAAGGATGTCGCAGATGGTGTAAAAGAATGGTCAAGTTTCAAAGTTTATGCCATGGCTCATGGCATAATGGATAAACATTATCAATATTACATATGTTATCATATGTATATGTAATATAACCTTTTTTGGGGGGCCCACACCCGGTGATGCTCAGAGGTTACTCTTAGCTCTGAGCTCAGAAATTGCTCCTGGCAGGCTCAGGCAACCATATGAGATGCCAGAATCGAACCCAAGTCTGTCCCAGGTCAGCTGCATGCAACGCAAATGCCTACCATTTGCTATCACTCTGGTCCCTATTAATATGTTCTTAATTCATAGTATTGCATTTAATCATGAAGAGAAAGCAGAAATAGAATCTACCAAAAATCATCAGTTCTATAATATAAACCTATGACTAATTTTTGTTAACATATGTATTTTTAATTTTTATGTAACTGTAATTTGTAAAGCTGAAAAAATAACTAGAATTTCATAAAGAAGAATTATATAACTCTAAGATGAGAAACTATCTTCCTTTTAGAATATATCCATGAGAGACATTCTTTTTCTCCTTAGGAATTCATTCTTTCTGTGGACATTTTATAATGTTACTGTAAAAACAGAAAGAGAAATAGGCTTTGAAATAATAAAATAACTACCCAATAAAAATAGTCACTATAACCCATGGCCTTTGATAAAAATACAGGCTTTTATATGCTTATACTTTTTAAAAGACTCCCATAAAAGGAAATATTAAAATTGCACCTAGTGATTAAAGCAGAATTTTATGATCTTAATACTGGGAAGCATTCGTTGTGGAACTGACATTGAAGCTAAGATCTTAAAGATGAATAGCTATTGTTTAATCAAAATTCAGATGGGGGATGTAAACACTCAGATAAGAGAACATAGCTTGTACAGGTTGAAGTGCAAATAAACAAGGAAAATTTAGGAAGGTGGATGTATAGTAAGTTATTGAAGCATATGTTCTTTCTTTGCCCTAGATTTATTTATTTTACTAAAAGGTGTTCTAATGTGTTAAGCATTGAGAAATTGGCTAAGTATATCATACTGAAGAGAAGTTATTATTTTACAGCTTATACATATATTGATGGAAATTGTGGTGCTAGAGTTAAATGCTTCCAAAAAGGGAAATAAAGAAAAAGATTATTATTTTTGGGGGGTGGGGGGACCACAACTGTTGGTGCTCAGGGATTATTCCTGGCTCTGCACTCAGAAATGACTTCTGGCAGGCTCTGGGGACTATATGGGATGCCGGGGATTGAACCCGTGTCTGTCCAGGGCCAGCCACATGCAAGGCAAATGCCCTACTGCTGTACTGTTGCTCCAGTCCCACAAAAAGGATTCTAATTCAAATCAAGGATGAACAAACCAGAAGTCTTGTTGAGACTAACATTTGATGGACAGTAGATTTTGTGAAAAATGTCGATGGTGATGGAACAGGACAAATATAGGATGGGAAAAGATTGTGCTTGAAGAACATATCTTCAGAGCCTTAAATAAAGATAATTGATTTGAATGATGTCCAAGATAAAATAATATATAACTATTCCACCAGACAGTTAATACATATGTGATAAATAATAAAAGAGTACTGTGTTATATGGAAAGATCTCTCTGATTTTCCTGCAAGGTCACCATGGAACTTGCGGAATTATGGACTCTTCTGGTTACTTGTTTTTAAATAAGTACATAGAGTTGTTTAACCATGATTACAGATTATGGTCTAAAATGATAGATTCCATAATACTATTTTAAAATTCTTATGTAGAGAGCAAAGGTTTAAAAGTTATTCATAAGTTTCTGAGGTCACAATGACAAAAGATGACAAAGATCACTTTGTATGCCAGTGAAATAAAGTCATCAAAAATTGGTTTTGATTGAAGACAGTATCATCAATGCATTTTTTCTTTATTCTCAAAACTTTGAACATTTAATTATGGTAGAAATAAAAATATCTTTAGGCATTTTCAAACTCTTCCTCCTCTGCATTGGTTGTCAGTGAAGAATATTTATTTTCCTACTTAGATTTAACTCCAAGTGAACTTTAGGATTTCAAAGTCATTTCCAGAAGATTTTCCAGTTATGTCAGAACACTAAGTGATTGCCACTGTGGAGATTAAATGGCACTATGTTGACTTCTTGGTATTTAGCAAATTGTTAATTATGAACATAAATAAATGTCAGACTTAGGTAACAGAGTGAGAATGTGTTTTTGTTATTACCAAGGAGAGGTCCCCAAACCTAATGTGTTACCCAATATAAGCTAGGTCAAATAGTCTAGAATATTAAAAAATAACTTAGCTTCATTAAATAAACTTATATAAATACTTGATTAGTATGTCATTCATTCATTTTATAATTAATTAAAATATGTAAGTTAAATATGCAAATTATTGCCCCAAACAGCCAGTCTACTGCTGTACTATAAGTTTATAAATCGTGGAAGCATTTTAGCATGGGATTTGTGAAATGAGACAGGGAAAACAAGACATATATTTCAATTGACACCTCAGATTATTACACAGTGATATCTTAATACACAACTATTGCTTATGATACCAATAAAAATCTAAGAATTATTAAATGTTGAGAAACTGGGCCCGGAGAGATAGCACAGCGGTGTTTGCCGCAGCAAGCAGCCGATCCAGAACCAAAGGTGGTTGGTTCGAATCCCGGTGTCCCATATGGTCCCCCGTGCCTGCCAGGAGCTATTTCTGAGCAGACAGCCAGGAGTAACCCCTGAGCACTGCCGGGTGTGACCCAAAAACCAAAAAAAAAAAAAAAAAAATGTTGAGAAACTGACTATTTAAAAATGAAACAAAACCTTTGTTGACTCTACAGAAAACTTTGAATGTGGAAGTTCTGGTCTTTTTATATAAAACAAAAAACTTAATTGACAAATGAAAATAATGAAGGATGAAATCTTTTAAGAATAGAAAGAAGAAAAACTAAAAAGAGAAAAACTAGAAATGAACAAAAACATATTATTATGAGCACAAATTTATAAAAGTTTAAACAGTTCCTGATCTGATTGAATAGAAGTTTAGAATAAATTCTTTGCATGTATTTCCTTACTTAAGATACTTAAAAACTTTGAAACTTATCTCAAAAGTTGATGAGGATGAGAATGGTAAAGATTCAAGCTCTGTCTAAATATGGGCTGATATTTGTACAATATTTGTATTGGTTATCAAACTCTATCTCATCACAAGCATTATGGACCTTGGTCACAAGCTCTATGATCTAACAAAGTTGTAATTTTTGTTATTTATTGTTTCTTTTCTGGTACCTTTCTCAATGCACTTAATGTCCTGTCCTGTACATATGTCTTGAAAATGTTAAAGAATAATAACTACATAAAAATTAATTCCACATTTTAGTCATTATCACAATTGATAATTGTTATCCTTCTATAGAATCTATGCAGTTGTATCATGTGCATAAAGTCCTCATCTCTAATAAAGAGATTCTTTTCATATATCCACACACAAAAGAGAATTCTGAGACAAGAATACATGAATTAGCTTTCCCAGTGTCATACAATAATTTACTGGTGAAACCAATAGTTAAACTCTATCAATCTAACCAAAGAAACTGTACATAGATCTCTGCCAAAATATGGTTCAAAAGTGTCTTAAAACCCTTATTAATATCTATTAACATTGCTGGAATAAAAGTTGACATGGCTTATTTTGCTGTCCATTACATCATACTTTTAAAAAGGAAGATGTTGAGATGAAGGTATAACATACATATGAGACTTTGATTTTATGCCATATGGTTGTACATATTCAATTAGTGTATTTGGTTCATCAAAAACTAGGAATCTCTACAGGTACAAAGCTCCTTCTGGCTCAAAACTAGACCCTGAAATATAGGTAGCTGGTAAAATATTTATGAGCAGAAGCAAACTTTGAAATTGTTTATTAGAAAAAATACTGATAAACAGTTTTATGCAAATGGCTAAGTAAAGCTTTTGTAATTCTCCATTGATTAGTGACATGGCTTAACCTCTCAGCAAAGCACTGAGCCTTTATTTTCAAGTAGGATATTTAGACAATATTTTGTATATCATACTCAAGTAACCGATTGGATGGCAGGTATTTATAGATGTTTACACAGAGGCAGGTCATTTTTAGGCAAGATGTATTGCTTCTGTTTATTTTTATAGGCACTATTCCTGCAAAAATATTCCCATTCATACATATATACCTTTGTACATAGATATATGCTCTTTTGTGCCTCTTGCCACCCCTTTCCTATTGACTTGTTTAATTCTGGGCCATTTGTAAAAAGCAAAGTGGCTTCCTCCCCTCCATTGTATATTACTAATATGATCTTTGTTTTTTACCTTTTGAATCACAGCAGAATCCAAGAAGAAGAAAAAGGAAGGCAAGAAACAGGAGAAAATGCTGGACTAAAAGATTCCATCTTCTGTGGAACAGGAAAGGACATCAGTTAACCATTGCATTTATACCTACTGTAGGCTTTTTATTCAAAATTATCAGTAGTTTAAGTACATAATAGGCAGAAACAAATAAAGTTTTTTTTGTAGTAGCATTTTTTTTAAATGTATACCATAGTACCAGTAGGGTCTTATAATAAAGGACTGTAATCCTATCTAGAATGTTGACTTATAGTACATGATAAATGATAGAAAATTGAGGTAAGTTTTTTAAAGTTATGTGATATTTTACATTTAAAATCTTTTTTTTTCTACATTTCTTTCTTTGGCAGCAATTTAAATGTTATGACTATGTAAACTACTTCTCTTGTTACGTAATTTTTTTCACCTACACTTTTTTTTCCAATTGAAAAATATCTACTAAACAAATCAGCAATAAAATATAATCATCTTATTTGAGGAAAATGTTCTTTACTGTCAATAGATTTTTAAAAATTGGTCAATAAAATGGGCAGAGGTTGAGCAAACCTTCCTTAACTGTTGACATTTTTAAGAAAAGGATTAAAAATTGGAATTATTTTACTTTGACAGAAGAATTTGTTTTCTTGATAAAATTATTTTTCCATCTGAGAATAAAACACAATAGGAAAATAAATCATGGTGATGCTGAAAAAATAAGCTTTTGTGTGCAATGATTTGATAATATAACCTTTCCTCTTTTGTCCATTACACTCCCCCCATAAATCCAGTAGCAGTGAGTGTTTATCATAAATCACTTAAGGAATAAGTGTAAAAGGTGTTATTAAATGAAGATATAGATGATATAGTTATGGAAATCAAGCTGTCTATATCTACATCTATTTTAATAGCCTATCAGTATTAATTAGGATAATTGTAATGGTTTGGTAATAGGTCCAACATTTGAATAGAATTTGACAGAACAGAAAAATATTCTTCTTACATAAAATATGTTCAAATTTAAAATGTAAATTAGATCAGGATATTAGAAAAATTGGTAGTTGTGATTTACTTCTTTTTATTTTATTGAGCTATAAATATTTTGAGAGAGCCACACCAGTTGGTGCTCAGGGATTATTCCTGCCTCTGCACTCATAAACCACTCCTCACAGGCTCAAGGGACCATATGGGATGCTGGAGATCAAACTTACATCTGTCACATGTGAGGCAAATGCCCTACCTGCTGTGCTATCACTCTGGCCCCTGTTATTTACTTCTTAAGCTAAGTTTCATTATACTATTAACTACCATATGAGTACCTACCAAAGACCTTTTGTAGAACATCCTTATGTACTGGGCTCTAGACAGTCTTTAAGTAAATAAGTTTATACTTCATCATTCAGGTAAATAATATCTCAAATATAAATTTAGATTTGAATGAAAGTATTTTGAACTAACTACCTTTAAAGTGATACCTATCTATTGGTATGAGATCATTTTCAAAAACTGATTATTTCGGGCCTGACAGATAGCATAGAGGTAGGGTGTTTGCCTTGCACAGGTGGTGGTTCAACTCCTGGCATCCCATATGATCCCCCTGAGCCTGCCAGAGGTGATTTCTGAGCATAGAGCCAGGAGTAAACCCTGAGTGCCGCTAAGAGTGACCCAAAAAATGATTATTTAAACATACCCTGAATTAAAATAAAGTAGTCTAAAAAGGCAGTCCAAATGCCTTCAAAGTTATACCAATTTTGTCATTTATTCCACTTGAATTAGGAATATTGATGGTGTCCTTATTACCCTGTTTAGTCAAAATCTACAGCAGAGAGAAGAAATGAGCTTTTGAGTGTGCAGACTGAACATTTTGTGGACAAGGCTTAATAAAATCTTAACAAAAACAAAGTCAATTGTGGATGCAGCAATTTCTAACCAGCTCTTGATGGGAAGTACTCATGGGTTTGGAGAGAGGAGCCAAAGAAAAGCACTATATTGAAAAGGTAAATGGATAGTAGAGTTCCAAAAGGTGAGGAAAGGTAAAGTCTTTCGCAAATTGCATTAGCCTTTCATCTAATTTTGTTTCTCCTCCATCATTTATCCTCCAAAAAACTGCTCATAAGGTAGTAATTAACCAAACTGATAAACTAAAGAAAAATCTCCCAGTAAAAAATTAGTTCTATACATAATTAGGGTGATTCTTCACTCACAAAGCATGGTAGAAAGCTGAAGGGCCAGGCTTCTCTGGTATGTCAAGTATGATTCAGAGCAAACAATAAAACAAATATTTGATTCTCTAAGAGTTGGCACACTAATATCTAAAGCAAGGATACACACATATTTCCTTTAAATCTTAAGAAGTATCCTATGGGGGCTGGAGCAATAGCACAGTGGTAGGGTGTTTGCCTTACATGTAACTGACCCACGGTGGACTTGGGTTTGATCCCTGGTGTCCTAAGCCAGGAGCAATTTCTGAACGCATAGCCAGGAATAATCCCTAAACATCCTCCAAAAAACTGGGTGTGATCCAAACCCAAAAATAAATAAATAAATAAAAATAAAGAAATATCCTGCTACAATCTTTTTAATTTAAACATCTCTCTAATCTCAGTAACTATTGAAAATAAATGTCTAAGGAGAAGCTTCCCAAATAATTGATTTGAAAAATAATTAGAAAAAATAGTTCATTCTCATGTATTGTGTGAGTGGCTCAGAAAACTATTAACATATTGCAAATTTTATTAAGTTATTAATTGTAAGGCCTTCAAAAGGGAAAATAAAATAAAAATTAATCAGCTTAGTCTTCTTAAACGAAATTCTGATGATGGCAAATATCCCAATAAGAGAGCACAGAAAAGCCATCATGCTTCTACCCCTCCCTGTTGTCTCGTTCCATCTCAGGTTCATCTGCTGAGAGAGGGATTTTCTGGTCCCTTATATTGAATGCAGCCAATGCTACATCCAAAGTTTTCCTCCAAGCTGCTTCTGCCTTCCACTACTGGTCCTGACCTTCATGCTGTCTCTCAACCCATCTAAAATTTGTCTGCTGAGAGAGGGTCTTTCTTGTCCCTTCTATCAACCCACCTCTTCCCAAATTGCTTGAAGTGTGTCTGTGTGAAGATATTTTAAGTTGTAGGAAATATTACCAAGCATATTTGACCTTGCATTTATTTCTTTTAGAAAACACACAACTGAAAACTCAGTTGAACAAACGAATGACTTAGTTAGCAATATTTCTATCATACTCAGATAACATGTGTGTTTAGGAAAAAAACAATTCAACAGACCACTCTCTTAAACAACCTGAAACTCCAGTATTCCAACCCACTAAATGAAAAGACAATGGAGAAACTGAGGAAGGCAACTACAGTTAGGGATATGGAGAGAAACCCTGGCAAATTTCCAACCCCACCAAAATGCCTGATCCTTATAGATGAGGACCTAAAATCAACACTTAATGTTTAGCAACAGAAATCAAGAAGTCACTAGCCTGAGAAATGAAGCAATCTATAGATGAACAATTTAACTGACTCAAAGAATTCTTTAAGAAGATGAAAGAATCCATAGAAATGGAATTGAATGAAATAAAAATTATATTAGCAAGCCATAGTAGTAGAATTACACAGGTGAAGAATCACATAGATGTTCTTGAAGACAAATTACAAGCCATCATTGAAAAAAACAAGCCAAAAAGAAAGGAGAGACAAAACAATGGAAGAAAATGTAAGGTACTTAATGAATTAAAACAAGAAATAATCTCCAAATTATAGGAATACCAGAAGGAAAGGAAAGGGGGAAAGGAAAAGAACAAGTAGTGAGTGAAATAATAGCAGAGAACTTTCCCACTCTCTGGAAAGAGGTTTCTGGATAAATTCAGGAGGCAAAGGAGTGCCAAAAAAAATTAGACCCTAACAGAAGAACACCAAGACATAGTAATCCAAATAGAGAGAAAAAAAATCAAAGAAAGAGATGGATATTTTTAAAGCAGTAAGAATTCATCTAATTTTGTTTCTCCTCCATCATTTCCCCCCAAAACTGCTCATAAGGCAGTAATTAACCAAACTGGTAAACCAAAGAAAAATCTCCCAGTGAAAAATTAGTTCTATACATAATTAGGGTGTTTCTTCACTCAGAGCATGGCAGAAAGCTGAAGAGCCAGGCTTAAGTATAAAGTAAAGAACATAAGAATTAAACCAGATTAACCATTTGAAGTAACCCAGGCAAGAAAAAGATGAGTGACATATTCAAATACTGAATAAAAGAAACTTTCAACCTAGAGTATACTACAAGGAAACCTCTCATTTATAAGGAAGGGAGGGATTAAAAACATTTTCAGTCAAAAAACAACTCACAACATTTGTGCTCACCAAACTGACTCTAAATTGACTACTCAAGATCAATAACATTAACCAAACATCCAATTGTAACAGCAACAACTTTACACAATATAATGGCAAAACAGCCCTTTCTGTTAATGGTTTACTTAAATGTCAATGAACTAAACTCCCATCAAAAGGCACAAAGAAGGCAGAGCAATAGCATAGTGGATAGAGTGTTTACTTTGTATGAAGGCTGACCCATGTCCTTATCTGAGAGGCTAAATATGTGGTTAGTACTTTTCCAGTATGGAGCTATAGTCTTCATTCTCTAAGCATGGTGAAGACCTGCATTGTTTCCTCATTGCTGCAGTTGTACTGTGATGTTTCCTTTGTCACTTCTAGAAGGCTCAGGTTATCTTACAGGATGCAGGGGATCAAACCCAGGTTGGCCATGGAATGAACTGAATGTGCCACAGATAAAAATCAAGAGGATCTGAGAGTAGAAATAAAAAAACTTCAAACTGAAATAAAAGGGCTGAAACGGTAGGCAAAATGAAAACCTAACTGGAAAGCCTATCCAATGGAGGGACTGTGGCTGAAGAACAGAGTCATTGAGTTCGAAGATGAGATGCATAACAACTCTATAAAATAAAAGAGGTTGGGAAATCGGCTTCAAAACAAATGGTCAGACAATGGAAAAAAAGTCCTCAAAGAATGTGAACAGAGGAAAATAGAAGTCTTCAATAAACTCAACAGAAACAACATAAAAATCATTGTAGTCCCAGAGATGTAAGGACTCAACAGAAACAACATAAAAATCATTGTAGTCCCAGAGACGTAAGGAAATACAACCCCTTGAAGCATCAATCAAGGACATCATTGTAGAGAAAAACCCTACAGGTAAAGAGTGCATACAAACAAATTCTTCATGCTTGAAGAGTATTAGCCAAAAGAGATCCAAATAAAAGCACCTCAAGACACATTCTACTCACAATGATGAACCCCATATATGAGCATAGAATACTGAAAGCAGCAAGATAGAAAAGGGAAATTATATTCAAAGTAGCACTCGGAAGATTTAATGCAGACTTGTCACTAAAAACTTTCAAGGGCCAAAGGTAGTGGTGGAAGATAGTGACAAAACTCAACAAAATGAATGCATTGACAAGAGTACTTCAGTCACCAGGACTTACATTCATGTTTGAAGAAAGGATACACAGCTTCACAGATAAACAGTTTAGACATTTTACAGACTCAAAACCAGCCTTAAAGATGAATTTAAAGATCTAATTTAAGATAAGACAGGCCACAAGACACACCAAACTTCTACTAAAAAGAGGACACTAAACTAAATGTCAATGAACTAAATGCACCAGTTAAGAAACACAGAGTGGCAAAATGAATCAAAAAGCCGAATACAACAGTTGAAGCCAAAATCTATGGGACATAGTAAAAGCAGTAATTACGGAGAAACTCATATCAATACAGGCTTACATAAGGAAAGGAGAAAAAGACAAAATCAATTACCTAAAGCCACACCTTAAATATCTGGAAAACCAACAGCAAAGGAACAAAAACACAAACAGAAAAAATACATACTAAAAAGCAGAATGATAGCACAGCATGTACAAGATTTGGCTTGCATGTGCCAATTTGGGTGAAAACAAACAAAAACAAAAACAGTAGAAATCAACAATATAGAAACAAGAAAAACAATACAAAGAATTGATCAAAATTAGGAGCTTATTTTTTATTTTTTTATTTTTTTGGTTTTTCAGGCCACACCTGTTTGATGCTCAGGGGTTACTCCTGGCTAAGCGCTCAGAAATTGCCCCTGGCTTTGGGGGACCATATGGGACACTGGGGGATCGAACCGCGGTCGCGATCTTTCCTTGGCTAGCGCTTACCTCTAGCGCCACCTCGCCGGCCCCAGGAGCTTATTTTTGAAAGAATAAACAAGATAGACAAACTGTTGACGAGATTCACAAGGAAAAAAAAGGAAAATGCTAAAATAAATCAGATTAGAAATGAAAATAGAGAGATTCCAACAGAACCCCAAGACATCTTGAGACCTTATTAAGAACAACTGTACTCTGTTAAGCTAGAGAACCTAGAAGAAATGAGCAGAGTTTTGAAAAAATATGATCTCCCAAAAATGTAGGAGGAGGAAGTAGATAGCCTATATAGGCCAAATACTGAAACAGTATTTAAGAAACTTGCCAAGAATAAAAGTCCAGGACCAGATAAGTTTATGGGTGGGGTTATCAAACATTCAGAGAAGAATTATTATCATTAATCCTTAGACTATTCCAAAATATTGAAGATATGGGAATCCTCCCTACTACTTTTTATGAAGCTAACATCACACTCATTCCCAAAGCTGACAGAGACACTACAAGAACAAAAACTACAGACCAATCTCACTGATGAACATTGAGAAAATATCCTTAATAAATCTTAGCAAGTCAAATCCAACAATACCATTAAAAAGTTATAAATTATGAGCAAGTGGGTTTCATCCCAGGAATGTAAGGTTGGCTTAATATTTACAAATCAATAAAAATAATATATCACATCATTAGGTATCAAAAGGTAAAATAAAAATCACATAATCATTTCAATTGATTCAAAGAAAGCCCTTGACAAAATTCAACACCCATTCATGATTAGAACCCTCAGAAAAATACATGTGGAAGGAAACTTCTTCAAGATAGTAACAGCTATCTATAAAAAGCCTATAGACAACATTATTCCTAATGGTGAAAAACTGAAACATTTCCACTAAGATCAAGTATTAGGTAAGGATGTGCACTGTCTCCACTCATTCAACATAGTATTAGAAATCCTAGTAATAACAATAAAGCATGAGAACAAAATCCAAATTGAAAGGAGGATGTCAAAATATCTCTATTTGCAGATGGCATGATAATATATGTCGAAGATCCTAAATAGTCTACAAAAAACTCCTAGAGATAATAAATCAATACAGCAAAGTGGTCAGCTACAAAGTCAATACACAAAAGACAGTTACATTCCTTTATATAATAACTACTCAGAGGAGAAAGAGATAAAAGAATCTATCCCATTTAAAATGTGTCCAAAACTATCAATTTCCTAGAAATCAATTAACAACAGAGGTAAGAGACCTATACCACAAAAACTTCAAAACTAGGAATCAACCTAACAACAGAAGTGAGAGACCTATTCAACAAAAACTTCAAAACAGTTCAGAAAGAAATTGATGAAGACCTAAAGAAATGGAAGAACATTCCATGCTAATGAATTAGAAGAATAAATATAATAGAAGTGATCATTTTACCTAAACTACTATATAGATTCAATGAAAACCCTATTCAAATTCAGACAACTTTTTTCAAAAACTTATAAAATTTGTATGGAACCATAAAAGACCTAGGATAGCCAAATTCATATTGAAAAATAAGAATCCGGGAGATACCTCATTACCTAGTTTGAAGCTCGATTACAAAGCCATACTGATTAAAACAGCATGGTATTGAAACAAAGACAGACTTTCAGACCAATGGGTCAGAATAAACTATTCAGTGGCAAACCCTCAAGAATATGGGAAACTAAACTTTAACAAAGGAGTCAAAAACTTGAAATAGAATAAAGACAGTCTCTTCATCTCTTCAACAAATGGTGTTGGATCAATTGAATAATAATGTGTAAGAAATTAAAGATCGGTCCATATCTTACACCTTACATAAAAATCAATTCAAAGTGGATTATAGATCTTGAGAGTAGACCCAATATATAAATCCATAAAGTTTAAGGAATTGAGGAATTCATAGGCAGAATACTCCAAGACTTGGAGCTTTAGGAAGTCTTTGATGATAGGACACCAAAGGCAAGGACTATTGCATCAAATATGAACAAATAACTACATCAAACTAAAAGGTATCTGTATGGCAAAAGAAATGGGCTAAAATTTGAAAACAGCTAAATGAGAAAAAAAATTTTGCACTGAACACATCAGATAAAGGTTTAATATTTAGGATTACAAAGTATTCCTAAGGGTTAACTCCACAAAACCTAAAAACCCCATAAAAATTGGGAGAGGAAATGAACAGATACTTCTTTGAGGAATACCAACTGATGACCAACAGACACATGAAAAAAATGCTTATCATCATTATCCAAATGAAGACAGCAATGATATATTACACCAGTGAGGATGGCAAAAATAATGGGAACGATCTCCTTTGGTGGTGCTGTGGTGAGACAGGAACACTTATCTATGGCTGGTGGAAATGCTGCCTTGTCCAACCCCTTTGGAAAACAGTAAGGAGGGTTCTCAATAAACTCAAAATTGAGCTGCTATACAACCCAACCCAACAATCTGTCTATTTCCGGGACAGAAAAACATTCATCCAAAATGATATATGCACACTGCTATTTATTGCAACACTCAGTACAATAACCAATACTTAGAATCAATCTAGATATCCAACAATAGATGAGTGGATCATGAAGATGTGGTACATATATACAATATTCATAGCTAATACATAGCTGTAAGGAATGATGCAATTTGCAGCTATATGAATAGAACTAGAAGTAATGAAGTAAGCCAGAAAAAACATAAATACAGAATGATATATCTTATAGGTAGTATTTAAAATAGACTGCATAAAGAAACATAATGGTCTAAATGGGAGTTGTCTCAAAAACCCTTGTCCCCAGAGTATAGTGAGGAAAGAAACTAAATGGAAGAGAAGAAACGCAAATATGAAAGGATGGGTGCCAGGGTCAAGTAGTCATAGGTGCAATTGGTAGTGTTACTAAAGGACAGAACTAAATATCCATGCCAAAGGCAACAGCAAAGCCAAGTTCGCTATCTACAGATGACTGATGGTGACAATCATGAAAGGGCAGAACATATCCTGGGTCCAATAAAAAAAAACCTAGTCCAGAGTTCAACCTATGATCTGTACAACAACCAAGATCTCTAACTCCAGAGGTATGACTGAGACAACTGCAACTGAACGGGTCTCCTGGAAGCATAATGACAGATGCCATTCCATGCTTCATCTTAGGTTCAGCACAACCACCCAAACCACGGTACACTGATTAAAACGACAATGAAGGAGCTGAACTTCTAGAGCCATAAAAAAAAAAAAAGACTTCTTCATAAACTCCATTCCTTGACCTGTACAGATACCAAGATCTCCAGATACAGAGGTCTGATTTTATCATTCATGACGGAGCAGATGTCTTCCATACACCACAGAAGGATCCAGGGGAGAGTTAAATGAACACACATGGAGTCTGTAGTTAATCCCATGACAACATGCTTCAAGAGCTGAGAAACCCTGTATCACTTAGACCAAGGGAATTCCCTTTATAATTTCCCCAATATTTACTGTGCCTATGCAGAAGGAAAGGAAAGGGAAAAAAAAGGAAAAGAAACCAGCACAAATTTTAGTTTTGTATTTTTTTTTTTGCTTTTGCTTTTTTGGTTTCATTATTATCGTTGTTTTTCTTCTTTTGTACTCTGTTTTGACGTTTTTTTCAGAAGTGTGATTAATATGTGGAGCGTGTGTCTAGTGCTGTAGTGCTCATTGGAGTTCTTGTTTGATTTTTCTTTTTTGTATTGTTGTGGTGATCCTCATCCTCTTCCCCTTTTTTCTCTCAAAACTGATGTTTAGATCCTCAAGAAGGACTCTGCCCAGTTTTGGCCTGTGGCATTTTACCCCATCCTATTTATTTTCTTTTTCTTTTTTTATTCTTTTTTTTGCAAACAGAACCACATAACTGGAACCATCTTGCTCTGCCCTCAAATTGAGAGGGAAATAACAGAGGGTACCAAGTCCAAATAACTGTATGATCATTAAATAGTAATAAAATGATCAGACTTTATCACCAAATCCAAAGCCAACAACAACAGAATCGATACCCAACCTACAACAAGCTAGATACAGAGGGGATCACTTATACTAGCAGCCTGAGGGGGTGGGGGGTGTTAAGGGAGAGGGGTATCAGATGAATACTGGGAATGTGGGAGAGGGAGGTCAACTTCAGTGGTGGGAATTCCCCTGATTCAATGTTAATATGTACCTAAAATATTACTATGAAAGATATGTAATTCACTTTGATCAAAAATAAAATATAAAAAAAGAAAAAAAACCCTCAAACTTTAACCATCTAAATTTAAAAAAGGGCCCCTGTTATTCTCTGGCAGGCAGGGAGGCAGGGGAGTGTGGTGTGGAAATGCACTTGGAAAACACTGGTGGAGGGAAGGTAAATACTGATGGTGGAATTCATTGTATGTTCTGAAACCCAATTATGAAGATGTTGTAAATCACAACGTGCTAAATAAAATAAAAAAACAAGTTACTAAAACTTTTTGTGATCAAGTCTGCCTTCTCACCTGAATGAAGGTGTCCTCTGTATTTGTAGTAGAATCATTTCTTATTTTTAATATATTCTGTCACCTTCATAATGTAAGAGGGTAGAAATGCTACCACAGTAACTTTGTATAAAGATATGTGAATATTATGTACTCACATATTCTGCAATGGCGACCTAAACCTGTGTTAACTCTGTAGGAGGGAACTGAAAACTGAATTTCAGGCTGATATTATCTAGTAAAAATTACTATCCCATTGTATAGGTGGCGGTAGTAGAAGTATAACACAAAACAAAACAAAACAAAACAAAACAAAACAAAAAAGATAAAGAAGGAATGACATTTGTGAGTCTTTGTGGGACTCTAAGGATCTTTATTTATTTTCCCCTTTTAAATAATATCTTTCTTTAAGCACCATTATTACAAACATGTTTGTAGTTGGGTTTCAGTTACAGAAAAGAACACCCTCTTCACAAGAGCAACATTCCCACCACCAATGTTCCCCATCTCCCACCTCCCTCACCCCCTGCTTATATTCAATACAGGCATTCTATTTCCCTCACTCACTACCATTGTCATGATAGTTGTCAGTGCAATTATTTCTCTAACTGAACTCACCACTCTTTGTGGTAAGTTTCATTTAGTGGGCCAGTAAGGATCCTTATTTAAAGAGCGAAGGACTCTTAAGAAAATGACTTTTTACAGAATGAGGCAGACATATTTTGTTTCCATAATATATACTTCATGGTACCAGTGTGAGATTTGAATGTCACCAGAAGGAATAAAGTTCCCCACTGTGGATTATGTGAAATAGGGCACAGAAGGTTAACAGCCTTCAGAAAGGGTTATATCACTTCTCTCACAACCCACCAGGTCACCAAGGGAAATGCCTGTAGAGTACAAACTTTATATCTCACCAGCTCTACAAGGCAGTCATTAAATTGCACCTGGATTTCCACTTGTTTTGCCCAGTGTAGGAAATGACCCTTGCTATCTGTTTTATTAAGGCAGCTTCAAACCAGGTTTGAGCTAGGATTTGCTCTTTGCAGGAAAGACAAAGTCAAGTACTCAATCTTACCCAGGCTTTCCCAAGTTCTCTGCCTTCCCCTGCGGGAAAGAATTTCAAGAACAAATGAATAATAATAATTAATAAAGCTTGTTTTGAGAAATACGGAGGAAATATATGTTCATGAGAAAATACCAATGAAGAAATACTGGAAAAAAACCTCATAAAGTGAATGTAAGGAAATAAAACTCATCTCAGGCAGAGGAGACGGAAAATAAATACTCATCTCAGCAGAGATGTGCTGTAAGATAAAAAAGCATGCATCCCAGAGGGAGATGTGGACATAAAGTACTTTTCTTCTGCCAAGTTAGTTATAAAGATTTCCCAACTACCACCTCCCACCCCTGCCCCCTCTGGCCAAAATTCCATTTATTGCTTCTGTGGTTGCCAAGGGGTGGGTAGAGTTTGAAGCTGCTAATGATCTTTCTTTTTGGATATACTTAAAGTGACCTTTATTCCAGAAACTCCCAAGGAGTCCAAACTGTGCTCCTGACAAGGAGTGCTGCATCTCAATGGTTTTCCCTATTTCTCTGGAGTCTGTGTATCAGGTCTTCATGCTTTTACTTTAAGATTATTTTCCAGATAATATTTTTATCCTAATATATATTTATCCCCCCCCCCCCCCCCCCCCCCCTCGGCCCCCACCGTCTCCAGCTCTGTCTGCAGCTCCATTATTATGAGAATTCTTATTTAAACGGGAAATGGCTAAGCCCACAAAATGACCATTTTCAGTGATCTCTTCTATCTCTTCTGAGTCACTCCTAAGCAGTGCTCAGAATCCAAATGGGTGCCAGGGAGGGATTTGGGTGTCTGTCGTTTATAAGGCGAGTGCCTAAAACCCTGTATTATCACTCAGGATCCATAATATGAGTCTTACTTGATAATTTTATGACTTCTCTTAATGAAAGACCGAGGTAGGGTAAACATGCATTAGATGGCACTACAGAGAAATTGCCTTTTATAACTAGAATTATTTTCAAATGTTTATAAATTAATTTGAGAGTACAAAACTAATTACTAAGTTTAAACATAATTTACTTGATAAAGTTCCCAATATATATTAGAACTTTATCTTTAGTTGTGGGATTTTCTAAGGAAGTGAAGCAAAGTGCTTTTCCTAGAAAGATTCTCAAAAAATTATAAGGTAGATTGAGAGCCTTTTCTGTGGAAAATCAGAGCATTTAATTTCATCTTGATTTATTTTCTGCGCTAACTTTTAATTAAATTAATTTAACTTTTAAAGTTTTTTTTTTAAACATCAATCAGAAGTGAGAATGGAGAGGAATGATTTTTCAGAATGTCTCATGTAAATTCAAAGTTTAGACTCTTCTTTGGAGTCAAATAGACTCACTGACTATGAGATTATTTCTGAGCTACAAAACTCTGCGCATGTATTTTCCCTGTATTACATTTTCCCCTTGAATGCTTCCATTTCATCCCTAAACTGTTACAATCCAAACAGATAGAATGTGAAAGGACATTTTTATTGCTTTCTGGAAATTTTAGTCACGGAGAGTGAACTGTTTCAGGTCTGTCAGAGATGTATTTCAATATACTTTTCAAAGAAAATATGGAGTCTTTGAATATAGTTAAAGGGGACAGGAGCAATAGTACAACAGGTGGGACAATTGCCTACCCAGTTCAACCCCTAGCACCCCCTATAGTTCACAGAGGATACCAGGAGAGATTCTTGGATGCAGTGTCAGAAGTCAGTCTTGAGAAAAGATGGCGTGTGGCTACCAAACCAAATAAACCCGAATCAACTAATACATTAATTACAGAGAAATTTAATCTTTGTGTTTGATGTGTTTGCTTGGGGGGATTTCGGTCACACCCTGGCTGCACTCAGTGGTTACTCCTGGCCCTGAGCTCAAAAATCGATACTGGCAGTCTCAGGGGATCATATGGGATTTCTGGGAATCAAACCTGGGTCTGTCCTGGGTTGGCCGAGTGCAAGGCAAAACGCCCTCCAGCTGTGCTATCTCTCTGGCCCCCAGAGAATGAAATTTAAGTTAATCAAGGCAATGCCTACCTCAAATTTATATAGACATATTCCCTGAGTAATATAAAGATAAGGAATATTTGAACTGAGCAAAGCATATTTAAACCTTAGAAAACCCACCAATTTCTTACTGTTTCTTTCCTTACTGTTTCATCTGTCTTTTAAGCAGGGCACCGAAAGTAATGTAAAATGTTCAACATTTTAAAAGATCATAAGTAAAATATTTTAAAAAATACTTTAACACTGCAGATCTACATTTTTTAACTTCAAAAGTCAAAAAAATACGTATTAGATATCCCTATCTGGTTTCTGTACAGTTAATTTACTAAAGGAAAACATTAAGATGCAAACTATGTTTTCTGTCTTTATGCATATATTCATTACAACAATCATATTGCCAGAAGTTTGCCTAATGAAGCCATATATCTAGATGAATGTCATGTATTTTCTTTTGTTTTAAAATGTGCATGGGAGTCACACACTTTACATTAGAGAATTCATTAGAAATAAAAACATGGAAAATCTTCACCTCCTGACCTTAAACTTCTGGGAATGGATCATGCCTTAGAGACTCTGCAGACATGATTCACATTTGTCTCCACTTGCTCTTAGTGGGATACAAGATTACATAAAATGAATTAATCACAGACTTTTTAACCATCTATCGTTTCATCATCTACTCCACAAAACCAAAATGAAGAAATTCTCAAGTTTATGAGATTCTAGGAAAATGACATAAACACCCTTATTTACTCTAAGGGACAAACAGATTGAGATGTTTATAAAAAAGAATTTTAGGTTTCCAAAATTGTATGCTTTCACAGAAAGTCATAGCTCATAACTAAAAATTTGAGCAATTTATTTAGAAAGTAATTTAATCTACTGTCTTGTAACAGAAATGAAAGAAAAGTAACTATAAATACTTGATATAGTCAGGAGCATGGAAGATACCTATAATTGCTCTAATCAAGTATTTTTGAGATCTCAGAATCTTTTCCTCTATATTATGCTAAAAGATATCTAGACATCTAAGAGAATTTTTTTGTGGCAGCATTTGGATTAAGATCATATTAATTAAACTAAAAATATTCACCAATTCATATTTTATGGTCAGTGGGGCCCTTATAAATGTAACTCTATTTTAAATTAGTTAGGTTAATCTATGCTAGAATTCTCATTTATTAAGTCTAATCATATATTTCCCCTTTTAGGTTAGATTATGTATTTTACTCAATAGACCTGATTGATCTAAATTCATTTGTAAATAAATACATTTATTCATTTGTCATGTTTTTTAAATATTCACAGTAGTTCTAGGGACATCCTCCATTTTTTTTTCATTGAATTTATTCTTGTTCTTGCACTACAATGAATAGTTTTGGTTAATAACTATACATCTCTGTATAAGAACTAGTTAGTGGCTTACAACATTAAGTTAACTAGTTAGTGGCTTAATCTATTGTTCTACCAGTGGTTTGACTGGGTATGTGTGGCTTTGTTCTTGTTATACTATGTGTTGTTAACTTGAGATACTAGGAATCTAACAAATGGGGCATGGGACTGGCTCATTTATTTATTTTGCCCATGTAGTCTTAGGGCTTCCTTCTTTCTCCATGGCACTCTTTCTTTTCTGCTGAATAACTAGCCTGTTTTATAAGATTTTTCCAAAGCCACAAAGCCAACTCAAGGTTTTAAGCTGGGAATTGGACAGTCTTCACTTCTGCAACTTCCCATTAGAAAGTTTAAAATGATGCAGAGAGATGTGAGAGAGTCTAGAAGAGTAGTAGGTCAAGTAGTCCCTACCCAATGGAGTGGGTTGCAGGGGGCCAGATTTGTGAATAAAGAACACAAAAAAGCTAAATAGGTAGTTGATGATGGTAAGGGCAATGAAAAAGATAATGAAAGGCAACATATGGCATTAGGGAAATGTCAACAATACATGGACTCAGAAGACATCTAGGAAAAGCAATTTTAGAACAGTAGCCAAAATGAAGGAAGTGATGAACTAGTCACTTGATTATCTGAAGGTCGAACTTATAAGTAGAGGGAGTGAAAATGCTTAGAGAGAGGGGATTCTATATTATTCCAAGAACAGCAAGAAAGCTGGGGATGAAGTAAGCAAAGGTAAAATGAGAATGGAATGGTCTTTCAGAGTAATGGGATAAGATCAGGTAAGAACTAACACGTTTGGACACCAGAGGAATACTTTAATTTCTTCTGTGAGAGACACTATTTCTTCAATCAAAAGAGGAAAGATGGAATGTTGGGAAGGGCTTTCATGACTTAGGTCTCTGAAGAAAACGAAGGTTTTTCAAATTCTTATCAATATAAAAAATGGAACATTCATAACATCCCCTTTATCTCCTTTGTTTTTAATTGAGATGTGTATTTAAGATCTAAATTAATCTCATCTAATTTAGAGTCTGATTAGGTTTGAACTTGACTTTAATTAATCTCAGCATTTGCTATACTGTAAGAGATCAAGGGGTCATAGTAATAAGATTCTGGATTTTAGACCATGTCTTCAAAGTAACCATTTATTCAACAGAGTTCACAATTCATTGATGTAATTTTTATTAATGTCTATTACAAGAACCACTAGTTCCAAGTAAGTCCCACCCTTTCATGACCTATGCAGCCCAGTTATAGCCAAATTTGCATTCTCCTAACATACTTAGGACTCATATTTTGTCAATCTTTTGTCATTTGAATATTAATGATAGTTCCACAACTTTTCATGGCTATGTGTGCTGGATAATTATATCTATAATACTTCATAATCTCTGAAGACTGCACTCTTTTTCTTCCCAACAATCTTTCCTATGCTTTTTATACTCATTTCTGCAGTTTCTAGCATCCTTTATTTGCAAGCAATAAAAATTACTATTCTTAAACAGAAATGTGTGTGCATACACACAAGATACCGTATTTTCTGGCGTATAAGACGACGGGGCATATAAGACGACCCCCTAATTTTGCAGTTAAAACATAGGTTTAGGCCCTATATTTGCTGTATCAGACAGAACGTTCCTGTGCTGATGTGCTGATGTGTTCCTGTGCTCATGTACCACAGTGAGCCAATCACAACAAGCAAAGGCTCAAAGGTTATACTGTAATAGGACTTCCTCACTGACTCTGGCCTATTCTGAGCAGGCTTTTTACAGTTGTAGATTCGGGTCCAGAACATTGTCTAATTTGCATGCATAAAAAGCCTGCTTGGATTGGCTGAGTTAGAGAGGCGGTCCGAGCAGCCTCTACAGTGATTGGTGCAGGATCAAGATGGAAAATTCGTTTTGTGGCAATGTTCAGACAATTTCGTTTAGCCGCACATTGAAACATTTTTTGGGATATACGCTGGCGTTATAAGATGACCCCTGATTTTCGGATTGACTTTTTTTTGTTTCAAAATGTCGTCTTATACGCGGGAAAATACGGGTAATCTTTCATATAAACAATTGAGTGTCTCAAATAATTGAAAAGGTAGTAGTGGCAAATATTTTGAGCTTCTGAGCAACTCAAGATTTTCATACAACTTACTTCTCATCACTTTGTTTGCATCCTTGTGTTGTCAAGACATTTCTCCTGGGACAAATACTCTGATTTGTCTAATTTGAGCACATAAAATTCCTGTTTGTAAAGTCTCTGGTTTTCATATTGACAACTCACCAGATTTATAGGGAAATGGCCCCACATTCTTCCAAGAAGTCCATGTTTGTCATAAATAAAAAGGAAGCTATAGAAATTTAAGTGGTAACTTGAACATATTTTGATTTATAGTCAGTGAGCCAACAAAGGACTTTCATCCAACCTGATTTCTCTCACACTGACATTGCTTTCCAGGTGTAAGAATTTGGATCAGATTATAAAACTCAAAACAAAACCTCCCAACTTATTATACTTGTGACCCTCCTTATCTGTTCATTGTGTCAAGCTAGTATTCTGTAATACTGGACTGTATGTCTCAATTTCTGGTCCCAATACCATCCCCAACCCATGTTCTTTTCAGGATTATAACATTGCGTATCATAATTCTGAAAGATAGAGGTTATTTGTAACATCATACTATGGCTAAAGAAACTAAATGCATCAAATTAATTATTCGTACAAGGACACTCAGTACTAAAGAACTAAAGGAATTGTACCAAGTGTTAAGTTGTACTCTTGTTTTTTTATGTGAAATAAAATCGATATAAACTCAAAGTTAGATAGCTATGTATTAAATATTTTAGTCATAATTAAACTGAGACCACAGGTTTCCATTCCTATTTGGTGTATAGATTACTATTTCAAGTTACTAAGTTAAGTGAAAAACTATAAAATATAAGTTAATAATATGAGAAATAATCAATTTTACTTTATCTTCAAAGATTTGGAAATTATTTATAGAATATGGTATTTACAGAACTAATAGTAGTGAAAATCAGTTATTAAGGATGAGGAACATAGTTTATAAGGTAAGAATAAAGGTAAGAATAAAGGTAAGAATAAAAGAACAGGAGTTGATGGTCTTTGGCATTAAAGAAGTTATGATTTCTTGTCCAGTTACTAAGTTGAGCTAATTTTTATATTTAGAATTCGGTAACTGAAAGTATATCTAGGTCACTGGAGGAAAAGACTGAAATACTATAGCAAGGAAATACCATTAAGATGCTTTTAGTTATTTTCCAAATAGTTCTAGAGACACTTAGGTGACTTCCCTTGGTGTTGGAGAATACAAAATGATAAAGGGTTTACTGAAAAGTTACTCTAAAATAAAAAAAAAGAAATTACTTAGCTTTCATCTACTACCATAAAACATGGTAATTTTCTTTGAATAATGAAATAACATATACAATGCCTAAGAATGAGTGTTCTGACCATGTACCAGGTTACACTGTTAATAAAAATGATCCTTATTTAGGAAAAGATGGTTGAGTTTGATCCATGCTGTGGAGTTAACATATTTAAAGGCTTAGGCATCATGCTCTACTGACTGGACCATGTGACACTCTTGTGTATGCCATTTGGGAAAAGGTTAAGAGGAAACAGTCAAATTCAAGGAAAAGAATGATGCTATAAGCCCTTAAATTCTGAAGCAAGTAAATTTTTGCATATCTTTTTATATATATATATATATTACTTGAGGCTAAATAAATAGTACAGGTATATTGGCTTTGCCTGAGACGAACCCTTATTTGATTTTGCATGGACATATGGTCCCTGAGCAGTTTTAGAAATGATTCTGAGCAGAGTCAGGTAATCCCCAGAGCCTCCTAGTTACATAGCTCTCTTGCCCTAGCAAGAAAAAGCCTTTCACTATTCTCTCTCTTTCTCTCTTTCTCTCTTTCATTCTTTCTTTCTTCTTTCTTCTTTCTTTCTTTCTTTCTTTCTTTCTTTCTTTCTTTCTTTCTTTCTTTCTTTCTTTCTTTCTTTCTTTCTTTCTTTCTTTCTTTCTTTCTTTCTTTCTTTCTTTCTTTCTTTCTTTCTTTCTTTCTTTCTTTCTTTCTTTCTTTCTTTCTTTCTTATCTTTCTTTCTTACTTTCTTTTTCTTTCTCTCTCTTTCTTTCTCTTTTTCTTTCTTACTTACATTCTCTTTCTCTCTTTCTCTTTCTTTCTCTCTCTTTGTCTTATTCTTTTTTCTTTCTTTTTTCACTCTTTCTTTCTCTCTTTTTTCTCTTAGATTGAGAAATTTATTTATACCTTTTACTAACATTGAATATTGTCAAACTGAATTCTTTTAAGAAGTGAAGATAAACCCCACTAATATATTATGCTATTTAGTCTCCACTTATGCCAAAACTAAGCCTAGAAATTAAACTGAGTTTCTAAAAATCTTGTTTTTTGTTGATAGCACATTTAGAAAAATTTAGAACAAAGCTTTTCCATCCCTTCCCTTTGTGGCTGTTGTGGTATTTACTTTGTTTGTGTGTGAAGGAGGGCAGGAATGCTTAAGGGTAACATAGTTTGCTGCTATCTTCCCACATTTAGTTGGGTGCTTTCACAGGATTTCAGCTTTGGTTGCTTCACTGAGAGACTCAGGACCATGCTCAGTAAAGTGTAGTGGTACCAGATCTAAATCTGCATTCTTAAGCATACAAGACAGATGCTGTTCCACTAGCCACACCCCAATCCCTAGACACCAGGATTTTGTATAAAATAGAGCAAGTAGTTAAATAAGATTCAAAGTTACTCACACTCAATGAAAAAAAAAAACATTTTATAGAAAAACAAGATTCATTTTTTCATGATTTTCATACCAATTTATACTTTGCTGTTGTATTCTTTTATATGTTATTTACAATTATTTTTATTTTGTTTCAAAATAATCTTTCCCAAGGGTTGAGATTAGATTTTTTTGGTAGTAAATTTGGTGAGAGTGGAGAGAGAGAAAGTAATGAAGAAAAAACAACCTCAGTAACTATGCAAATACATAGTAAAGATAATAATCAATCTAACAGCTATGGTTAACATATTCTAAACTATTGGACTTATCCATGATGCTGTATTAGGCTTTATGTAGAAGTTCTTAAACTTATTTGGTTTATGACTCCCTTATCCAAAAAAAAAAAAAAAAAAAAAAAAAAAAAATTACTCCAGATCCTGGAAAAAATCTGGATCATTTCAACACACACCAGATACAGCATCAGCACTTTGGTCATCTATAGAAAACATGGTGTGTGGTTGGGAATGGTGGGTGGGATACCTTCTTTGCCTGATTGAGACTTGGGTTCAGTCCTGGCACAGGGAAAGAGAAAAAAAATAGAATTATCTTCAAATATTACATAAAATTTTAGGGGGCTGGAGGCAATAGCATAGAAGATAGGATGTTTGCCTTGCAGAGGCTGACCAGAGTTCAATCCCTGGTATCCTATATGGTCCCCTAGTCTGCGAGGAAAGATTTATGAATACAAAGTGGATCACATACTTATGAAGTTTCATCTGGAACAATAAACACCCTCGAATAGCTAAAGCACTCCTAGGGAAAAAGGAAAAATGGGAGGCATTACTTTCCCCCAACTTTAAAACTGTACTACAAATCAAAGTTATCAAAACAGCATGGTATTGAAATAAAGACAGACCCTCAGATCAGTGGAATAGGCTTGAGTTCTCAGACAATGTTCCCCAAACATATAATCACCTAATCTTTGACAAAGGAGCAAGAAATCCTAAGTGGAACAGGGAAAACCTCTTCAACAAATTAGCCACTTGCAAAAAAGTGAACATAGACCCCCCCAGTTAACATCATGTACGAAGGTAAAATCCAAATGGATTAAAGACCTAGATATCAGGCCTGATACCATAAAGGTATATAGAACAACACGTAGGTAAAACACTCCATGATATTGAAACTAAAGGCAACTTCAAGGAGGAAACTGCACTCTCCAAACAAGTGGAAGCAGAAATAAACAGATGGGAATACATTAAGCTGAGAAGCTTCTGCACCTCAAAAGAAATAGTGCCCAGGATACAAGAGCCACCCACCGTGTGGGAGAAACTATTCACCCAATACCCAACAGATAAGGGGCTAATATCCAAAATATACAGGGCACTGACAGAACTTTACAAGAATAAAACATCTAATCCCATCAAAAAATGGGGCGAAGAAATGAACAGACACTTTGATAAAAAAAGAAATACAAATGGCCAAAAGGCACATGAAAAAATGTTCCTCATCATTGATCATCAGAGAGATGCAAATCAAAACAATGATGAGATACCATCTCACACCACAGAGATTGGCACAACATCACAAAGAATTAGAACAATAAGTGCTGGCGGGGATGTGGAGAGAAAGGAACTCTTATCCACTGCTGGTGGGAATGCCGTCTAGTCCAAATCTATGGAAAGCGATATGGAGATTCCTCCAAAAACTGGATATTGAGCTCCCATTCGACCCAGCTATTCCACTCCTAGGGATATACCCTAGGAACACAAGAATACAATACAAAAACCCCTTCTTCACACCTGTATTTATTGCAGCACTATTCACAATAGCGAGGCTTTGAAAACAACCAAGATGCCCTTCAACAGACGAATGGCTAAAGAAACTGTGCTACATATACACAATGGAATATTATGCAGCCATCAGGAGAGATTGAAGTCATGAAATTTTCCTATACATGGATGCACATGAAGTCTATCATGCTGAGTAAAATAAGTCAGATGAGATGAGAGAGAGAGAGAGAGAGAGACGCAGAATAATTTCACTTTTTAAGAAAGAAATTTCACGTTTTAAGAAAACTAAGTCATTTTTGTAACAATCCTCAAAAACAAGGAGAGGAGGGCTGGAACTTCCAGCTCACTTCATGAAGCTCACCACAAAGAGTGGTGAGTGCAGATATAGAAATAACTACACTGAGAACTACCATAATCATGTGAATGAATGAGGGAACTGGGGTGGGGTGGGATGGAGGGAGATTTGGGACATTGGTGGTGGGAATGTTGCACTGGTGAAGGGGGGGTGTTCTTTACATGACTTAAACCTAATCACAATTATATTTGTAATCAAGATGTTTAAATAAAGAAAAGATTTCTGAATGCAAAATCAGGAGTAATTCCTGAGTTTTGCTTGGTGTAGCACCCCCGAAACAAACAAACAAACAAACAAACAAAAGAACCAGAAAAAATTTTATGTGAGTCCTCTTTACTTATAATCTTCCTAATGCCCATTTTGTATTTAACATCTACTTTCTTCCACTTAACAGGAATCTTCCTTCAACTAGTCATCCATTTATATTTTCCCCCATGGGCTCTGGTTGTTCATGTTGTCCATAAGACTTTAAGGGGTTCACAGTCACCGTATGAAGAAAAAGCCTGATTTAATGTGCAAAGGTAGACACTGATGTCTACATAAGAGAATATGAAAAGGGTCCAGAGAGTTAGGACAGCAGATAGGGCACTTGTTTTGCATGTGACTGACCTGCATTCTCTTCCCTGCAATTCATATGATTTCTGAGTATGGCCAGGTATGCCCCCTCCCACACCCAAATAAAAAGAAATTTAATTCCATGTTAATGTGATTATTTCAACCTGAGGGATTAGTATTTCTCCTTAAACATTAACATTATAAAATTCTAAATGATTTGGGATCTTTACTTTTTGAATGTCATGGTATTTTATTTGTTTTGATAATAAATATGCATTACTTAAAAGGTAGTCTCATTATTTCTAAGAGTTACAAAAATGTTTCTCCTGATATTTACTTTGAAATCAGTTAATGTAAGTGGACACTTTATAATAAAATCTGCTTTGAAATTCATGATCATCTTTCTCTTTTCAACTTTATTTTAAGTTGCCACATTTTAATTTATAATGACTTTTCTAAAAGAGTTTTAAAATCTATTTTTAATTGGAACAATTGGAGCTGAACTAGAGGCAGAAGCCACTGTTTGAAATATATTTTGAAAAGCAATGAGAGTTCCCCTTTGGAACATTATCTACAAAGTCACTGTTTAATGGTTCACATACAAAGGCAATTAATGAAGCTAATATATGAACAACCTGAATGTACAAGATTCATGCTACAATAGTATCAAACAAGGATGTGACCAGAAGAAGAATTCTGAGGAATCTGGGGTGTGAGGAAGGATGGAAAAAGAATAAAGGAGGTTCTGCACTACAGAACCAATCTGAACATTTCAAGAGAGCCCAAACATTAGGAGAAATACTTGCTATACATGCTGATTTGAAAGAAGAATCTTATTAAGAAATACCTGTAGGGCCCGAAGAGATAACAACCGTGGGGTTTGCCTTGCAAGCAGCCGATCCAGGACCAAAGGTGGTTGATTAGAATTCCGGTTTCCCATATGGTCCCCCGTGTCTGCCAGGAGCTATTTCTGAGCAGACAGCCAGGAGTAACCCTTGAGCACCGCCGGGTGTGGCCCAAAAAACAAAAAAAAGAAAAAAAAAAAGAAAATATCTGTAGCTAATTTAGATCTTCAAATAGTAGGATCACCCTTGCCAAAGTATTTTAGTGTGAGAGTTACTTTCATCACTGTAAATTAATACAAAAATTTTATGATATGTATTCGATTGTTTAATGATCATCCAATCCTTGAATCAATTAGAGTCAACTTTCTCTTTTCTTTTTATTCTATATTCAGATTATTTGTGAATTTTAGAAAGTATACCATTTAGAAATTGAAATCATATTTTTATTGAATAACCATGAAATAGTTAAAAAGTTGTTGGTGATTGAGTTTCAGTGACACAATATTCTAGCCCCTATCTTTTACCAGTACACATTTTCTGACTCCACTGTCTCCAATTTACCCAACTCCATTGTTTCCTTTTAGTACCATGGTTTGAAAACTACTTCTGAAAGGATATCATGCATGTCACTTTACCTCTTTTCAGCACCCAGTTCTTGTACAGAGGGATCATTTTCAATTATCATGGTCATAGTGGTACCTTATCTGTCATAACTTCACTCTCTCACTTTCTGTGGCAAGCTTCTTACCATGGAACAGTCCTTGTATGATCAACTCTTAAACCATAAACTACCAATCTATGAAATGCTATTATTATCTGGATTACTTTCTGTGCAGCTTACTTATCTAAGTTATACCTCTGTGTCAGATAACTGCTTTTGAAATGTCTACATAGTGATAAGGGTCATCAAAATTATTAGAGTGGAAAGTTCACTGTGTGAAATTATTTTAAAGAACATAAATGCCATAATATTTTAATATATACTAATGGTAATATCACCTTATCTACTCTAATAACTATGTGGACAAATAGGATTAAATCCAGGGTCAGAAAAAACATCAAAGTTTAGTTGCCAAGAAATTTTATTTTCAAGCAACGAACTGCAAAACAAGCCTTAATAATCTTTTGAAACATTTTTTTCACGTTTTTGTGAAAGTATAGAAGAGATTTCAAAATGATGAGAAGCAAATGATTTTATATATATCATTATTAATATTCAAAACTGAAGAGACATTTCTTATAGTATATACTAGCTGGACAAAGTTTCAAAGAAAATATGGTTGGTCTATAGGGTTATAAAGGTGCCTGGTTAAGTTCTGGCTACCTAAAAGGTCAATTTGAGAATAAAAATGTTTTATAGGAGATAGATAGCATGTATCAAAGGAAGATTTATTTTGTTTCAATCATCTTGTTTTATAACAAGCTTTTTAAAAATAAAGTAATACTCTAATAGAGATGAAGAACAGTATCATTAAACAATAAAATACGGTATCTTAAAAATGTGAAAAATCTGTGAGAGACTCTATATTAGATGTGGTCTTTTCGATGATATTGATTAATTTGGTATAACCCACAACAGATTAATTTGCTCTCAACAAAATCTTATATATATTTTTTACTATCAAGACACTTAAATTAAACTTCCTTGTTGTAAATTTATTTATGTAACCTATTGTTTATTTAAATCGAGTATTTGCCAAAACTCCCATAATGGCAAATGAGTGTGCATAGAACATAACACAGGCATGCACAATGGACATATGCATACACATTTGGCTACCTTGTTAAAATAAACAAAATTGAAATATATTGCTGTATCAGTCATCTCAAATATTTGGACAAATTATCATAGCCTGGTGACTTAAATAAATAGATTTTATAGTCCTGGAGTCAGGGAATTCCCAGATTAAGGTACAGAAAATGGTGATGTCAAGAGAGAAGCTTCGTTTTGGTTTTCAGACACTGTCTTCTCTATGTATCTTCCCACTGGAGAGGTTAGAGAGACAGTCACTCAAATTTAGTTTTCATAATTGCATGGTCTAAAGCAACAGGGAAAAGGGATTATTACGGTCCTTAGAATAGGAGCTAAGAAGTGAAAACTGAGAAGGGAAATTTTTAATTTAATTTCTCCATTTAATATGCAACCAATAATCTCAACCTTACTGTTTCTAAAATATTCAGTGGCAGCACATTTAATTTATTAAAGTTGTGCTTTTTTTTTATAAGCACTTATTTCAAATGCTTACATGTGCTAATTTCAGTAACTTTTGTCTGCTAAAGATTCTCAATGTTTCATCTACTATTTGAAAAAGTTAGTAAAAACTTATTAGGTTTAAGACCATGGCTAACTGTGGACACCCTGGCCAAATCATGAAAAACTTTGCCTTTGAAGTTGGATGTGGACTGAAGTTTTATAAAGTGGGAGAGCAGCAAAATTTGAAATTTAATAAAAGTAAAGCAGAATACAAAGGTAAACTGAAACTAGTTTGTCTCAAACTACTTTAATGATACTGGAAGACTATTGGAAAAGATGATACCTTTTTCCAGGAAGCTGCAAATGAACTGGAGACAGCAGACAAGACCCACTGAGAGCTGGGGGAATAGATTCTGCTCATGTCAACAATTGAATTAGCAGGCAATTATTTATACACAAGTGCTACAATACCTCCAGTCCCACATATACCATCAAATCATAGAAATGGCTGGTCCTTCCTTTCCTCCTTTTGAATGTTTTGAAAGCATTTCTCTAATGGCCAAATGAAACCTAGAATCACACAGGAAAATGAATTACTAGGAAATATTTCTAGCAGAGGTTTTAATAAAGTATTTAAGTTGGATCACTGCGATGCACAGTTACAAAGTTGTTCATGATTGAGTTTCAATCCCACAATGTCCAACACCCTTCACCAATGCACATTTTCCTCCACCTATGTGTCCGTTTTTCTTCTGCCCTCCCTGCCATCTGCCTCTGAGTCAGGCATTTTCTCTCTCTTCTTTCTCTGTCACCTCTCTCTCTTTCTTCCTGTTTTTTTTTAATTTTAGGGTTTGTGGTTAGCAATATTTTTACTGAAGGGGTACCATGCATATCACCTTACCTCCTGTCAGCACCCAGTTCTTGTCCATAGTGATCACTTCCAGCTATCATTGCCATAGTGGTCCCTTCTCTTCCCTAACTGCATTCAGCACTCTTTGTGGCAAGTTTCCTACCATGAACCAATCCTCCTGGACCTCATCTCTATTGTCTTTGATTATTATTAGCATACTATTTTATTTACTTCACAAATAATTGTAATAACTCTATGTCTATCCCTCTCCCTTGGACAGAACTTTTTTTTTTATGAAAGTCCACACTTGCAATAGGAAATTTTATGTTATTTATTACAAAGTGTTTGAAAGTTACTGATACTAGCTAATTTCACATCATAAAAATTTAAAAGCTATAATTATTTTAGACAAAAGAAAAATGAGTCTTAAAATTATCCAAAATGCATATGATATTTTAATGTTAACATGCTTGGTAAAAAATAAAACTTGCCTATTTTATTATAAATGAAATTTCAATACTAAGTGAAAAAAAAAGAGAAAAAAGAAACACCTGCCAAAAGGCCTTATCAGGAGAGTAATAATAACTGAGGAAAAAAAATCAGTGGGCTATAAGAAGAGGAGAAAATTCTAAAAACCAGAAGAAGATGGAAAAATACCTCAATATAAACTAACAGCTGACAATAGAAATTTGGGGTCCCAGAAGGGTAGGAAGGCAAGCTTGATAAAGAAGTAACAGTTAAAGATATCATTGCTTGTTGTTCTTTGGCTGAAAGTTCAAAGTTAAGATATCAGCAAGGGGACTTCTGAGAATTATGTTATGGGTGATTTTCCTTCCACTGTAACTTTACCTTGTCCTCTTTCTTTGCATCTTTGTTCTCATAATTAAAAATAAAAAAATTAAAGATACCATTGCTAAGATGATCTCAGAACTGGCAGAGTATATATTCTTGAATGAGAAAAATCATTATTTTCAAAATGAGCATTTTACCTGAACTCTATATAGATTCAATGCAATCCTTATTCAATTTTAGATGATATCCCAACTACACATATTAAATAGTAAAGGAAATAAAGTATTTCTATAGTCATATAAAACAACATGACAAAATTAAGGTAAAATTTATCAGTATGTCAAAATCTCTTCTAGAAGTGTTGTTTTTTTTTTTTTTTGGTCTGCAGAGTTCAGGAAAATCACAGTCAGTGGATAATGATGGAAGTTTCCTGAGAAGAGAGAAGGAGCAAGAAGGAATCCTAAACTTTGAGAAAAATCTCTGTCTGGCAATTGGGTCTGACCTGGGTTGTCTCCTCAACACCATATATGGTCCACTAAGCCCACTCGGTGTGATACCCACCAGGTGTGAAGCAGTCTGGAGGAAGCCCTGAACACCTCTGTCTCTGGTCACACAACTAAACAAAATATGTAGTTGTGTGAGATTAACAACAACAACAACAAAAGATACTAAAGAAAGTTAGATCAATAGAAGCTGGGGAAATAATTAAATGATTGAACACTTATTTTGCATGCAAGAGGTCTGGCTTAATACTCAGAAGCATTTAGCCATAAGCACCATCATCAGTGACTTCTTTTTTTTTTTTTTTTTGGTTTTTGGGCCACACCCGGTAACGCTCAGGGGTTACTCCTGGCTATGCGCTCAGAAGTTGCTCCTGGCTTGGGGGACCATATGGGACACCGGGGGATCGAACCGCGGTCCGTCCAAGGCTACCGCAGGCAAGGCAGGCGCACCTTACCTTTAGCGCCACCGCCCGGCCCCCATCAGTGACTTCTTGAGTAACTTCTTGAGCCTGGCCAGAAGTGGCCAGCTAAGAAAACAGAAATTAGTTGATAGTGTATTAATTTTAGATAAGTAGATCTAAAAGATTAGTAGCAACCAGAGAAAGAACAAGAAACACCCAGAAGAAAAATTGCTTAAAGCATTAAACGATTGCTGGGACATCTAAAAATTCCCTCTATATCTCAATAACAACTGTTAAAATAAATTAAAATAAAACTAATTTAATATAAAATTTCAATTAAGAAATAATCATAAGGCATAATTGTTTTTGGTGCCAGTGCAAATAAATTGTCCATGATAAAGTTCTCTGGTATTGTCTGCATAGATTAAACTTTAACAGTGTGTAAGGAAGGGTCTTAGGAGAAGGCTCTTGATTTATTTGCTGTTTTGAGTTTATAAAAACAGCAGAGGATCTTTGAAAATTATGACCAAGCAATCTAGCAATATTCAGACTTTTTCTTTACATTATGTATCCAAAAGTAGAGGCTGGAGATACAGAGGGAGACAGAAACGGGAGAGAGATAAAGCAGGGTTAGGGAGAGAAAGCATGATGGGGGAGAAAGGGACAGAATAAGAGAGTAAGTTTTGAATTTATTAAAGATTGCACGTTGTGTCCATAAATCCCGGAGAAAAATTTAATAGCTGAGGAAAGATCAAATTTTTGTGATATAATTACGTATTCCTAAAGTTTTCTTTCTCTTGAGTCCTTTTCCTCCACTCCTTGAAGAGACATCCTTCCCACACAGTGGGTATATGTTGATTTTAGTTTTCTGGTTATTTAAAATAATTACATGTATATATTTATTTATTCCCTTCTCTTTATTATTTTTATACTGGAGTGATCCTAAACATTCTTGATAGGATCATCATCTCTTAGATCAATAGAGTCCTCCCTTATAATAGCTATTTCATTTTCTATTGGTGATTATGCCCTTCAATTATATGGTATGTTTTCCTTTTCCCTGCACAACAAAGTTTTCCTTTTCACTTCAACTTCTTAGGTTGCACAAATTCTGCTCTTTGTAAAATGTGTGCTGATCAGCTAGAACATTTATAAAAATATCCTCGGGTTTAATATGGATGTACTCTTACTAAACCCATCAGTAGTCCTATTTTTTTCTCCCTGCAATATTTTTCAGCCTGCTTTTGATTGCTCCAGAGCCTTGTAGCAATTTTAAACACTCTCTTGATTCAATTATGCAGAAGAATTTTCATTGTATACTTTTCTTTTTTTGAAAATTGCTTTAGAATAAAATTTGGCAGACAGGACTCTGGCAGCTACTGAAGTCATCAGGCTCCTAGAATATTAGGTTTATTATTAAAATACCTCTATTCTATTTTCAAGAAGTATGGATCATAAAGGAAAATAAATATGGTCTCTTCTTACTACTCTTATTATTTGTGGTGTTTATACTCCATAAAGGTGCTGAGTTAAGATTAAATTAGTGAATAAATCATTGCAGCTTAGGGCAAACAGTTTCCTGGGAGCTATGTTTACAATATTTTATCAGCCAATCAATAAATAATGTTGTTTTTCTGTGTGTTTTAATTTAAGGACACCTTATTAAATATAGATTGTTGATTCATTTACATTGAACTTGTGGACAATTGCATTGTAACTCATGCTGAGCAAAACTTACCTACGACATTTCTAGCAGTTTCTTCATAGTGAATACCACAGATTTCTGTTTTTTAAAAAAAAGTAAACTTTACTGAGTTTTATTTGTAACATCAAAATCACCAACAAATAATGAAATAGATATGAAAACCATGACACTGAATAGCTTAGTGAAAGGACACTGGTTGATAGTATGCTGGAGAGTTGAAACATGCAGGAATAGTATCTTAGCTAGGAAAATACCATTTCTCAACATGTTGAGCAAGACTGTTATTGACCACAAAGGTGCTGCAATGTTTTATTTGGAGATTGACAGTTTTTGTTTATCAAGTTGGCACATTTGCCAATACAAAATTCAGCCATAATAAGGGTCATTATATATACACTAGATTTGCTCTAACCAAAAGAAGTTCTTAGATAATAGAAAATTAGTTTTTACCTAAACAATATGTGTAGTCTTATTACATATAAAAACAAACCTTAACATAGGCAAAATGTAATAAAGAGGGAAGGACTTCTCATGGGATAATCGCATCAGGATAGTCTTACTCTGAGTCATGAATTTGCTCTTGAAAATGTACAGTCGTATGAACATTGAGTAGAAATAAAAAATGATCAGACTTAAATACCAAATCCAAAGCCAATGACAACAGAATTGATATCCAATCTACAACAAGCTAGACACAGAAGGGACCACTTATACTAGCAGCCCAGGGGACAAAGGAGGGACGATATGGGATGCATGCTGGGAGCAGGGGTGGAGGGAGGACAACATTGGTGATAGGATTGCCCCTGATTCAATGTCACTATGTACCTAAATACTACTGTGAATGATTTGTAATCCACTTTGCTCAAAATAAAAATTATTATTAAAAAAAAGAAAATGTAATTTTGTGATTTGAGAGTCACTAGGTTAGAATAAATGGGATTTTATATTCTATTGGGGTATTAGGTAGGCATGCTGATTAAGAAAACTTTTTTTCCTTTGGCAACACCCAGCAGTACTCAGGGATTACTCCTGGCTCTGTGCTCAGAAATCGCTCCTGGTAAGTTGAGGACCATATGGGGTGCCAGGAATCAAACCCTGGTCTGTCCTGGGTCAGCTGCATGCAAGGCAAAAGCCCTACCACTGTGCTATCTCTTCGGCCCTCAAGAAAACTCTTTTTTTATAAAATATAATTAATTTATTTAAATACATTATATCACATAGTTGACATAGTTGATAATAATGCATCTATTTTGGGTACATGGGAGCAAAATTATTTTTTATAAAAAAGAGAAAGAATTAATAGAGCAGAACAGCAAGAAAATTTGTGAAAATAATTTTATCCTGCAGTAAGGTTATTAAGTTGTGTCAGAGGTTTAATAAAATTTTAATGCGAGTTGATCACTCTGCTACTTCATTTGTTTTTGAACATGAGGTAACTTGTGTCAACATTCGTGTTTCCTACAGAGATAACAGTAATAAAAAATTGAGTTATGGGGGCCAGAGTGATAGTATGGGGTAGGGGGCTAGAGCACTTGCCTTGTATATGGCTGACCCAGGTTCAATACTTGCCATTCTATATGTTCACCCAAACTTGCAAGGAGTGATTTCTGAGCACAGAGCCATAAAGTAACCCCTGAGCACTGCTGGGGGTAACCCCAAAACAAACAAATAACTACACTGACAACTTCCATGACAATAGTAGTGAATGAGAGAAATAGAATGCCTGTCTTAACTACAGGCAAGGGATAGTGGTGGAGGGAGATGGAGGGTATTGGTGGTGGGAATGTTGTACTGGTAAAGACGGAGGGTATTTTTTCCCTAAGAAATTAAAAAAAAAATATGTAATAGCATTACTTACATATCATTTTATTTAAAAATAAAATATTGCTTCTATTTAAGGGAAACAAATCTATTTATAGCCAAAACTTTTACTATGACCTAGGTTTTCATATTTATGTTTATGTCTCAACTGGAGAGAAAGCATTGTGTACTAATCATTGGCTCAGCAACCTTGCCATGACTGTATTTGCCTGTAATGGTGCATCATACCGTTGTAGAGCATTTTTTGTTTGTTTGTTTGTTTGTTTGGGGGCCACATCCAGCAGTGCTTGGGATTACCCTTGACTCTGCACTCTGAAGGGCTGAGTAGACCATAGGTGATTTATCCACAAAACTACTGATTTAAAAAGTCTAATTCATTAAGACCATTTCTCTCTTTCTCTCTCTGTCTCTCTGTCTCTCTCTCTGTCTCCCTCTCTCTCTCTCTCTCTCTTTTGCCCTGGTAAAATTTTTTTTAATTTCTTAGGAAAAAATACCCTTCGTCTTTACCAGTACAACATTCCCACCACCAATACCCTCAAGAAAACTCTTAACTTCTTAAATTGATATAAACTTAGCTATAAATCCTGAGAATCCAAGCACCACTACCCATCCATATCAACTATACATCCAAAGTAAAAAGCATCATTTTTTCAGTGATTATTTGTCTACTGTGTGATTTCTTTGCTCTGTTGCAGTTCACAAGGAGCAGTTGAAGAAAAACATAATGTAATTCCTCACTTCTGGAGAAAATCACTTTTCTCCAGAAAAAGCACACCTTTCAGTCAGAATTGTGTGACAAGTTCATGAATTCATGTCTTTACAGATTTCTTTGTTGAGCCTTGCTGAGGTTTTTTCACTCCTGCAGTGATCATCTACTAGGAGGATCCAACATTAAAAATATTTATCCCTTTCTTTTCAGTATTCCTGGACTAACCTACACCCTGTTACTCTCTATGTAGCAGAAGCCCTACTATAGGAATAAAGAGACATGAAAAAAAAAGTAGTATGAGATCATGGTGACAAAAAAAAATAACATTAATTCGACTCTTTGATTTGGATAACATATATAGTAGAAAATGGTACCGATCCTTCCAACTTATAATGTGCAAATAACACACTCCTGAAAAACATGCAAACAGTGGTCTAACTTTTCATTGTCTTTTGAGGTCAGTTTGGAGATTTCACAGTCAGAAAAAAATTTTGAACCTTGGAAAGGATCCATGTTGAATGACTGAATATGTTTCATGTTTTTGTAAAAAGTAAATATGTTTCACATTTTTGAATTATATTTTCACTTTTTATCTTCATGGAGCTAGATTAATGTACAGTAGGTAGGGAGCTTGCCTTGCAAGCATTTGATCAGGTAATGACACCCAACACCTCATATGGTTTTCTGATTCCCATCCTGAGTGAACTCTGAGCACAGAGCCAAGGGTAAGTCCTGAGCAGAGTTGAGTCTGACCTAAAAACAAACAGAACTAGGAACTTATCTTCAGTGCATATCTGAACAGTGCCACTATTCTAACTCAGGTAAGATCCTGCCTTCAGTTTTTATGCAAGTTTGAACTTAACCACAATGAACTGTATCCCTGGGAGAAAAACAGTGACCATTATAATTTCCCAACATGAAAGATAGTTGGTATTATTTGTGATATCTAGCAGACGTTTAAAAAGTATTAGTCTAATTGTTATTTTTGAGGTTTTCTTACTTTTTTCTAGTGACCACATTACAGAAAAGTAACTAATAGCAGATAAACTTAATTTTAATAATATTCTTTATTTAACTGAATATATCCCCAAATTTAAACATTTTCATAGTCAATAATGAATGGTAAGTAATTTTGTGGTATTCTACTCATATTAAGGTTTTGAGATCTTATTTGTATTTACTATAAGCTTCAGTTCAGTCTTTTAAGTTTTCACTGTTTTTTATATTCATCCTCAAAACAGACAAAAATAATCAAAATCAAATAAATAATCAAAATAATAAAAAGATAATCAAAATAATTAAAATTCAGTCGAGTCTCTGCTGCAAGCTTCATATAGCTCACAAGTGCCGTGTCAGCCACAAGTTATGTGTGTAAACCCCTGCTGGAACATGGAGACCAAAATGAAAAGGGGCTGTGACAATTTGCTTTCAAATTTTTACAGTTGAGGTCACTAACCTCTTGCACAGCGGGACTTGAAGTCCATTTTGCGGAGACAAGGCCGCCATCCTGTGGAAGCTGAAGGAACTGCAGTATGAATAAATTCCACTGCGTGGAGCCAGTGCATCCAGACTTTCAGGCTAAGTGCTATGTTGTGCTTCAGAAACAGGAAATCAACCTGGAGAAGATCCAAGTTAGGTTGACAGAAAGTCAACAAAGGTCTGTAAAAAATCAAAGACACACTTAAATGACTAGAAAATATAGGAATTAATAGATCGAATCAGAAAAGCGAACTGGGTCTGATGCCAATTTGCATAGGGAAAGAAACTGGTTCACAGGGTAAAGGCTTTCAAATAATGTCAGATTAAATTTACACAAAACCTAAGACTCTGAAATAATTTGAACAATCTAGAGGTGTAGCAAGAGGGGATGGGAAGGGAGAAAGGAGGAAAGGACCCTACGAAGCCATGCTGCTGGTGACTGGTGCAGCAATATTGCATCATTAATTATTAACTATATTTCCAATTGTTAGTGGTACTGTAAACTATGTTACAACTATATTAAAAAAATAAACGTGGACATAGAAAATAAATTCACACATTCAAACAAGATAATACAGGGGAAATCTTTATTGCAGGAAGTAATACCATTTCTTAAAGGAATAAAGTGTCACAGGATGAGGATTTGTAAAAATAAAGACTATTGGGCCCGGAGAGATAGCACAGCGGTGTTTGCCTTGCAAGCAGCCGATCCAGGACCTAAGGTGGTTGGTTCGAATCCCGGTGTCCCATATGGTCCCCCGTGCCTGCCAGGAGCTATTTCTGAGCAGACAGCCAGGAGAAACCCCTGAGCACCGCCGGGTGTAGCCCAATAACCTAAATAAATAAATAAATAAATAAATACTATTAAATCAGTATAGTTGTCCTTAGAAAGAGTAGAAGGGAGAAGGTGTTGCCCAAATAAGCCATATTAAGGCTCTTAGCCTACTTCTACTATGATTATCTACCTAGTGTATCTTCTACTTTTAAACCATTGTATTATACATAATACTCTCAGAAAGTTTCACAATATTCAGGTCCCCAAGATGTGATCTTCAATAACCAAAAGTTAATGGAATGGCCAGAATGTGTTGGTTAAGGAGCATATGTGGATTATTTACCCCTTAATACCCCAAATAGTACTATTACCAATAACATCATCATACATTTGCACCACATCTTCCACCAAAAGAGCTTGCTTTTCTTTTCCAGAAACTAGATCCCCAAAGCAAACAGATATTTACTACTTGGAACATTTTAGAACATATTATTTAATCATATTTTTTCTTAGCTGTAGAAAAATGATCAATCTCCACATTGACTCCAGAGAGAGGAACCAGTATGCATTTACGTCAACATATGTCAGAAAAAGTTGACCTATTTTGATAATACTGATATGTAAAAAACAATTATATTCATATACATTTAAAGAAAGGGTGGTTATTGCTTTCTGGTATTATTATGTTGAAATGCAGTTTTAATTATATTATTGCAAGCAAATGAACAATTTATCCAGAGATGTTGAATTCTTTCTATATTAAGAGGCATTCGACTATTGCTACAGTTTGTGATGTACTTTGTTCCTCTTAATATTTTAGCAAAGCCATGATTAAATGCCTAGAAAATAATGCCAGCAACTATGCATATGATGTAAAGTTTTGAGATAGTTAGGTTGTAAATGATTGTACAAAGTCTAATCCGAAGTGACACATTTAACCAAGATGAATTATCTTGCATTTGAATTAAAGCAATGGATTTTACAACTGGATTAGGAAGATGTTTCTTTGCAACAATTCATAGAAGAATGATTTGGAACTTTTGTTTACCACAAAGCAAGTATGAGCTTAGCAACACCCACAAAATTTTAATTTATGGGACTGGAACTGCTGTTCCCAAATAAAATTTGGTAATGGTCCCATTGCACTCTGAGCTAGCAAAATAACATCCAAGATAGTGTATTTATTTTGAGTTACATTTTAAAAGAGATACTGGCTTGTTAAAATGGCATATAGAGAAAGGATTTTGAGATGGTAAGTACTAAATGAGTCAGCACTGTTATTTTTAGTATAGCTTCTAGAATGGTTAAACCCATAGATTATTAAATCAAAAGAAATCGAGTTTAAATCCCAGAATTGGAATTAATTCTGATATTATTACTTTTACTAAAATATAGTTTCCTATATTTTAATTTCAAATTTTGAATCTTTAAATTTTGCTTGTAATAATGATAAAGAGAGACTAGGAGATAGAAGAAATTATATTTTGGAGAGAGAACACAAAGTTATATATTCCTTTTAGATTTGGAAGCTTAAAGTCAATTGAAGAGGGGGACTTTAATATAACCAACTAACTTAATTTGTCCAACTAGTAATTAAATTCATAAATTAGATAATCTGATCTTTTAAATGATCCAAATTGTAATGAATTATTTAACACAGAAGCTCTCCAATGTTAATCTGAATTTCCAGCTCTCAGGAGAATTTCTCAGCTGTCAGTTGGAGGTTTTATTATAGGTAGGTTCAATAATTGTCATCTATATAACCATGTCATTTATTTTTTTTCAACAAGAAGTCATTATCACCTGACATTGTACACCCAACAGACAAGCAGGTGGCCTGCTTCTGAGTCTCTGAATCTAATAGAAATAGACACACAGGCTTAAATGATTACATTACACTGGCTAAAGCAGAATCATGAACTGTTTAAAAACAGTAAAGGAGGGTCCCCTGAGATGGTTACAATTCACCTATCTAGGAAGATTCTTTAGTCCCATTGACATTTCTGGCCTCATTAGAAATAGCATCCTTTAAAATCAAAATGCCAGAATAACAGTAATTTATAATGGCCAGATAAACAATTTCTTCTCACCAAAATTGAGCCTTGGTTGTCTATAGATTTCTTTCTTCCACAAAAGTCTGTATTTTTCCTTTTCACAGTTTCTGTTTTTGTGCGAATATAGGGTTAAGTGGGTAAGCTTTGCATGCAGGAACATTTGGTTTGATATTCAGTATCTTTGGGAATAATTTCCCCCAATAATATTGGAGTAGCTACAGAATACAGCTAAGTATGGTCCCAAATTGAAAATATGAAAATAACAATATGAAAAAATATGGATACAGTACAGTGGGCAAGTTGCTTGCTTTGCAGATGGCCAACTTGGCTTAGATTTCCAGTACTACATATGGTCCACTCCACAGCACCAGGAGTGATTCCTGAGAGCAAATCCCTGGAGTAATCCCTAAATACTGTCAGGTGTTCCCCTGCCAATATGTATTTATATAAAATAAATATATTTATATAAATAAATTTATATAAAATAAATATGTTATATATAATTATTGTATTAATATTATATATTATACAGTATTAATATTTTGACATAATACATTTATTATGTATTAATAATATATTATACATATTTTATTTTCTACATAATATACATATATAATTTAATTTTATAATTTAAGGATTATTATTTAATATCACTGATATGATAGATTTACAATCATAATCACTACCAAAGTTCAGTATCATCCTACTATCAAGAGCTTTCTTTCCTTACCTTTCCTCCTTTCATTATCTAGGAAAGTACAGTGGTTAGTGCAGTTTGTCTCTTTCCATCCCTTTCCTTCCTCTTTATGTCTTAGTTATTTCTTAATTAACTAAGTATATTTGTTGATTAATGATTTACAAATAACCCCAATGATTGTCTCTACTGGCAACTGTTTCTTCTGATGATTCAATACCCTCTGTTCCAATCCTGAATGCCAAATTTAATTTTCAATGGACTTGAGTGTTTTACAGTTGCTATGCAAAAACACACATGGACTTATGTTCTTACCTTCCTCCTCAGCTGTATGGAAATTCGGCTGCTGCCTATCTTGTTTCCAGTAATACTGAACAACAACAACAACAAAAGCAACTTCATTTGAAGAGACATAGAGGGAAAGATATCTCCATTAAGGAAATCATCGTAATAAGTGTCTCTGGGATACATGTACAATGAGAGGATGACTTGCTTCTGCTGTGTCCTGGCACAAAATATTTCTCAGGATGCAGTTTTTGTATGAGATCTGAAAGAGAAACATGTCTCTTATGGAGTCACATAAGATCACTATAGAGACATTACAGGCATCTTCAAGGAGGAAACTGCACTCTCCAAGCAAGTGAAAGCAGAGATTAACAGATGGGAATATATTAAGCTGAGAAGCTTCTGCACCTCAAAGGAAATAGTGCCCAGGATACAAGAGCCACCCACTGAGTGGGAGAAACTATTCACCCAATACCCATCAGATAAGGGGCTAATCTCCAAAATATACAAGGCACTGACAGAACTTTACAAGAAAAAAACATCTAACCCCATCAAAAAATGGGGGAGAAGAAATGAACAGACACTTTGACAAAGAAGAAATACGCATGGCCAAAAGACACATGAAAAAATGTTCCACATCACTAATCATCAGGGAGATGCAAATCAAAACAACGATGAGATACCACCTCACACCCCAGAGAATGGCACACATCACAAAGAATGAGAATAAACAGTGTTGGCGGGGATGTGGAGAGAAAGGAACTCTTATCCACTGCTGGTGGGAATGCTGTCTAGTTCAACCTTTATGGAAAGCGATATGGAGATTCCTCCAAAAACTGGAAATCGAGCTCCCATACGATCCAGCTATACCACTCCTAGGAATATACCCTAGGAACACAAAAATACAATACAAAAACCCCTTCCTTACACCTATATTCATTGCAGCTCTATTTACCATAGCAAGACTCTGGAAACAACCAAGATGCCCTTCAACAGATGAATGGCTAAAGAAACTGTGGTACATATACACAATGGAATATTATGCAGCTGTCAGGAGAGATGAAGTCATGAAATTTTCCTATACATGGATGTACATGGAATCTATTATGCTGAGTGAAATAAGTCAGAGAGAGAGAGAAAAACGCAGAATGGTCTCACTCATCTATGGGTTTTAAGAAAAATGAAAGACACCCTTGTAATAATAATTTTCAGACACAAAAGAGAAAAGAGCTGGAAGTTCCAGCTCACCTCAGGAAGCTCACCACAAAGAGTGATGAGTTTAGTTAGAGAAATAACTACATTTTGAACTGTCCTAATATTGAGAATGTATGAGGGAAATGTAGAGCCTGTTTAGGGTACAGGCGGGGGTTGGGTGGGGAGGAGGGTGATTTGGGACTTGGGTGATGGGAATGTTGCACTGGTGATGGGTGGTGTTCCTTTTATGACTGAAACCCAAACACAATCATGTATGTAATCAAGGTGTTTAAATAAAAAAAAAATTAAAAAAAAAAAAAAAAAAAAAAAGATCACTATAGAGAATATGCTGCTGTTTTTTGTTTGTTTGTTTGTTTGTTTTGTTTTGTTATTTTTTTTCTTGAGACCATTGTGAATTACAAGTCTTTCACAGATGTACTTCAGGCATATAGTGACAGTGACTTAGGGCCATTTCCACCACCAGTGTTGACCTTTCTCCGCCATAGTTCCCAGCATGCATCCCAAACCTCCACCCTAGCCCCCTGGATTGCCAGTGTAGCAGGGACCTTTTGTGTTTAGCTTGTTAATAGTTTGGGTCTCTTGATTCTATTGTCGTTGACTTTGGCTTGGGGATTTAGGTGCTGCTGTTTTTTGTTGTTGTTGTTGTTGTTGTTTTGTTTTGTTTTTGGTTTTTTGGGCCACATCCGTTTGATGCTCAGGGAGTACTCCTGGCTAAACGCTCAGAAATTGCCCCTGGCTTGGGGGGACGATATGGGACGCCGGAGGAGGATCGAACCGCGGTCCTTCCTTGGCTAGCGCTTGCAAGGCAGACACCTTACCTCTAGCGCCACCTCTCCGGCCCGATGCTGTTTTAAACAGAGCTTTAGCTTACATCATATCGTATCCCATATGATTATGACTTGTTTCACTTCTTCCTCTGACTGCAGAATCTATTCTACATTGGGAGAATAAACTGATTAGGTAATGAAATGTATAATCACTCACTTATCTGGCAGAAAGGCAGGGAGGACATCTGAGCCGTAATTGTCTAGTCCATAAGGAAAGAGGTTGTGATGAGGCTGGAGGTTGGCCAGAGAGAAGTTCTTTGGGGACTGAGACAGTTTTGAACACAACCTATCATGTAAGTCATAGCATCAATTCACATTTGAATCCCGAATCTATTGCAAGAGTTTCTTAGCAATAATTTAATTTCTAAATGTGCTTATTTTTTAAATTCAAATACTGGTTTTATTACTTTGTTATCTAGCTCTCACTGTGTGTGATTTGATTTCTGCTTTCTAAAATTGACAACTTTTTTCTGAAATGTTGGTGATCAGACTTTATTAATGTATTATAAGGTCTTAAATAAAGTATATTTAATTTTAACTTATAATATGACTAAAAGGAATGGATGCTAAGAAGTAACAGATCATTTCAAACCATGCTTTTAAAATCTACAGCTGATTTTTCACTATTCCCTGGGCACATTAACCACATATATTCACTGTGGTGACAGTAGCACAGATTTTCTGGTCATAGTATAGTCCATTTATTCCCCCTTTTCAAAATAAAATTTCTATTCACCTAGATTTTTTAGGTAAATCATTTACCATTTTCAAATTACTACTTAGTTTTGTTTTGCTTCTTTCTGACATTATTATTCAGAAGAGTTGTCTCAATATGTACAGATTATATTTTTTGGAATATAATCAATTTATCTCTTTGTAACATTTTTTGTGGGGTGTTTTAAACTCCTGTATACTGATAGAAATTTCTCTCCTGGCTTTGTGATAGAAGGAGAAAAGTGTGGTTGTAAGTGCAGATTTGTTTTCATTGAATTCTCTTGTCCCTGATATATCCAATTTTATTGGAATGAATGTGATTTTCTAATTTTGTTTGACTTTTTAGCTAAGTGAATGTTTGTTATGTTCCTTATTACTGTTTCGGATCCAATTATTATGTTGCTTATTGAGGAACAACTCTCATTCTTAGTTTGTGTGTTCATTATTTATTCTCATTATCTTTTATATTCTGAATTTTTTTATATTCTCATTTTCTTCTGCCTTATGGAGAAGTTTTCCATTTTGTCTAGTGTCATATAATTTTCTACAGTGCCAAATCTGTTCTTTATTTTGTCAAGAATATCATTGATATTTTCTACCTCTGTTTTCTGTTTTTGCAGCTCTAAGGAAATGATTTTATTTAATATATCTCTAATACATTATATCTTGGTTTGTGACAGAGAGTACTGGGTGAGTTTAGGTCATACCTGAAGTTCAGGAACTATTCCTGGTTCTGTACTCAAGAACACACTTTTGTGCTTGGGTGCATTTTGAGGTGCTGAAGATTTCATCAAGGTCAGTTATCTGCAGGGCAGGTTTATTCTCTCATTTCTTGTACTTTCTCTCTGTATCTTGTTTTATCTACAAACTAGTATAAACTCGTGTTTTTCTTGAGTTATGAAAATATGGCGTCTGCATTCTTCTATAAAATTAAGAAGGAAATAAAAGAAAAGAAAGGCTGGGGGTCAGGGGCCAAGTGGTTTTGGTGCATTGGTGGAGGAGAATAAAAAGAGAACAGAACAAAATATCCAAGCCAAAGTCTAAAATAGAATCAAGAGACCTAAAGTTTAACCATCTAAACTTATAGGGGCCTGTTATACTGGCGGTCCAGGAGGCAAAAGGGGGGTGGTATAGGGTGCACTCCTGGGGCCATTGGTGGAGGGAGTTGACATTGGTGGTAGAAATGGCCCTGATACACTGTATGTCTGAAATCCAATTATGAAGGACTCTGTAGATCACAATAGTTTCAATAAAATAAAATTAAAAAAAGAAATATTATGTCTGTGAATTATCATATAGTTACTTCTATAAATACTTCATAAAAGTGACGACTTTTTTTTAGAAAGTTAAACCTATTTCTTAATTGTTTTCTTCGTTAGAACTACATTTTAGGGGCCGGGCGGTGGTGCTAAAGGTAAGGTGCCTGCGCTAGCCTTGGACGGACCGCGGTTCGATCCCCCGGTGTCCCATATGGTCCCCCAAGCCAGGAGCAACTTCTGAGCACATAGCCAGGAGTAACCCCTGAGCATTACCGGGTGTGGCCCAAAAACCAAAAAAAAAAAAAAAAAGAACTACATTTTAGAGGACACTTCATTTAATTCTCTTTAAGTTGAAATTATCCTTTATAAGCTTTGTTTCAACAGAGTCTAGCTGTAACCATTATTTTAAAATTTTTCCTTACCTTATTTAATAAGAAGTTATTTTTCAGAGGCAAAGTACTCATCTCAAGCTTATCTTTAAAAGTCAAATCCCTAGTTTGATTTATAGCTTGGAGCAAAAACAGTTTAATCTCTGTTTCAAATGCTTGGCAATATTTCCTAATAATAACAGTGAACAGGTATATAACATTGACCATATACTAAACATTATTTCAGAACTTTACTATTGTATTCACTTAAACCTCCCTAAAGACCTTGTTAAGTCTGGAACTCAGGATCTGCCACCCAAAAGACCACCAGGGAGACAGGCAGTAATCTAAATGCAAGAAAGTTTATTGGAGCATGCTGGAATCCAACATCTCCCAAGAAATGAGGAACCCGAGATTGGCTCACAGGCCAATTTTAAAGGTTACCTAGGACTTTAGTGTAGGAGAGTCCCACCTCCAGGAAGTGGACTTTTAAAATTATTGGTCCTTAGTACAAGGTTGCATCATCCAGACATCCGGGATTGGTTGTTTCATATATGTTGTGTCAGATGAATGGTTTTGGAGGGCTGTAGGCTCAGTGAAGAATGACCAGACATCCTTCAGGGTGTGGTATTGGACCCAGGGTGTCATTTGGTACTTGCTATTTAGCCTCTGACACCTGACCAGGAGGTAGTACCTGGAAAGTCCCCATAAGGTCTGGTTCTGGGAACTGGCTGCTCTTCTGGGCCTAGTCTCAGTTCCTTAAAACTATAACCTCTCATGGTTGTACCTAGTTTTACAAGCAAAGCTAAGTTATAGTTAATTTCTAAACCAAACCTTAGATTCTAACACTCTCAGACTCACATGTTATTGTTATTTTTATTTTCTAGGTGAGAGAATTAAGGAACAAGGAGGCCAGAAACTTTCTGATAAATTTTTTATATATTATTTCATAAGTGGGAGAGCCAATAAACTAACAAAGGCTGTTTTGACCTTGGACACTATTGCCTCAATTTACCTAAAACAGCTGTATCCTATTTTGTTATGTTATCTTTATGTACTAGACATTCAAAAAACTTTTTAATCTCATGAATTCTAAAAAATTCTAAAAAATCTATACATAGCCAACATTTTGGTCACAATCACGCAGAACCTCTAGTGTTTAAATGATCAGTTCCAAACTATTTTAATGCTAAGTATGTTATCACTAGAGTATCCCACTGCCAAGGGCTATTTCTAATGCTCTTGGTGGTTTCTCAAAATATGTTGTCTATCTCCCCTCAACACCCTGCTTAACTGTTGTCCAGAAGTTTGCCCCACTAGCTGAGAGACTGAATGTAAGTCCCCTTAACTATAAGTTAATATAACTTAACTATAAGTCCCCTTATAGTGGGGTATGCTGGCAGTATTAAAAATCAAGCTCTCAGAGAGTAAAACAAATTTATTTTAATTTTTGGGCCACACCTGGTGGCACTCAGAAATCACTCCTGGCAGGCTTGGGGGACCATATAGGATTCCAGGGATCAAACCCAGGTCATCAGTCCTGGGTCAGCTGCTGATGACTTGCTTGCAAAATATCCACTGTGTTATGGCTGTGCTATGGTTCTAACCCCAAATTTCTAATTAACTTAGAACTTACAGTTGAATGTGATGAATGAATAGGAAGCATTTAATCAGGAAGTCTTACATTATTATGAATGTTGATTTTTATCAACATGTGCTGAGTCCAGCAATAGGCCCTAGCTTTCCACATGGCCAACCTAGGCTCCATCTTAGGCATTCCACTGGTCCCCAAGCATCACCAGGAGTGATCCTGAGTATAAAGCCCGGAATAACCTCTGACCATTTCCAGGTATGACCCTAAATAAATAACAAAAAAATCTTGGTTTCAGTTTTACTTTCTTATGGATTTGCATATTTATTACAGTTCAGAGAAAATATTGGGGTTTAACGGGTCTGCGATTTCTGCAATTTTAAGATCATATCAAATGCTTCATTTTAAATATTAATTATGAATATTGCTATGAATTGGAAGTTCACCCAAAGTTTACCATTTGAAAGGCTCATTCTCCTTCAGATGGGGCTGAAAGTGAATCCTTTAGTAGGTAATTAGGACATGAAAATGGAGCCCTGACCAATGAAATTAGTATCCTTCTAAAAGAACTCTCCAAATAACTCATTCTTCCAGCATGGGAGCACAAAATAGAGATGTCAAGGTCCTACACTAAATACAGAACTGACTGATGCTTTGATCTTTGAATTTCTATCTCTAGAACCATGGGAAATAAAAGTTTAAGTCACATAGTCTCTAATTTTTATAACAGCATAAAGAATTTAGGCAATAAACAATTTAGCACTCATAAATATTCAGTTATAAATTGAAGAAAAATCAAAGCACAGTCATGCAACACCCACAATAGTTGTTTGTTTATCTAGTAGCAAGAAAAGTATTTTAGCAGCTAAACATCATAGGGAATACAAATTATAGTGCAAGTCTTTTTTCCCCTTTCTGTTGATAAAAGACCATATGTAACAATAGAACTATTTTCTAGTCAAAACATAAAAGCAAAAAATGTTAGAGGTTGTATGAATATAGAAGATGATATGACTTTGTCACCTACGTTTTTATTGAATTACAAATGAAATATAAAAGCACTAAATTTTGGCATCAAAAGAGAAAAAGATAAATGAGCCATTTAGGTTAGAGTGTTACAATAATATAAAATAATTAGAAATATTTATAACTATCAGATTATTGTGTCAATTTAATTATTTGTGTTTTGCTTTGAATGTGATTTTGCTATTCATTGTCACAAAATCACACTAAGATCTTTCTTTTGGTGTTTTGGGTTTGGTTTTTGGGCCGCTCCTGCTGGTCTTCAGGGCTTACTCCTGGCTTTGCAAACAGGGTTTCCTCCTAGCAGAATAAAAGGACCATATGATGCTGGAGATCAAGCCTGGTTCAGTCTTGTGCAAGGCATATGCCCTTTTCACTCTACTATGTAAATTTAAAAATGAATGCAGACTTTGAGATCTTTGTACATAGCTGACTTCGATTTTATCCATATACTCCATATATTCTGCCCCCCCCCCCCCGAATCATGGAATGGTCCTCAATAGAGAGCCGGAAGTAAGACTTAAGAACAACCTATTATATTCTAAAGCTCCTTCCCATACAAAAAAACAAATGAGGACCTGATAGGGGTTTTATAAACAAAGCATGTTATTTTTTAAATTATCAGAAAAAATAATTGAATATTCCATTTTAATGGAAACTTTGAATTCAATACAATTGTTTTTATAGAACACGAAAATGTTCTGCAGAACTGCTTCCTTTTACAGCTGTCTTTGAGGAATAATACTTTATCCAGTAAAACTTGGCAGGCAATTAAAATAAAACAAAAAACATTGTAATAAATGATTTTGAAAACAGGTTCCTAATTTGAGCTTTACTTTTACATCTAACTCCACAATAACACTTGTTCTGTTCAATTTTCTATAAAATAAATGGAAACTAATCTAGTATATAGAGAAAGGAAAATTGAAAAAGAAGCAGTTAGGCATTCCATGCTAAAAGGAGGTTCATTCTCACCTTTCTACCAGATGAATTATTTGCTTCTCGTCACTTTTCAAAATACTCTTTCTGTGAAGGCTCCTGCTATTATCAACTATTTTGTAGCTTAATGCCAGGAGGCAAGGTCTTTGAAAGATGCTTAAACTAATGTAGCAGCTTCTTTAGTCCAGGGACTAAGAAAGGTCAACAATTAAAGTTCCAGCAGATGATTACAAATCACCTCAAGTGCCATGTCTCCAACTTCAGGTGAATGAGTCTTTAAGCAGAGTTGCACGAAATATTCCAGAACAGGCTGAAGATGAAACATATGTAGTCTGGCAGTCTTCTATCTAGTATGGAGAGCTAGTTGCTTGCCAGAATGGTAGTTTTTATTGAGTACAGAGACCATCCCTGGGTGAGGCAGAAAGGACAGTGTAAGGGCAGATAGCTCAGGCTATTCTGAGCCTGTCTTGACCAGTTTACATGTAAAACAATCTCTGTTTTGGGGTAAAATCAAGTTGTAAACAAATTGATACAAAGGAACTAGGAATGATCTTTGTTTTGCATAAACCACACTGTAAACAAACAGATACAAAGAAATCAGGGATGATCTTTGTTTTGGGTAAAATATGGTATAACCTAACAGACAACCAAGTTAATATTTGATTGGAGTCTTGATCATTCAATATACATATGCATTTATGTATGAAAATCTACCAACCAAACTTCCTATCATCTTTCATTTAATTTCAATAAGGAGATGGACATTTATCAAATTTTAAGAGGCTCTTATCTTTTCATAAAAATCTAAATCTCTGATATAAATAATAAATATTTTTAAGCTGCAAAGTTTATTTAATGGGCATTAAACAACTTGTTTAACTTAATATATTCCTATAGGTTATCTTATATATGAGATATCAAGACAGTTATGATCTGATTTGATTGAATGTTCTTTATTCAACCAATGAATCAATGTCCTTATTCCAGTCTTTACTGGAGTCACTCCAGGAAAAATGGAAGAAGTATTGAAGAAAGGTGTCATTTGTACACCTTTTAGAATTTATTCCTATTGGTTTTTATAATTTTATTTTTTAAAAGGTTTAACAAAAAGGTTTTGTTGATAGAGAGTCTGTGGTTTACAATACTATCAATAATGATTTCTTAGGCACATAATCCCCAATACACACCTACCACTTGGCTTTTTCTTTAAGATTGTCATTTTCTTGTTCCTCACTAAGCTGTATAAATTTCTAGTTGCCCGGCTAGCTCAGTTGGTAGAGCATGACACTATTAACCTGTATGAATTTCGGTATAAGTTGATTATCTTCTTACAAATCAGTATTATTATTGTATACATATTTGGGAAACAGTACAAATTTAGTTCAGATGCTTATTCCTTTTTTTTTTTTTCATCAAAAGATTTATGGAGCACATTGATTTCCCGAGCAAAAAGTGATTTCTGGTAAAACAAGTTCCAAAAATAACCTGACAAAGTAGTTTTTATAATTTATTGCTACTAATGTTGATTTAAAAAAAACTTTTTTAAGGAGACAGAGTGATAGCACAGTGGGTAAAGCTCTTGCTTTGCACGTAGTTGACTGCATTCAATCCTTGGAATCTCATATGGTCCCCCGGAGCCTGCCAAGAGTGATTCCTGGATGCAGTCAGAAATTATTCCTGAGTACTGATAGAAATAGCTCCCAATTTTTTAAATAATGCCAGCTAAGTTCGTGTGGTTATCATTAAGTCTCCCACAGAGCAGATAATTGTATGACCTGATAATGAAAGTGTTCTGCTGACACTAAAAAGTTTGTTTCATGAGTGAAATAGTTACAAAAATGATTTTTTCCACAGGTGAATTTTGTTAAGTGATTATATAAATTAGGCTTTGAATTTGAACATTTGTAACAGAAGCCATGTCGGGGTACTGTTTTTCTTTTTAACTTGCTGGGCTGTCCTGCCATTGATATTTATTGGACTCAGCAACCTGATATGAACTCCCCTGTATTTAGAATTTTACCATGCTTTGTTTTAGGGTCACACCCAATGAACGGCTCTCAGACCTTGTGAGTTGAATCTGGGGCTCTCCCATGCAGATGATGTGTTTCAGCCTTTCAGTTATTTCCCCAGTCTGGAACTCACTACTTTTGATCTTTTTCTGACTAGGTTCTTTACAGTGATTGGTAGAGAGAATTTAAGAATAGATTCTGAAGGAGCTGGAGTGATAGCACAACAGGTAGGGCATTGGCCTTGTACTCTGCCAACTGGAGTTTATTCGCCAGCACCCAGTATAGTGGTCCCCAAACACCGCAGGAGTAAGTCTTGAGTGCAGAGCCAGGAGCCCTTAGCACTGCTGGGTGTGGTCCAAACTCCCCAAACAAAACAAAAAGAATAGTTTCTGGAATTTGGGCACTTTCTAGTGATTGGCATCTTGCCTTATGTTTGTGTGTGTGCATATTATTCTTCATGATTAGATCTTTAAACAGTGTATTGGTTTGTTTTGAAATCTACTCCTAAAATGAGTTGTTTGGGCACTCTGACCAAGATCATTGAGATCTCTATAAAATACCCTTCAATTGCAAAATATGTGTATGGAGTAATTGAGAAGATTGAATCAAATGATATACAGAAATAATAAGCTTGCTTGACAATCCAAAAGAGATCCATGTCTTTAAAAAAAAATGCCTTGGATATTTTTATAGGAATGACATTGAATCTGGATGATTTGGGGAAGTATTGTCACCCTGAAGATATTAATCTTCCTGATTGTGAACAGAATTCATTGGGAACGAAAACACAACTTTTATCCTCCCTCCTTTTTTCCCTCCCTCCCCTTCCTCCCTCCCCTTCCTCCCTCCTCTTTCTTTCTTTTTCTTTCTTTCTTTCTTTCTTTTCTTTCTTTCTTTCTTTCTTTCTTTCTTTCTTTCTTTCTTTCTTCTTCTTTCTTTCTTTTCTTTCTTTCTTTCTTTCTTTCTTTCTTTCTTTCTTTCTTTTCTTTCTTTCTTTCTTTCTTTCTTTCTTTCTTTCTTTCTTTCTTCTTTCTTCTTCTTTCTTTCTTCTTTCTTTCTTTCTTCTTCTTTCTTTCTTTCTTCTTTCTTTCTTTCTTTCTTTCTTTCTTTCTTTCTTTCTTTTCTTTCTTTCTTTCTTTCTTTCTTTCTTTCTTTCTTTCTTTCTTTCTTTCTTTCTTTCTCTTCTTCTTTCTTTCTTTCTTTCTTCTCTTCTTTCCTTTCCTTTCCTTTCTTATCTTCTCTCTCTCTTTCTTTTCTTTCCTTTCTTCTTTCTTTCTTTCTTCTCTTTCTTTTCTTTCTTTCTTTCTTTCTTTCTTTCTTTCTTTCTTTCTTCTTTCTTTCATTCTTTCTTTCTTTCTTTCTTTCTTTCTTTCTTTCTTTCTTTCTTTCTTTCTTTCTTTCTTTCTTTCTTTCTTTCTTTCTTTCTTTCATCTTTCTTTCTTTCATTCTTTTCTTTCTTTCTTTCTTTCTTTCTTTCTTTCTTTCTTTCTTTCTTTTCTTTCTTTCTTTCTTTTCTTCCCTCCCTTTACATTTTTGGGTGGTGTTTCAAGATAATCTTAAAAACATAATATCCATTCTATGAATATATACTTGCTATTTCTCTAGTCTTAGTTCTTTGTTTATATATATATATATATATATATATATATATATATATATATATATGTATGTATTAGTACTTTGTTTTTTTGTTTAAATAGATATTCATAATTTGTTTTTTAAATAAAATTTATTAGATGAGCTGTAGTGATAGTACAATAGGTAGGGTACTTACCTTAAATGTGACAAACCCATCTTCAATCTCCTGTATGCAATATGGTGCCCTAATTTTTCTTTTACTTTTCCTTTTTTCCCATAGCTAGGGAATAGTACTTAGGGTCAATACTTGGCTCTATATTCAGGATTTATCAGGAATTAGTCATGATGATGATAAAACAGGATTGGCCGCATTCAAGTAAAATACTGCACCTCTGTATTATGACTCCAAACCATGTCCTGGAGGAGATTTTACTAAACTCTGAATATATGGCAAAGACCCTGTGACCTGACTGCAAGTAGAGGGGTATGATCTGTCTAATAAAAAGTTGGGGTCAGTTATAACTAAAATTATTAAATGTAGGTAGAGCGTAAAAATGTACAATTAATTATTTACACTCATTTTATTGTTCTTTATTTTTCTCCAGAAATAAAACAAGTAATTGAATTTTGTTTTTATTAGTAATGCTCAAACAATATTGTCCTCCCCCCCTTTTTTTCTAGTCCAGCAAAACATAAAGCTAATTTACTAATGATGGCTACTGATAAAAAAGGGATGGCAAGTTAGGGAAAACAAAAAGCCTTTTCTTAAGTGGTTCTTGGAGTTTGGTATAGATGAAAATCAGTTAAGGAGTTGTTTTATTTATTTATTTATTTACTTACTTATTTATTTACTTATTTATTTATTTATTTATTTATTTTTCAGCCATACCCGGTGACACTCAGGGTTTACTCCCAGCTATGTGCTCAGAAATCGCTTCTGATTTGGGGGATCATAAGGAAGGCTAAGGAATCTAACCGAGGTCCATCCTAGGCTAGAGCCGGCAAGACAGATGCCTTAGGGCTCCGCATCTCCGCTCCAGCTTCAGTGCAGTGGTTCTCAAATAGTGGGGCACGCCCGGGGCGCGACGCTCCGTAAAGGGGGGCGCGTTTGACCTCGGCAAACACTGTCATAACAAGTTAAGCCCCATGTTTATATCTCTGTATGTCTCTGGAGCTGAGAATTGCTGTGTCCTGCTTCAAACCCCTCTTCGAAAAACTATGCATTGCAAAACGTGCTCATTGTAGCCATTAATCCAGACATCACCTCTGATTAAAAAAAAATCAGCTCAAATTATTTTATATATATTTTTTGTAGGTTAAAGTTTTTTTTTAAATAAAGATACTATTTACAGTATCGCAGGGGGTGACTTCCTAGAGGGGGCAAGACAGAAAATTATTGAGAAGCGCTGAGTTAAGAGGCTCGTAAAGTGGTCCTTCTCACTCAGTACTCTGAGGTGATCTGATTGCAATAAAATCATGTGATTCCAGGAATATGCAAAATTGAGAACTACTATTCTATAGTACTGAAAACACATGTTAATTTCTTAGAAAAAAAAAGGCAGTTATATTTAAACAAGAAAGCACAAGTGATTCATTTGCTCCCTCCCCCAAGGTTTAAACCTTCATGGGTACTGAATGTTAACTACTTCCATGAAATACAGCAAGAAGTATAAGAAGATGTAGGAAAATTTTCGGTTTTACTGTTGGTTGTAGGTCTTTTCGCCCACATAAGAAGACACTGTGTGAAACACTTATTGGAAATGAGAGAAATGGACACTTTTATCTTTTATCATTGAAATTTTATCATTGCATTTTATAAATTGTACCTAAAATTGGCAAATTTTTATCATTTTATTTTATAACTTATAACTATAATTTGGAATATCACCAGCTAGTTATAGATATATTCCTCAAATTGATATACAGATGACTGATATCAGTCCAGTAACAACGCTTTAACATCTGATCCATTGAAGTATAAAGTGATATTCTGAGTTTTGTTTTTAGGCTTCTATTATATGTTTTCCATTTCCACCCTATTTGTGTGTGTGTGTGTGTGTGTGTGTTGCTAAAAATGAAACACAAAGCATCAGATACATCTCTGAGCTATATCTCCAGTCTACATCCTATGTATTTTATTTATGTAGGTCTTGGGATCATTTCCATCAGTACTTACTCCTGGCTAGGTGTTCAGGGATTACTCCAAGCAAAACTCAGGGAGCCATATGCAAACCAGGGTAAGCACCTTCCTGTGCTATCTTTCCAATCTTACATCCTATTTAAAGAATGATTAACTCTTGAACAGTAATAGGAACGATGTCAAGAATGTAGTCCATTTTCACTACACATAAATATTCCCTCTCTTCCTGTGTCTGTTTTTCTTTAGTACTCACACAATTATATTCACACACATATTTTCTCTAGAGAATTTTGTTGGAGTCTTCTACGTCTTTGTTAAACAATCAGGATAACAACTGAAAAAAGAATTTGAGAGAAATATTTTTTTCCTCTTCTCCTATCTGGCTGCCTCCCAGGGAACTAAGCTATGCAGTTCTGGATTCTGTCTGACACATCTTAACTACTGACATTTAGCAGATGCTCCTCCAAGAAATGAGGGAGGGCGAAGGTGAAGCATGGGTGTGATATAAGTAATTAGACTAACGATGTCTCAATTATCAAGATGTTCCCACAGTGTCCCCTTCTGCTAGCAAATCTGGAACAGGAAGACTGTCTTTGGGGAAGGTAAGTTTGAGGAAAAAGATGCATTAATTTGGTTTGCAAAGAGATGAAGTCAGAAGGTTAAAAATAAGAAATGACTCCAGTTTTCATAACAAACAATCATCAGATGTACCGAGGTCTTAAATCAGATGAAATCCCTGAACTGGCAAAACTAGATTGCTGCAGATACTTTGGTTTTATAATTTCCTTTCATTCCCAGTCAATTGAGAGAATCGAGTGGAACATACAATGGTCTCCATTAACATGAACATGAAATAATTGCCGCTTCTGTATGGGTCTCACAAATGGATTATATTTTAGCAAGTACAAAAACAATCTAGATTTTGCTTCTTTGTTCAAATATCGAGATGATTCATTTTATGTATTTCTGTGTTCCTTATTTAACTACCAATGTTTGAGTCTTTGAGATCCCTTTTGAGCAAGTTGTAACACGTACTGTTGACCTCACTGATAAATGATTTCAAATCTACAATATGTATTTATTCTCTCTCTATGAAAGCCTTAATCATATGTTTTTGAAATATCTTCCTTTGCCAATCTTTTAATAAGTACCACGTTCACTTATCATCTTCTCCAAAGAGTTGTAACTGTTATAATCTTTCTCTATCTATCTCTTTTAGTAAGGAGAGCCTATTTGAAAAAGCTGAGCCATAATGAAAAGTTTGATTTATGACTTAAAGTGAAAAGAAAAGTATGCATATGAAATATTCTTTTAGAAATTTCCACTTAAATCCTATAACTATTTGAAAGCAAATTACTTACGATAAAAATATCCATGAGACTAGAGTGATATATTAAGTAGCTAAGGTGCTTGTCTTGCAAAGACTTGGCTCAGGTTTGATTCCTAACACCACATATGATGGGGCTGGAGTGGTGGTGCAGCAGTAGGGCATTTACCTTGCATAAGGCTGACCTAGGATGGAACAAGGTTCGATCCCTAGCATCCCACATGATCCCCCAAGTCAGGAGCGATTTCTGAGCACATAACTAAGAGTAACCCCTGAGCATCACCTGGTGTGGCCCAAAAAACAAACAAAAAACAAGCAAAAAACCAACACCACATATGATCTCCCAAACACTGCTTTGAATGATTGCTGGGCACAGAACCAGGAGAAAGCACTGAGCATCACTGGATGTTCTATGCACACATCCCATAAAAGGGAAAAACTTTTATTAAAACTTCATTTTAGTAAGATGGGAACATGAATTCTTTTTAAAGAGAGCAACATGAAGTTTCATAATCTTTAGGCAGTACCACAGGCAGAATAAAATTTTCTAATTTTCAATGGCTTCTTCGGTGATTTTTTTGTTTGTTTGTTTCTGGGCCACATTCAGCAGTTTTCAGGGCTTACTTATGGCTCTTTACTTGGGAACACTCATGGTCTCAGGGGACCACATGGGTGCCAGAAATTGAACCCAGGTTGCTGACATGCAAAGAAAGCTATGCTCACAGAATAAAAACTAGCACCAAGTCAGGTGACCACCATGACTTCATGGTTAATACTGAAGCATAAACTAAAAAGGACACAGATAATGTGAATTATTTTTAGAGGATAAAAGTAGAATGACATGGAGACAATAATACATTACTCTTTATTGAAAACTTCTAAAATGTCAAACCATGAACAAACACATTTTTATTTAATACCTTTTTATCCACTGTACTAACTCCCTGAGCCCCCTTAAATAATTATTAAGTGTGCAAAATATTCTATCACTAAGATTTGCATGATTGCAGTATCACTGATGTCACGTTTATTTTTGTATGTTTGGTTTTTGGATTTAAAGTAAACTCTCACAAACCCAACTATAGGCTGAGTTATAGATACTGTCATGCATGTTTGTACTGTGTGTCAATTTTGTTAGTTTCAAAGCTGACTTTTCCTGAACTTGTCAGAAGATTAAGTGTTCTGTTCTATTTACAGTTCCATAGTCTCATAACTACTGGCTGTAACAAGTACACTTGTCCAGCAATCTGGCAAGGCCACAGTAGAAAATATTTCATTTTGGATTGGCTATGAAGTCATTAGAGACCACTGTTATTTTGTTATTAAGGATCAAAATTACTCTTAGGAAAGATGATTTTTTTCTGATTTGAAATTAAGGCCCGGGGCAGCTATAGTTCAGTGTAATTTAATATAAATCGAAAGTCTACATTTTGGTAATCTGAGAGGTTTTTTGAATAGGTGGAAGTGCTTCTCAAGTGGTGCTCTGGAAGCTTTGGAACCCACCAATTATCCTTAGCAAACCTGGATGGTGGGTGGTTCAATGCAAGGGACCTTGCTATTGTGGTTTTGCTCTGCTTGAAAATATTCAGGTCCCCCCAATGCTGCATCTTGTGATACTTGAGGAGCCAAATGGTACTTGGGATCAAACCCTTGTGAAGTATGCACCCTAGCTACTGTACTATCTTTCAGCCCCAAACATTTAATTTTAATATCAAAATATTAAATATTACTCTAACACATTTAAATATTTTAGGGAAAATATTTAAACTCCTAAGTCATTGCATTATTTCTTAACCGATCATTGTTAGAATACTTAAGTGTATATAAATTCCACCCCTATTATCTATGCCCTATGTAATTGTATGAACTGTGAACAGTAAACAAATTCTCAATACAGTGACTAGGTTAAAAATATTCCTTCATTTTGAGTTAAACAGAGTAATATGATTCTTCATGGGCAGATCAAGCAAGTGACCTCTTAAAAAGATTATTTGTTGGAATTACTGTCCTCATGGTTTGGAAGAAGGCAAATATGAATATCGTATATAGCTCATGGAGAAGAACTAGTGACTATGAGTTGAGATTCATCTAGGATAGTAGAATTCTATTATGACAACCATGATTTCAGTCCTAGAAGATTTTGAATCCTTCCAAAAATTAGAGTAAGATGAAAAATGCACCCTATGCTCTAGAGAATAGTGTAACCTTGCCCATGCCTGATATAAACCTTAGGCAACCTTGATGGGAACACAGTTCTGTCCTCAGTTCTTTGGCTTATAGAAATTATAAGACAAGCTACTACTGTCAGCTTCTAAAGCTATTGCATAAATATGCAGCAATAGAAACTGCTTACAATTACTCTTCAGAGAGGGAATTTACAGACCCTGAAGGGAATGCCTATGTATTGATTCAGACTCTTCTTCAGAAAATAAAATAAAAATGATATCCTCAGAAAGAAGCCCTGGTAAGATAAATTGATTTAACAGAGCAGACAAAGCCTATTGGGGTCTTTCTGAAGAAGTTGTTATGTCAGGTTCATTCAACATAGTGGAGAAGAATCCGCTGTAAGGCATTGAAGAATCTGAATTCAGACATGTTGCCTGGCAGGGCAAAGCAAGTGTTGCTTATCTCATCCCTGGAATATTGTAATCTACAAGTAGTTCATGTTTCCTAAAGCATTTCCAGTTAGCAAGAGATCTGATCAACTGCACAAATATTCAACTCCTGAAAGCCAACTAAATGAATAAGATCCCTTGAGTCACCATACTGGTTACATATTAACACAGAGATCTGTGCAAACATATGGCAGAGGGAAGATTTTTAGGCATTGACAATTGACTTTAGGAATTGACAACTTCCACTCAGACTCTACCAGTGAAAGTTCTCAGGCATCATAGGAATATAGTTATCTGTACCCAAGGTTAAAAGAATCTGGCTAAAAGTTATCTTTGGAGATGAACAAGCCAAGATAGTCTGGTCAGTGACACCCAAGTGCTATGAAACTAATAAATAAACATATCCATAGCTGCCAACAACCTAGATACTAGCTATTCCTACAGAATTGTTTAAAGTAGTTAAAGCCCTATCACAAAGTTTCAGTAACTAGTCACTGCTCCTCATTCAGACCTGTTTAAATGTTGTATGCTGACATACTGGGATTCACATGAAACTGGTCATCTGGTAGAAGCAAGGGCCCAGTCAGACTTGGTGCCAGAGGCCTATCCAATCAATTTTAATATTCCACCATAGACTCAGGTCTGCTGAATCTTGGCTCTTTAATTGCAGACATGTACTAATAAACACAAACTCCCAAAACATATATGAAGATGAACTTACCAAGAAGATATTAGGGAACATGTGACTACAATCCTATTCATTGTTCAGGTATCCAGGCTTGGGACTTGTATCTGTTGCTAGACACTAGAAACTCTGTACCTCAAGCCAGAACTCTGACTTTCTATTTTTCAATATTGTGGATACTATGAACTTCGCATGACTGGAAATTCCCGTAGTCATTCAAATCCACACACATTTAGAGCCACAGAAAACTGACTTTATTTTGTGAGCATCAGATTTGATCTTAACTCAGACAACCCCAGGAAAATGAGAATGAAAAAATTCCCACTCATTGAAGGATAGGGACTAAGCTCAGAAAGATCTTCAATCACACAAGAACCTCTGAACACCCTAAACTAAGTTTCTAAGCAACAAGCCTATACATTTTCAATGAAATAAAGAAATTAGTTGAAGGAAGTTTGGAATAATAAGCTTGGAAAGAGTATGAATAAACTTCAAATATCAATGAAGAAACTTAAAAGGGCAGTGACTGAACTGAAAAAATGTAATAGTGAGACACAGCAGAAGGATGAAAGAACCTGAAAATTGAATCAATGACCTATAGGAGAAGGCTCTGAAATCATAGAAGAGAAGAGAAAAAAATTAATGAAGAAAAGAGATAGTCACAGAATAGTTTCACTCATCTGTGGGACTTAAGAAAAATAGGACATTATTGTATTAATACCCAGAGACAATAGAAATGAGAGCTGGAGGGCCGGGAAGGTGGCGCTAGAGGTAAGGTGTCTGCCTTGCAAGCGCTAGCGTAGGATGGACCACGGTTTGATCCCCCGGCGTCCCATATGGTCCCCCCAAGCCAGGGGTGATTTCTGAGCACATAGCCAGGAGTAACCCCTGAGCATCAAATGGGTGTGGCCCAAAAAACCAAAAAAAAAAAAAAAAAACAAAAAGAAATGAGAGTTGGAAGGACGAGCTCAAATACGAAGTTTACCACAAGTGGTGAGTGTAGTTAGAAAAATCACTACACTAACAAGTATCATGACAATGGTAGTAAGTGAGATATATAGAATGCCTGTCTTGAATACAGCAGAGTAAGTGGGGAGGAGGGAGGTAGGGGCCATTGGTTGTGGGAATTAAAAAAATAATGAATAAAACATTAGAGATTTATCAAAATGCACAAAAGAGCAATAGTCAATTTATAGGTGTTTCAGAATAAGAGGAAAGGGAGAAAAAGGATAAATTATTAGAGGATAAAATTATAGCCTATAATTTACCCAGTCTGAGAAAGGCAACATATACCCTGATATAGGGATGTCAAAGAGATCCAAACAAAATAAACAGAAGAACACAAGACACCGTGTAATGAAAAACAACAAGAAACAGACATTCCTTATAGTAACATAAGAAAAGCCGTCTCATAAAAAATTCCATAGATAGACACATTAGATTTCTTAAATAAATTTTCACAGAGCAGAAGGAAATGGCATTATATGTCTAAAGTCTTGAAGGAAAAAGACCTCTAATTAAGAATTCTATAACATTCCAGTTTGTCACTTGCAGTTGAGTAAGTGATAAGATTTTTTAGACAAGCAAGAGCTAAAGGCCCTCATTGCCTCTAAATAAATTCTTCAAGAAATAGTGTGTGATTTTATATAAAGACAATGCAATCCCAATCAAAAGCAATAAGAAATATTATAACAAATAAAATGGAATAATATGGGAGGGAAGTAAAAGAATAAAGAGCTTATCATAATGAACTCAAGATTCAGTTGCTTTAAATAATAAAAATTTTTATAACTTTAAATATAAAGTAAAAGGTAAGAAATCAAAGTAAAATACTTAGAAGAAGCAAAACAAGAAAAATAGGTGATCACTACACAAAACACAAGTTTTATTAAGAGACAATAGAGATGATGGCTGGAAGGTCCAGATTACGATATGATGCTCACCACAAAGAGTGGTGAGTGCAGTTAGAGAAATAACTACACTGACAACTAACATAACAATGTGAATGAATGAGAGAAATAGAAAGCCTGTCTCAAATACAGGCAGGAGGGTAGGAAGGTGGAAGATTTGGGGCATTGGTGATGGGAATGTTGCATTGTTGGAGGTAGAGGTGTTCTATATGCCTGAAACCCAACTTCAATCATATTTGTAATCAAATTTTAGAGAGATATTAATAAAAAAGTAGAAGAAAGAAGAGGAGGAGGAGAAATAGAAGAAGGGGAAGAAGAAGAAAAAGAAGAATTCATTAAAGATCAATTAATTAAAGGTGCTTACCTAACTATTAGGGTGGCTGAAGTTATAGCACATCAGGTAGAGCATTTCCTTTGTGCATGGTCATCCCGGGCTCAATCACAGTATGTCTTATAGTCCTCAAGCCTGTCAGGAGTGATTTTTTGAGCTCAGAGCCAGGAGTAGCACATGAGCACTGCCTGATGTGGCTCCCAACCCTCCCAAAATGTATTTAACTATTATAAACATATTTTCCATATATATATAAAGGGAGACGATATTCTTAAAGCACTACGGATTTGAGATGATTTGAAAAGCTACACTATTAACAACAAAATAATAGCAGGAGATTTTAACATTATTAGATAATAAGATAAAAATATACTGGCACCGGAGAAATAGCATGGAGGTAAGGCGTTTATCTTTCATACAGATCAGTGGTTCAAATCCTGGCATCCCATATGATCTCCTGAGCCTGCCAGGAGCAATTTCTGAGTGGAGAGCCAGGAGTAACTCCTGAGTGCTGCCAGGTGTGACCCAAAAACCAAAAACCAAAAAAAAAAAAAAAAAAAAAGAAAACCTATGTAAGTTTAATATATATATATATATACATACATACATACATACATACATACATACATACATACATACACACAGCTTTAAGGCTGAAGTGGGTAGTACGTGGGTAGTGTGTTTGCCTTGTATGTAGTCAACTCTGGTCTGACTCTCTGCACCTCTTATGGACCCCTGACTATTACTAGGAGAGATTTCTGAGTTTAGAGCTAGGACTAAGCCCTTACATAGCTTGATGTGGCCTAAATATACCCTCTCAAAGAATAAAATAGCTTTGAGTGAGGAATTGGTAGAGCTGGGATTAGGTAATTAAAAGTGTATAGATATTCCACATACAGAAATTTAAACACAAAATTGTCTCCAATGCACATAGACCATTTCTTCAGGGTAGATTATATTCTGGAAGCAAAATAAGTCTACATAAAGTCATTAAGAATAGAAATCAAATTTATTTTTAAGCCATAATACTATAAAGATAGATATTACCCATAGAAGGAATTCAGGGGAAAACTCAACTATCTATAGACTGAACCACATATTATTTAACAACTTTTTGGCAAAAAAAAACCCTAACAAATTTAGGAAGATATTAAAAGATTGTTGCCAGAGCAACTGTACAACAAGTATTGAAACTTGCTTGCACATAGGTGATATGGTTTGCTTCTTGGTGTCCCATTGATTCCACAGACACAACCAGTAATAATTTCTGAGCAGAACCAGAACTAAACCCTGAATTGTTGTCCCAAAACAATAACCACAGAAAATTCTGGAAAGGAATGAGACTCAAGGCATGTCCTGAGAGACAGCACAGGTAGTTCTAAGGGGGAAATTCATAATACAACCTTACAACAGAAAATAAGAAAAATATATCATATAAGTAACCTAAATGGACAGTCTTAAGAGACAGAAGAACTAAAATTCAAAGTAGAAGGATAATCTTAAAAATGGAGCAAAAAATAATATATAAATACAGAAAAGAATATTAAAGATCAATAAAACCAAGATTCCTGAGTGTAAATCCAGGAGTAACCAATGAGCATCACTGAGTGTGACCCCAAAAACCAAAAACAAGAGCAAAACTGAAGCAAGAGATGTTTCTTCAAAATAATAAAGAAAATTGAAAAACCCTTAATTGACTCATGAAGAAAAATAGGAAAATTAATAAAATCAGACTAGAAATGAAAGTAGAAAGTTATAATCAATATCATAGAACTGCAAAAGATCTTAAGAAATTACTATAAAAATAGTATTCACTAACCTTGAGAGTCTGAAGAAATTAATGAACTTTTAGGATACTACAACTTCTATAATTGAACCAGGAGGAGATAAAAAACATAAGTAGACCAATTACTAGTTTGATGAACAATGAATGAACAGAACAATGTCACTGAAAATAAATGAATGAAAATTCTTGAAGCAGGGACAACTCTTTTTGTTTTGATGAAAAAAGTAATTTGTTTTTTTAAATAGAATATATTGATTTGGGGCCCAGAGAGATAGCACAGCGGCGTTTGCCTTGAAAGCAGCTGATCCAGAACCAAAAAGGTGGTTGGTTCGAATCCCGGTGTCCCATATGGTCCCCCGTGCCTGCCAGGAGCTATTTCTGAGCAGACAGCCAGGAGTAACCCCTGAGCACTGCCGGGTGTGACCCAACTACCAAAAAAAAAAAAAAAAAAAGAATATATTGATGTGAATGTGATAATACTTTTCAAAATAAATGCATAAATGTTGGCCAAATAATTAACAGAAAAATATAGATAACAAAAGAATTTGGGGGTGTGTGTGGGGCGGAGTGGTGGCACGAAAAGGTAAGGCGTCTGCCTTGCCAGTGCTAGCCTAGATTGAACCGCAGTTCGAACCCCCAGCATCCTATATGGTCCACCAAGCCAGGAACGATTTCTGAGTGCATAGCTAGGAGTAACCCCTGAGCGTCACAGGGCGTGGCCCAAAATACCAAAACCACAACAACAAAAAAGAATTTTGGGCCTATACCCTGCGGCACATAGGGGCTTCTCCTTACTCTGTGTTCAGAAATCACTCCTGGCTCAGGGGACCATAATGAATGCTGGAGATCGAACTCACATCCATCCTGAGTCAGCTGCATGGAAGGCAAACACTCTTCCACTGTGCTATCACTCTGTCCCCATAAAAGAATTTTTTAACATGAGAGATTCTATAATCTGACTTTTTCCCAACTTCATTTAAATATGATTTATATAAAATTAATTCACCCATTTAAGTGAGGTTAGATAAACTCTTTAAATGGAATCCAGTCTTACAATTAGATGAAATAATAATTCATTATATCTAGTTAAGAGTCTTTCATAGATGTTCATTATTAAGTGCCTTTGAAACCCTATTTTACAGCTATTTTAAACCAGAAATAGAAACTGAATTTGGTCAAATGCACTTGTATATTTATTGGGATTATCAGAAATGTTACTTTCTGATTTATTAATATGCTGTTTTGCATTGATTATCCTTTTGAATAAAAATATACCCACATTTTCAGGGATAATTTAATTTGATCATGATATATTATTTTTCTAAATACTACATATATGTTGCAATTAGATGAAATAATAATTCATCATAACTAGTTATGAATCTTTCATAGATGTTCATTGCTAAGTGCCTTTCAAACCATAGTTTTCTGCTATTTTAAACCAGAAATAGAAATTTCATTATGTCAAATGCACTTGTATGCTTATTGGGATTATCAGAAAAGTTATTTTCTGTCTTAATATGCTGTCTTGCATCGATTGACCTTTTGAATAATATATACACCCACATTTCCAGGGATAAATTAATTTGATCATGATATATTATCTTTCTAGATATGCATATATATGTTGGGCTCAATTTGCTAAAACTCTTCTATCTTAGGCTTCATACTAGGATCGGTAAAAAAACCAAGACCTCCGACTACAGAAGACTGGTTAAAACAAAAGTGTTGGAACAGAACTTCTGGAACTGTAAAGAAAGACTCCATCCTAGGCTTCATCCTATGACATATGCAAATACTAAGATCACTAGCTACAGAGGACTGATTTTATCATTCATGACGGAGTGGAAAACTTCCAGACATCACAAAAGGATCTAGGGGAGAGTAAAAGTATGTACGAAGCCTGTAGTTAAACCCATGATAGTATACTTCAAAGGTGGAGAAACCTTGTATCTCTTAGGCCAGGGAAATTCCCTTTCTAATTTCCCCAACTTTTACTGTGCCCATGCAAAAAAATAAATAAATAAATAAAAATAAATAAAATAAATAAAAAAATAGCACAATTTAAATTTTTTGTAATTTTTGTTTCCTGTTTTTTCCTTTTCTTTGCCTTTCTTTCTTCTTTCTTTCTTTCTTTCTTTCTTTCTTTCTTTCTTTCTTTCTTTCTTTCTTTCTTTCTTTCTTTCTTTCTTTCTTTCTTTCTTTCTTTCTTTCTTTCTTTCTTTCTTTCTTTCTTTCTTTCTTTCTTTCTTTCTTTCTTTCTTTCTTTCTTCCTTCCTTCTTTTCTTCTTTCTTTCTTTCTTTCTTTCTTTCCTTTCTTTCTTTCTTTCTTTCTTTCTTTCTTTCTTTTCTTTCTTTCTTTCTTTCTTTCTTTCTTCTTTCATTTCTTTCTTTCTTTCTTTCTTTCTTTCTTTCTTTCTTTCTTTCTTTCTTTCTTTTTCCCTTTTTTTAAATTCATCTTTATTTCGGGACAGCGGTTAGTGTTTGGTTGTTGTCTTTATTGCTGTGGTACTTTTCAGGTATTTTTGTTTGTTGGTTGGTTTGTTTTTGTTTTGGGGGGGTAATTTTTTTGTATTATTTTTGTTTTCCTTCCTTTTTCCCTTTCTTTTCTTAAACTGATTTTTTCCCCTTACCTTCAAACAGAGCCACATAACTTGAACCATCTTGTTCTACCTCACAAATTGAGGGGGAAATAATGGAGGGTACCAAGACCAAACAGTAGTATGAACATTGAGTAGAAATAAAAAATGATCATACTAAAACACCAAATCTAAAGTCAGCTACAACAGAATCGATACCCAATCTACAACAAGCTAGACATAGAAGGAACCACTTATACTAGCAGCCCGGGGTGCAAAGCAGGAGCTATATGGGATGCATGCTGGGAATAGGGATGGAAGGAGAACAACATCGGTGGTGGGAATGCCCCTGATTCAATGTCACTATGTACCTAAAATACTACTGTAAATGATTTGTAATCCACTTTGGTCAAAATAAAAATTATTGTTAACCCCCCAAAAATAAATAAAACTGAAAAAGGGAAAAAAAAAAGAAAATCCTTTCAAATAAAAAAAGGCTTACATTGATGCTTCTGAAGGAGATTGATTCGTTTGAATGTTAGTTTTGATATCAGGATAAAATTGTTTTGTATAATAAGATGGAATATGTTATGAACTAAGTGGTTTTGCCCTTCACAAATATTTATGCTTAAACCCTAATTTAGAAGTTAATCAGGAGGGGCCAGCGAGGTGGCGTTAGAGGTAAGGTGTGTGCCTTGCAAGCGCTAGCCAAGGAAGGACCGCGGTTCCATCCCCTAGCGTCCCACATGGTCCCCCCAAGCCAGGGGCGATTTCTGAGCGCTTAGCCAGTAATAACCCCTGAGCATCAAACGGTGTGGCCTGAAAAACAAAACAAAACAAAACAAAACAAAAAAAGAAGGTAATCAGGAGTAGAGGAGATCATGAAGTCTGGATGAGATTAGTTTCCTTAAAAATGAGACACCAGTTCTGGAGAGACAGTACAGAGGTAGGGTGTTTGCTTTCAGGCAGCTGACATCCTATGTAGGCCCTCAAGCCCTTGTGCAAAGCCAGAAGTAAACCCTGAGCACAACTGGGTGTGGCCCCAAAACTAAAAAAAAAATTTATTAATAAAAATTACAAAAGAGACACTACAGCAAGAGAGTTAGTACACAGGTAAGGAACTTGTATTGCAGAAGCTCACCCTTGTTAAATCCCCAACACAATATATAATTCCTGAGCAATGTTAGGAGAGATCTCTGAGTGCAGAGCCTGGTGTAAGCCCTGAGCGATCTGAGTATAGCCTCCAAACAAACAGAAAAAAAACAAGAGACATCAGTGCTTAAACATATCCATTTCCTCCCGCTCATTTTCTCTATCCTTTCTCTCCACAAATAAATAAATTATAGAAATATATGAAATGGTTTCCACCACAAGCCAGGAGAGGAGAACTCATAACAAAACCTGTACCCTGCTTCCACCTGAATGTGGATTTACCTGTTACTTTCATAGAGAAAGTTTTTAGAATGTTCAGTTTTGGTATCTCAAGTTGACTAAAATAAGGGGTACACTGTCCATTTCAGATTTCTGGATGTGTTGCCTTATTTCTTCCTGAAATGACTGATTGATGTTCCCAGTGAAATTGCAGACCATGGAGTTTTTGTTTGTTTGTTTCTTTCTTTTTCTTTTTGTCTTCTTCTTCTTTTCCTTAGGAGAGGGTAGGGGAAAGGGAAGGGGAAGGGAGGGGAGAGGAGGAGAAGAGGGAGGGGAAAGGAGGGAAGAGGAGAAGGAAGAGGAGGAGAGGAAAAGGAGAAGAGAAGCAGGGAGGGGAGGGAAGGGGAAAGAAAGGAGAGGAGAAGGGAGGGGAAGGAGGAGAGAGGAGAAGGAAAGGGAAAGGGAGAGGGGAGGGGAGGGGAGAGAGGAGAGGAGAGAAGGAAGGGGAGAGGGAGAGGTGAGGAGAGGGAGAAGAGAAGGGAAGAGAGAGGGGGGAAGGGAGAGGAGAGGAGAGAGCGACCATGGAGTTTTTATAAAGGAGTTGTTAACTACAAGTTTAACTTTTAAATGAGTATTAGACCATTCATATTATTTATTTATGAGTGAAGATTAATATATGTCCTATATCTGCCATTCAAAGAGTATGTTCACTTTAAGTGCTTAAATTTATTTCCTTCAAGTTTTAAAGATATGATGTTTTAATATCATCTTTATATTGTTAGTGATATCACAGCCTCATTTATGATATTTATAATTTGTTCTTTTGTAGTTTGAGGTTTTTCAAATTCATCATACTTATTGATTTTCCTGTTTTAAACTTTATATTTTATTGATTGACACTTTGGCCTTAATATTTTCTTTCCACTACTCTTTTAGGTTTTTTCCCCCTCTCTTTATGTTTCTTAAAGAAAAATGAAGATAATTGATTTAGTACCTTATTTATCTAATCTAATACCAGAAATGTTTAGTGCCAGAAAATGTTCCTCCCAATGAGTTCTATGTTAGCAGCACTGGAAGAATTTTGGATTCCAAAACTGAGTTTTATTTCATTAAAATATTTTAAAATTTTCCTTTCGATATTTTCTTTATTCCATTAGTTATTTAGCTGCCCAAACTTGCAAATTTAAATATCTTTCTATTGTTAATTTTTAATTTAATTTCCTAGTAACAAAGAACATACATTTTTTTAAATTGAATACAGAAATTCAGATACATTTTTACTCATTTCTTGGAGCACATTATATTCTCTCTTTGTAAATGTCCTGTGTGCTTTTGAAAAAAAAAAAAAAGCATACATTGGGCCTGGAGAGATAGCACAGCGGTGTTTGCCTTGCAAGCAGCTGACCCAGGACCAAAGGTGGTTGGTTTGAATCCCAGTGTCCCATATGGTCCCCTGTGCCTGCCAGGAGCTATTTCTGAACAGATAGCCAGGAGTAACCCCTGAGCACCGCTGGGTGTGGCCCAAAAACAAAACAAAAACAAAAAACAAACAAACAAAAAAAAACATACATTGCCATTGCTAAATACTTTGTTTTATAACTGTTAAAATTAAAAGTTGCCTAATAGGACACAAAGATCTTCTATATACTTAGTAATTATGGTTCTTGTCAGAAATAGACACGGGTTTATTGAAAACTGATATAACTATGAATTTGCTTGTTTGTCCTTGGAGTTCTATATTTGTTTGCTTTATTCACTTGGAAAGTATATTATAATATGTATAAATGTTTAGGATTATTAAATGCAATTTTTAAAATTAATATTTTAACATTGTGTAGAAATTTTTCTTAATGTGATACACTTTGATCTGAAATATACTTTACTTTTTCTAGTATTTTTATAGCTGTTTTGACATTTCTTGAAATTAGAAGGTTTTTTACTTATTTATACTATCTTTTGTTTTATTGGAATTTTCTATACCTTTTTTATTTAAGGTAAAAGAAAGTACAATACACAAGCAATACTTTAGAAATTACTCCTTATCTATTATGACAATTATTACCTACTAATTTACATAAGTCAGTAGTCTTTTGTAGTTAATGCAATATAATTAAAATATATTTAAATATGCTATCTATTTGTTTAGATTTTATCTGATTTTCATGACTTTTACTTCATTATTTCACTTTAATTGATATGCGACTTAGTACTTATTTTTTCTTTCAGTAGTCATAGATTTTATTGTTAACTTATAATAACTAACATTCATACATTATGTAGAAATTGTAAACAAAGGTACTTTCACTTTTCTTCTGAGCTTCATATGAAAAGATTTACATATTTTATTTTTTAACATTATACATTATTATTTTTTCTTTAAAGACACTTGTATAATAAGTTAAAGGCAATATTTTATTTTATTTTTGACTTTTGGATCACACTGATAATATTCAGGGTTTACTCATGGGTCTGCACTCAGCAATTATTATTGATATTTCTCAGGGGAACATATAGAATGAAAGGTATCAAATCCAGGGGTCTACATAAAAGGCAATACCTTACCTCCTATCTCTTTGGCCCCAAGGATAATATTTTAAATGCAGTACAATATTAAATACTTAAAAATTATTTTCTAATCCCCTTTATTTCTTTGTATAGCTCTATATTTCTATATGATATTAAATTCTACCTGTAGAATTTTATTTAATAGGCTTGCACTCTTAATATGCTAATTGTGTTTCTCTTAGACATTGTATGTATAAAATATTTTTATTTCATCTAAACATTTTAAATGATTTTGTCTGGGAGTACAATTTTAATTGACAAGTTGTTTAGCTTAATATATTAAAATCTTTTTCTATTTTCTCATATTGTTTTTATGGTTAAATACATAATCATCCTTATCATTGATCTTATAAATACACATTCTGCTTTGAACAATTATGTCACCAATTTTGAGAATTGTGTTTATATGTCTTACTAAGTTTTCTCAATCTTATGGGTTTATTTTTAATTACTTATGTCTATGAGTGCAAATTTTATCAACTTGGTACAAAAACAACCATCATACATTTAAATATTTTGTTCTGACAGAAGTCAGCTGCCCTGTTTGGGACATCAGGCAGGGAAAAGCCACGAATCTGCGCCCACCCAGTGGAGCCCAACTGTGAGTGCTCCTTGTAAATGTTTCTCTACTGTCCTCTTGCGTGAAACTCTTGGGAGTGGGGCAAAAGAGGCTCCAGAAATCTGCTCTCCCAGACGCCATTTCCAGGGCGGGTCTCCAGAACGTGAAAACCGGCGGGCTTTCGCAGAAGCCAGCTGCACTGTTTGGGACATCAGGCAGGGAAAAGCCACGAATCTGCGCCCACCCAGTGGAGCCCAACTGTGAGTGCTCCTTGTAAATGTTTCTCTACTGTCCTCTTGCGTGAAACTCTTGGGAGTGGGGCAAAAGAGGCTCCAGAAATCTGCTCTCCCAGACGCCATTTCCAGGGCAGGTCTCCAGAACGTGAAAACCGGCGGGCTTTTGCAGAAGCCAGCTGCACTGTTTGGGACATCAGGCAGGGAAAAGCCACGAATCTGCGCCCGCCCAGTGGAGCCTGTGAGTGCTCCTTGTAAATGTTTCTCTACTGTCCTCTTGCGTGAAACTCTTGGGAGTGGGGCAAAAGAGGCTCCAGAAATCTGCTCTCCCAGACGCCATTTCCAGGGCGGGTCTCCAGAACGTGAAAACCGGCGGGCTTTCGCAGAAGCCAGCTGCCCTGTTTGGGACATCAGGCAGGGAAAAGCCACGAATCTGCGCCCGCCCAGTGGAGCCTAACTGTGAGTGCTCCTTGTAAATGTTTCTCTACTGTCCTCTTGCGTGAAACTCTTGGGAGTGGGGCAAAAGAGGCTCCAGAAATCTGCTCTCCCAGACGCCATTTCCAGGGCGGGTCTCCAGAACGTGAAAACCGGCGGGCTTTCGCAGAAGCCAGCTGCCCTGTTTGGGACATCAGGCAGGGAAAAGCCACGAATCTGCGCCCGCCCAGTGGAGCCTAACTGTGAGTGCTCCTTGTAAATGATTCTCTACTGTCCTCTTGCATGAAACTCTTGGGAGTGGTGCAAAAGAGGCTCCAGCAGAGCATGGCCGCTCCGCTTTGCTACGCGGCCGTGCGCTCTTTCTAAGAAAAGAACACCATCGTAACAAGAAGAAAAAATCACACTAAGAACTGAGCTATAACACAGAAACAAGCATTCCTCTTCGAACTGCCTTCTCCGTTGAATGCTTGGGCCTAAGATTTGATCCAGTGTGAGGCTTCACCCACAGAGGACTCCCCTCCTTTAGAGACAAGTCAGCCCATCCAGAAAGGGCAGAGCCAGAGAAGTGTGCTGCCTACATCATATAGCCAATGAATACCACCTCAACACGTAGAAAAACACACAATACAAGTGTGACAATGGGGAAACAACGCAGGCCAGCATCAGACATAGAGAATGAAGAGGACAATTCTGATGACCAGATAATGGCCAACCAACTAATCAACCTCTCAGATAAGCACTTTAGACTAGCAATTTGGAATATGTTCAAAGAACTCAAAGAAACCATGAATCGAGTTGAACAGAACACTAATAAGAACCAAGAAAATATGAAGACAGAAATCACAAAACTCCAAACTGAAATAACATATCAATTAACAAGCCTGAAAAAGTCAGTAAACGAAGTGAATGACAAAATGGATAAGCTCTGGGACAGGGTATCAGAAGCTGAGAATAGACTTGGTGCTGTGGAAGATGAGATACATAACAATTCCATACAGCAGGAGAGATTGGACAAAAAAGTTAAAGCAAATGAGCAGACAACGGAAAAATTAGTCAAAGAATGGGAACAGATGAAAATAGAAGTCTATGATAAGATCAACAGAAACAACTTAAGAATCACTGGAGTCCCAGAGACCCAGGAAGAAAATTCCCAGGAAGAATCAATGGTCAAGAACATCATTAAAGAGAAACTTCCAGAGCTAAAGAATATAGGTGATCAAATCCTACATGCTCGAAGAGTACCAACCAAAAGAGACCCCAGAAAAAACACCCCAAGACACATCTTAGTCACAATGGCAAACCCCACAGATAGAGACAGAATTCTGAAAACAGCAAGATCAAAAGGGGAAATTACGTTCAAGCAAGCTTCCCTGAGATTTACAGCAGACCTGTCACCAGAAGCACTCAATGCCAGAAAACAGTGGTGGGATATTGTGACAAGACTGAATGAAATGAATGCTTCACCCAGAATACTATACCCAGCAAAACTCACTTTCCGGTTTGATGGAAGAATACATGGTTTCACAGACAAAAAACAGCTCAGAAACTTCACAGACACAAAACCAGTCTTAAGAGAAAAACTGAAAGACCTAATCTAAGACAAGACTACCCAAAAGACACACCAAATTTTGAAATAAAGATGGCGTTAAATCCCAGGACAATTCTTTCTCTCAATGTCAATGGACTAAATGCACCAGTTAAGAGACACAGAGTGGCTAAATGGATCAAAAAACTCAATCCAACCTTCTGCTGCCTACAAGAAACGCACCTGAATAGTCAGAACAAACATAGACTCAAAATAAAAGGCTGGAGAAAAATTATCCAAGCAAACAACACCCATAAAAAAAGCTGGAGTGGCCATACTAATATCAGATAATGCAAACTTTATACTCAGGAAGGTTGTAAGGGACAAAGATGGACATTTTATATTAATCAAGGGGTATGTAGAGCAGGAAGAAATAACTCTCCTAAACATTTATGCACCGAATGAGGGGCCAGCAAAATATTTAATACAACTGTTGACAAATCTGAAAAATAATATCAATAACAACACAATAATTGTGGGGGACCTTAACACGGCTTTGTCAACACTGGATAGGTCAACCAGACTGAAACCCAACAAGAATATACTAGACCTGAGGAGAGAAATGGAAGAAAGAGGCTTAGTGGATATATATAGGACACTCCACCCCCAGAAACCTGGATACACATTCTTCTCCAATGTACATGGGACATTCTCCAGGATAGACTACATGCTGGCACATAAAACATACCTCCATAAGTTCAAAAAGATAGAAATTTTGCAGACTGCCTTTGCTGACCACAAGGCTCTGAAATTATTTGTGAACTCCAAAGGGACTCAGAAGAAAAACCTTAACACCTGGAAGTTAAACAGCCTCATACTCAATAACCAGTGGGTCCGAGATGAAATCAAGGAGGAAATCAAAAGGTTCCTGGAAACAAATGACAATCAAGACACAAACTATCAGAACTTATGGGACACAGCAAAAGCAGTACTGAGAGGAAATTTTATAGCTTTGCAAGCACACATCAGGAAGGAAGAAGGAGCTTACCTGAGTAGCCTAATGACACAGCTAATAGAACTAGAAAATGCTCAACAAAAGGACCCAAAAATAGGAAGACAGAAGGAAATAACAAAGCTGAGAGCAGAAATCAATGAAGTGGAAACCCAAAAAACAATCCGAAAGATCAACGAAAGCAGAAGTTGGTTCTTTGAAAAAATAAACAAGATTGATAGACCACTGGCAAACCTAACAAAGAAAGAGAGAGAGAGAAACTTGATAACTCGTATTAGGAATGAAAAAGGAGAGATCACTACTGATATGAGAGAGATTCAAAGGGTAATCAGAAACTACTTTGAGAAACTCTACGCCACTAAAAATGAGAACCTGGAAGAAATGGATAAATTCTTGGACTCTTATAATCTTCCACGGTTGAAGGAAGAGGATGTAGCATATCTAAACACCCCCATCACCATTGATGAAATTAGAATGGTAATCAAAGTTCTGCCGAAAAACAAAAGCCCAGGCCCAGATGGATTCACTAATGAATTCTTTCAAACTTTCCAAGAGGAACTACTACCAATCCTGGCAAGACTCTTTCATGAAATTGAACAAACGGTAACACTTCCAAATAGCTTTTATGAAGCCAACATCACCTTGATACCTAAACCAGACAGAGATGCTACAAAAAAAGAAAATTACAGACCAATATCGCTGATGAATGCAGATGCAAAGATCCTCAACAAAATCCTGGCAAATAGGATTCAATGCCTCATTAAGAAGATCATCCACTATGATCAAGTAGGTTTCATCCCAGGAATGCAAGGCTGGTTTAACATCCGTAAATCTATCAACATCATACACAACATCAATAACAAGAAAAATAAAAACCACATGATCATATCAATAGATGCAGAGAAAGCATTTGATAAGGTCCAACACCCATTCTTGATCAAAACTCTCAGTAAGATGGGAATGGAAGGAACCTTTCTCAATCTAGTTGAAGCCATCTACCACAAGCCAATGGCAAATATTATCCTCAATGGAGAAAAACTAAAAGCCTTCCCTCTAAATTCTGGTACAAGACAAGGCTGTCCTCTCTCACCACTCCTATTCAACATAGCACTGGAAGTACTTGCTATAGCGATTAGGCAAGAAAAAGATATCAAGGGAATCCAGATAGGAAAGGAAGAAGTCAAGCTCTCACTGTTTGCAGATGACATGATATTCTACTTAGAAAACCCTAAAGACTCTACCAAAAAGCTTCTAGAAACAATAGACTCATATAGCAAGGTGGCAGGCTACAAAATTAACACACAAAAATTAATGGCCTTTCTATACACCAACAGTAATAATGAAGAAATGGACATTAAGAAAACAACCCCATTCACAATAGTGCCACACAAACTCAAATATCTTGGAATCAACTTGACTAAAAATGTGAAGGACCTATACAGAGAAAACTATAAAACTCTGCTCCAAGAAATAAGAGAGGACACGCGGAAATGGAAATGCATACCCTGCTCGTGGATTGGCAGGATTAACATCATCAAAATGGCAATACTCCCCAAGGCATTATACAGATTTAATGCTATCCCTGTAAAGATACCCATGACATTCTTCAAAGAAGTGGATCAGACACTTTTGAAATTCATTTGGAACAATAAACACCCTCGAATAGCCAAAGCAATCATTGGGAAAAAGAATATGGGAGGAATTACTTTCCCCAACTTTAAACTGTACTACAAAGCAATAGTTATCAAAACAGCATGGTATTGGAATAAGGACAGGCCCTCAGATCAGTGGAATAGGCTTGAATACTCAGAAAATGTTCCCCAGACATACAATCAACTAATTTTTGATAAAGGAGCAGGAACCCTAAATGGAGCAGGGAAAGCCTCTTCAACAAGTGGTGTTGGCACAATTGGATAGCTGCTTGCAAAAAATTGAACTTAGACCCCCAGCTATCATCATGTACGAAGGTAAAATCCAAATGGATTAAAGACCTCGATATCAGCTCCAAAACCATAAGATATATAGAACAGCACATAGGCAAGACACTCCCGGACATTACAGGCATCTTCAAGGAGGAAACTGCACTCTCCAAGCAAGTGAAAGCAGAGATTAACAGATGGGAATATATTAAGCTGAGAAGCTTCTGCACCTCAAAGGAAATAGTGCCCAGGATACAGGAGCCACCCACTGAGTGGGAGAAACTATTCACCCAATACCCATCAGATAAGGGGCTAATCTCCAAAATATACAAGGCACTGACAGAACTTTACAAGAAAAAAACATCTAATCCCATCAAAAAATGGGGAGAAGAAATGAACAGACACTTTGACAAAAAAGAAATACAAATGGCCAAAAGACACATGAAAAAGTGCTCCACATCACTAATCATCAGGGAGATGCAAATCAAAACAACGATGAGATACCACCTCACACCACAGAGAGTGGCACACATCACAAAGAATGAGAATAAACAGTGTTGGCGGGGATGTGGAGAGAAAGGAACTCTTATCCACTGCTGGTGGGAATGCCGTCTAGTTCAACCTTTATGGAAAGCGATATGGAGATTCCTCCAAAAACTTGAAATCGAGCTCCCATATGATCCAGCTATACCACTCCTAGGAATATACCCTAAGAACACAAAAATACAGTACAAAAACCCCTTCCTTACACCCATATTCATTGCAGCACTATTTACCATAGCAAGACTCTGGAAACAACCAAGATGCCCTTCAACAGATGAATGGCTAAAGAAACTGTGGTACATATACACAATGGAATATTATGCAGCTGTCAGGAGAGATGAAGTCATGAAATTTTCCTATACATGGATGTACACGGAATCTATTATGCTGAGTGAAATAAATCAAAGAGAGAGAGAGAAAAACGCAGAATGGTCTCACTCATCTATGGGTTTTAAGAAAAATGAAAGACATTCTTGCAATAATAATTTTTAGACACAAAAGAAAAAAGAGCTGGAAGTTCCAACTCACCACAGGAAGCTCACCACAAAGAGTGATGAGTTTAACTAGAGAAATAACTACATTCTGAACTTTCCTAATAATGAGAATGTATGAGGGAAATGGAGAGCCTGTTTAGAGTACAGGCAGGGGTTAGGTGGGGAGGAGGGAGACTTGGGACATTGGTGGTGGGAATGTTGCACTGGTGATGGGTGGCGTTCTTTACATGACTGAAACCCAAACACAATCATGTATGTAATCAAGGTGTTTAAATAAAAAATAAAATAAAAAAATTAAAAAAAATATTTTGTTCTGCTTTATGACTTATCTTTTATAGGCATTATTCAGATATACGATTTCCTAAAGTTTCACAGATTAGTTATTAGCTAAATTTAGTATGTGTGAAGAGTAGTTTATTTTTCAAAGTGTAGGCTTTCAATTAAGTCCAGTCTAATTGTCATCTCATACATTGTAATTTTTATTTTCTGTAGTTTGTTTTGAATATATTCTTCCATATCACTTAATAACTTTATAAAGCATTTTGCTATTTTATTTCTGTAAACAATAACTTTAGTTGTTATGATAGTAACTCATAATGGAAACAACTTATTTTAAATTTATTTTAGTTCTGGGTTGGTTTCAATGAATTGATTTATATCGTTGTTACAAGTTTTATCACTTTTTATATGCTTTGTATTTTTTGTTTTGTTTTGTTCTTTTTGTTTTTTTGTTTGTTTGTTTTGTTTTTGGGTCACACCTGGCAGTGCTCTGAGGCCACTCCTAGCTCTATGCTCAGAAATCACGACCGGCAGGCTCGGGGGACCATATGGGATGCTGGGATTCAAACCATCGTCCTTCTGCATATTAGGCAAACACCTTATCTCCATGCTATCTCTCCGGCCCCTGCTTATTACTTTTTATTGGATGGAAAACTATTAATTTTGCCTTGTTAGGGTTGCATTGCTTTCCTTTGTTCTACATTTGTGAAAGGTTTAATTTAAAAAATATTGGAAGCACATTCAAATTTTCTATAATTCTAAAATAATATAAGTTGCACAATATTTTCAACACAAATGACTTTTATTTCTAAGCCATATGCAAGATTTAGAAGTTCTTGGTGGCAGTGGTCATGGCATAACAGTACTGCATGCACATTTGAAACAGGAATATTGTTTCTGTATTTTTAAAGTTCTTGGTAAGAACAAGTAGAATAACTGAGTAATTTGGAGTTGTAGTGACTGACATAGTTTAAGTCCTCCTATATCTTAAGTATCTATAAATTATGTACGGGAAGTCAAAGTCCTTCTTTTCATATTTCAGTTCTCAGTCAACATGAGGCTAAGGATAAAGCAAAATCTGAATATAGAGATGTCCCAATATTAGCACAATATTCTATTTACTAGAGTTCAAGTTAATATGTCTCCTGCTTCAATTAAAATCAATATTTATCCATCTCTAATTTCTCTAGATAAAATGTGAAAAATAAATCCAACTTCAACTTTTGTAAAACAAATATTTGCATTTAAATGACTATTTAAAATGCTATAGTTTCAATAGAAAAACAAACTTCAGTATTTTCAATCTTTTCAGGGTCTGATTTGATATTATTTGTAGTGTCAAATCATTTGTGTGTTTTCTGTCATTAAAGTTCTTGCAGTGGAACAAACAGAGTAGCTTTAAAGGCTGGTGCACATGCTTTGCAAGCAGAAGACAGGTTTGGTCATAAACATTGCCAAGAAGACGCGCCAAGTTTGACTAGCCTCTAAGCACCACTGGGTATGTAACCCTAATAGAGAAAAAAACCCCAGAAATATTGAAAATATAAATGCTTTGGACTTTTCATTTCCAGAAATATTTTATTGCAACTCTTTGTAATACATTTTTAAATGAATAATTTACCAACCACTTCATAAACTATTATTTATATGCTCGTTTGTCAATATTTTAACCTAGCTTGTTTTTTTAAAGTTTTACTGTCAAATATAACTTTACAGTTTGTCTCTTCATTTAACTACTTTCTTAAAATTAATTTCTGGGAATCCTGTCCTTTGAATAATTAAAAGGGCATAAAAATTTTAATAGCTTGTTGTTATCCAAACAACTGTCATCCATTTAATCACTGATTTTTCAATTCAGTAGGCATTTATAAGTAATAATGTGTCTATAAAAATGTTAGTAAAAGAGTTAGTAGAATACAAAATTCAATAAAGATTTACATAAAAAATTCAGTGGGGAGTCAAATAAACAATAACACATATTGATAACACAACAACAATAATAGAAACATCTACCAGTGACTAGAATTGTATAGGCTTAACTCTACTTGGATAACCAAAGAGTTCTCCCCAAATGATATAATATTGTAGTAAGCCCTAACAATGATGGATATTTATAGATAAAAATGTAAGGCTAATATAAAGGACAGAAGTACATCTTTTGCAACTGGGGATATGGGTTTGCTTCTCATCACCTCATGTTTTCCCCAAGTGCAGAACCTAAAAATCAACTGAGTGTGACAGGATGTGAAACAAGCTCAAGAACATTGAAAAATTGGGGCAGAAAGATAGTTCAGTGGGCTGAAGGCATGGAAAGTATATTCTAACTATAGGAGACCCATGTCCAATCCTCAATTCCAGCTGCAGGCATATGATCCTTCCCATTTTCCTCAGGCATAAAGGGAGAAATGAATTATTTCGTAACATTTTCTGTTTTCTTAGGTGAAAAATAAAACCTAACTCTGCATGACACATTTTATCTTTGCTTTTTGCTTTATATTTTATTAAAATAGACTATAAATGTTGATCCAGTGGCTGAGTCAGTGACTAAGTGGATGAACTTCTAAGGACTGTAAATTAGGATAACATTAGCACAACAGCACCAAAGTGTCATTACATAACAAATATGACCTTTACAAATTGCCTTAGTTGACCTTGCTAACCTTATCTGATGAATTTCTCTCCCTTGACCTTATTTTTCAGTCACATTAAATATAGCTCTGAGTATCACACTCCACGTGAAAGCATACTATATAATAGCATGCATAATTAAAAACACCATCTCTGTAATACAAAAGAAATCATGTTGAAAATAAAAACAAAAATTCACAGATTAATAATATAATATCATTTATGTAAATTAAATGCTATTGAAGCTAATTTTTCTCTCATTAAAGGAATGTTGAAAAAGATTATTCTAAACAGATAAAGCAAAAGATAATAGCATGACCTTCATTGTCATGCTATGCTAATTAACCTGCTAAGGATATAGTGACTCTTGGGACATAAAGCTTTTTGTTTGATTCACTTTGATTCACAGAAGACATTTTTCAACTCTTTAAAGTTAGATGTTAAAGTTATAAGGAACTAATGAGATGCAAATGATTTTTGTCCAGAACACATCTATATCTAAATTTAAAGGTTATAAATTTTTTTCTCTTTAAGATGAACCAGTTTTTAATTTACTTAATTTAATTACTTAATGATTATATTCCAGCATGATTTTATGTACATCATATGAAAATAAAATATGAACAATGAATGCAAATATAAATGATATAGCATAAGCACACATAGCCATAATACATGCTTTCATTCTCATGGATCATATTGTTCCAAATACTTGCCCTACTTTGGTCTAGAAAGGAATTCTTTCTACCTGGGAATGAACTAGCTTTTATACAGTGTTGTGTGATGGCTAAACATGGATTTACTAAGTAGAGTTTAAGTACTTAGAACATTTACTAAGCATTGCTTAAATATTCAGTCAATTTAGAATTTTCTGATTCTCATTTATGTTTTGTTTTACTGTGAGAACTCATCCCCTTCACAAAACCCCAAGGTCAGGATAGTCCCTTGGGTAAAACAGTTTAGGTCTTCTAGAATAAAATGGGAGAGTCAACTCAGGAAATAATAGAACATATAATGGGGGCAGCGAAGTTCACCCAGAGGAAAGGATATAATAAAAACAGTTTAGGGTCTTTCAGATATAGAGGAAATATAGGTAAAAAAGAAAGAAAATGGTAAGATTGTATACTTCAAGGGTGCCTGCTAATTGACTATATAAAATATCCCAGCCTCTCCTCTTAATGTACCCATAGATTTTTGATGTTCATTCTAAACTGTGCTTTATGTCTCTTTCAACTTAAAGAATGGATCATGTGTTTGTGATCAGGGTGGGAGGGTGATATTGTATTAAATAAATGTCCAGCATATAAGCTCACTCAGGTCTGTACAGGTGACCCCAAAGCCTGGACAGTTGTGTACTTATCTTTTTGTGTCTTTGCGACATTCTCTACAATAGATCTCTGCTGTGTGGAAGTTGAATGTATCTATCTGATTTGTTTTATTGCTGTAAATGACATATTTTACCAGGAGAAAATCAGCATAGAATTAGTTGGTGCATGTGTTAGATCTATATCTTTGTTCCTCCGCCTGTGTGTTAATATCTGTATCAGTAAGAGATCAACACTATCTTGTTCTTGATTAGTAGACACTCATTGCTATAATATACCTTCAATAAGTATTTGTTAAGCCTAGATTACTTGTAGGTGTGAAAAGGGATGCTGAAATGTTTCAGAATGTACAGATATTCATGGTTTATATGTAATACTTATGGGGACAAAATAATCAAAAGAGAGAAAATAGTTAACTCAAAAGCTATGAGGAAGACTAGTGGTTCTGCATACAAGAAACTAGGAGAAAAGTACAATGGCATAGGACAAATACTTGTATTCTGCTCTAAGCAGAGGTCTGTTGGAGTCTGCTCTATGTTTTCTCTTAGTTTCTGCTATGTGCTAGGTCTGATGTGTACTATACACAGCAGCTCTGCACTGAGTTTTATGCAAATGTCTGGTTTATAATTTGTAAAAGTATCAGACTCTGGTCTTGTGCTCAATTTTTCCCTACAAGAACATCACTCTATTCTGATTCAAACACAGTATAAACTGTCTTTGTTCACAATTTCTTCTGTTCTCTCTTGTTCTCTACTCCCCTCCACTCCCTTCCCCTCCTCTCCTTTTTCAATTTTTTCTCCTCTTCTCCTTCCCCTCCCCTCCCCTTTTCACCCTGCCCACATTGCTCTGCCCCGCCCTCTCCTTCTCCTTATTCTCTCTTTTCTTTTTGGGCCAAATATAGCAATGCTAGTGGTTTACTCCTGCCTTTGTTCTCAGGGTTGACTCCTGGTGATGCTTGGAGGACCAAATTGGGTGCTGGGGATAAAACTTGGGTAGGCCTGTGCTAAACAAGTGACTTGCTTGCTGTACTATTGTTCCAGCCCCCCCCCCCATCGTTTTCATTTTGTACTTAAAAAATTTCAGACTTGTTTGTGGTCTGTTTCTGTATTTCAAAAATTTGTTACATGTGATGTGTGGTGGGGGATGGAGATGACAGATGGATTCCATAACCTCTAGACGTTTTAGCACTAATTTCCTTTGGAATTTACCGCTTCTTGTAGAGTTGATTAGATTTGTTGATGCCCATTTATGCTAACAAATCTTACACCAAATATAGAGTTGAATGTTGATTTACTAAATTTCACTGGTAATTATAACCATAAAAAGACAGAATGTTTATGTCTCTCTAGTTGGTGCATTTATTTTTCTTGTAAGTAAGCCTTATAGAAGAAAAACTTATTAGAGTTAGAAGATAATTTGGTGAGCATGAACTAGAAAAAATGATTTAAGTTGATGTTAAGAATGTTTAGTTGTATTAGAATTTTATTCCTCTGTCTATACAGTAGGACATCAATCTATCAAAAATTCTGAACATAGGACCATAGTTATATACAGTAGGTAAGGTGTTTGCCTTGTATATATTTGATATAGGTCTGATCCTTAACTCTCTATACAGCCTCCAGGAGTGATCCTGAGCACAGAGCCAATAATATGTCTTGAGAACCACTGAGTGTGACCTAAAAACAAACCAAATTGGAAAAAAGGAAATTCTGAATGTTCTATTAGTTTGAACCAATAATCTTCCTGTGAGAATAATCAAAGACAAAATCAGTCAATAGTTGCAGATAATTCCTTCTCCTCATGTTTCTTTAGATGTTTAATTTTTATATTTATAATAATCACCATAATAATTTCTTAAAATTTATTCATCCCCCTTCCAGGCATGGGGTATATATTTAACCAACTCATATTATGAAGATAGATATGAGCTTCTGATTAGTTTTAGCCAAATAGATGAGCATGGAAGATGTTAAGAGTCAGCATGCTTTCTGCAACAATTGCTTACCAGTGTGATTTGTAAGAACTACATCATCTTGTATCTCTAAGTGAGGATAGTGAGGAGGGGCCTCAACCAACTCCACATCATAAGCAAGACAGAAAATTTTGCTATTTTAAATGTTGCTGTGGTATTTTAGGTCCCAGAACTCAGCTCTAAATGTTGGGTGTATATATGTAGATTTCCTTCACCACAACAAGTGATTATCCAGACACTGGCTGTGTGAGCTACAATTTAATTCTAACATAGTCTACATAGAGATAGTATCACTTTCCACCATACAAGAACTTAGTCCTACCAGATTGCCCCTCTCCCACATTAGATACTAGTCACATCTGGGTGCTTCTAAATAATCAGGTATAATTAATGATCTCCATCACTCCGTTAAGTTAATTAATTTTCTAGGGACACTCTTATAACTTAGAAATATTTAACTAACTATATCATCACTATCAGAAAGGAAAATAATTTAGAAATGGCAATTATTAGTGACATTAAATGAAAATGATATATAGAAAAAGCCCAGAGCTTCCATACCTTCTCTAGGCTATCTATCTCTATCTCTATGTATTCACCAATCTGCAAGCTCTCTGAACTCAATCTGTTGGGTTTTTCTTGAGGGTTTACTGAATAGGCATGATTAATTAATTAAATCAATTTTTGTGATTAGGTATGATTTTAAGGTTCTAACATTTATCATATGAAGTAGCTTAATTGACACCCAAAACTCAATTCTAATTGTTGGACCAGAAGTTACCTAGTCAACCAAAAAAACACTTCCTAATCACTCTCCTTAGAAAATTCCAAGGATTTGGATAGCTCTATTCTGGGACTACTGAAAAAAAATATATATATTATAAATCACGGTATTATATATGGTAAAATAAAGTTCAGATGAACAAATACAGATACAGGCATTTGGGATGTTGAGTTCTATAGAAACCTAAAGGATATTATTCTACTGACTTACTATGTAATATGTTAATATGTCAAATAGGAAAGAAAAATTATTAGGCTACAAGAGAAAGGGCCCTTAATATGCAGTTACTAAATATTTCGTAACAAGAAGTAACTATAGTTTTGTTAGCAGACACTCATTTAAGTTTTAGGCATCTATATCTAAGTAGAGAAAGATAGAAAAGCAAGGGGAAGAGAAAGAAAGGAAATACTCAAAGTAAGAATTTTGACTCCAAATACATTTTGGACTAGTCATTGTTCCTGAAATATACTGTAAAATATACAAATAAAATTGAAATTAATATACAATTATAAAATTGTTACTAAAATGTAACAGGTTGGTATTAAATATGTCTGTTAGTTATTAAAGATCTAATTATACACAGGCAAGAAGTAAACTGAGGCATTGTTCAGGTTTTATGGAGGACAATTTGTTAATGGTCAGTTCATATAGGGTCAAGGAAGATAATGAAGATGAAGAAAAATATGGGAAAATAAGAAGAAGAGTAAAAGGAGGAAGGGAAGAATGAAGCGAAAAAGAAATAGGAGAGGAAAAGAAAGAATAGGAGATGAGGAGGAGAAAAATGGTTACACAGACAGAAAATTCAGAGATAAAACGGAAAATCTTAGCTACTCTTAAAGAAGAGCCTGAGATCTTCCCAAGAAACAGATCCTATACATTATTGGGGGAATCTTTAAGAGGTCTTTTCAGTTGTTTTACAGATTTTCTATAGACAGATCTATGCGAGGTGAGTTGAATGTATGCTCTGTGATTTCATTTTTATTTCTGGCATAATTTTGTACTGAATTTATCCTTGATTCATTTACAGATTGGATTTTGAAGTTCATGGCTAATCAAATAAAAAACTAAATTTAGACTTAATATTGCATAGGGGATATTACAGTGTGTAGGAAACTTATTTTGCACATGACTGACCCAAGTTTGATCCTCAGCATCCCATGTGGTTCCTCACACCTGACAGAAGTGATTTCTGAGCACAGACCCAGGAGAAAGCCCTGAACACTGCTGGGTGTGGTTACCTGACCTAATAGTGTACAAAACACCTACAAACCTTAGATATAAAGTTTGTGAAGTGAGACTATGATAGAAAGGGCTTTAGTGTTTTTTTTTTCCTTTGGGTAATGTACTTTACATACACGAAGAGACAACTAAATGTTTTCTTAGCAGAAAAGTGAGTGAAGTTAGTCAATAGACCTATTAACTAAAATTTAGTTAATCACCCACCCCTTCCTGGAACCTGCAGTACCAGTCCTTTGATAAAATTCTGGTCATTTGACAAGACCCTGGCTAAGTAAATATAAATAGATATAATTTGTGTTACTTTTCCAAACAACTCTTTAATAGATTAAGCTTTGTTATATTGTTTCTCAACAGTGATTGATGATTATCTATATGGCAAAATCTCAATCATCTTGAGTTTTTGTGTGAATAACAGAGGAGCATGTAACAGGAACAGTAAGAAAATCTATGATGTTTTAATCACTTAATTATAGGAGTGGGTCTTTTTGTTTGTTTTTTTTTTCTGTGGCAGAGTGTAATAAAACCTGCACAATACAACCCAGAACTAAATTAAATAAAATAGGCAATATTATAGCTCAATTTCTTTGTGATTTCAAGAATGCTAACAAAATTGAAGCAAAGTAAATTTAATAATATAAAAAGACATCACAAACAAGTTAAATACATCCTAGAAATGCAATGTTTTAATATTAAAAATGATATAATGTTGGCTTATAAACTTACATACTTTTGAATAAAATTAAAAGAAACATTAAATAAGTTAAAAATAGAAGAAAACTAATTTTAAAATGTTATAAAATAATAATAAAATGCCCTATCATAAGCATAATTATAAATTTGGAAACACTGAAATTATTTCACTTGAGCTAACTAATAAGACTAGGGGTGGGAAAATAAGCGTAGCAAATGATGTGCTTGCTCTGCACACAGCCAAATTGGGTTCTCTCCCTGATACCACACATGGTCCCTTATACCCCAACAGGAGTGATTTATTCCTGAACACAGAGTTAGAAGAAAGTCCTTAATAGTACTGGATGTAGACTGTTCCTCAAAAAAAAAAAATAAAACAAAGAATAAGACAGGGACTCACACTTATATAAATTTTATTTAGAATGGTATAATATTCTTACACTGGAATAAAATAGTAAAAGTAAAAGCAAAACATTGGAGAGGAATAAGCAGGATATTATTATTATTATAGATGCTACTATTTCTATAGGAAATTTAGTCATTCCTAAAAAATAAATAGAATAAACTTATTAGATATGAGATCAATACATACAAATATAAATTTATATCTAATTTCCAGGAGAAGTGAGAAAGTAGAATTAATAAGTGAGGAAGATATTCTCATTTGTAACGGCAACTATAGCTATCTTGGAATAAGTATAACACATACTTAAAATGTATATATTGAAATGATAGAACATTGTGGAAGAGCATTATTAAGATACTTATGTAAAAAGAGAGAAATAGTGTACTTTTGTTTGTTTGAGTGTTTTGAACAACACCCAAGGATGCGCAAGGGACATTTTCTATCTCTGTGTTCAGAAGTGATCACTGACAGTGTTTAGTGGACCACATGAGGAACCAGAACATGAACAGATTTAGCTCCCTGCAAGGGAAATGCTCAACCCATGCACTCTGGTCTCAAGATACATTCTGTGTTAATAGATGATGGTGGTAATTGCTTCTCTCCAAATGTGTTTAGAATTTTCACACCTTTTTATATCGATGAAGAACATTGACAATTTATTTTGATTTGTTTTGGTGTCAACAAGTGGGAAAGGATAACATGTTTATGTATGGAAACTATTTGGAAATGGAAAGATGCAAGAATATATTGAGAGTTTCAGTTACTTTGGTTATTGTTGTTTGTTTTATTTTGGGGCCACACTTGGTGGTGCTTAGAGTTTACTCCTGATTCTTCACTCGGGAATTACTGCTTGGGGTGGAGGAGTCTAGATTTAGGTCAGTTGCATGCATGTCAAATGTTTTACTTAGTGAACTATCACTTTAGCTCTTTTCAGCATGAATCTTGTGCTGAAGGATATCTATGGCATTTGTAAACAAGACAAGAATTGAAGAATATTTTTGATGAAAGCTGGTTAGAGGGACTATGGGTAAATTTATTTAAGTTATAGTAGTTCAGGTAGTATTTCCCAAGAATACTTCTAAATATTCTAAATATATATCTTTCTTTTTTTGTTTTTGTTTTTTTGGGGGTTGCACCTGGCTGTACTCAGCTCAGGGGTTGTTTCCAGCTCAGCGCTCAGAAATCGCTCCTGGCAGGCTCTGTGGACCATACGGGATGCCAGGAATCCAACCCAGGTTCAAGGCAAATACTCTACCTCTGTGCTGTGTAAATCTAAATCTTCTACAAGAGATCCAATGTTCCTGTTCCATTTTTCTTGTATTTTGATTCCATGGATGCAAAGTTCTTCAATATTGGTTGTTCTCTTAGGTTAAAATATTCTCTTTTACACAAGTAATTCTCAGTTGATCATCCAGAGTTTTTGTTTTGTTTTTGGGTCACACGCAGTGACGGTCAGGTTTTACTCCTGGCTATGCACTCAGAAATTGCTCTTAGCATCGGGGACCATATGGGACGCCGGGATCTAACCACGGTCCGTCCTAGGATAGCACGTGCAAGGCAAACTCCCTACCGCTTGTGCTACCGCTCTGGCCCCAGGTCAGTCAGATTTTTAAATTATACAGCTTGTGAAAAGCTCTGAAATACAATTTGTGAAAGTTATTAGTCCCTGCTTAATTGATTTTAGATAGTCTTACCCTTCAACTTCATAGAAACATATTAAAGATAAAGGAAGTATTATCTGTAAATGAAATTCAATTCTAAATTAGACTGACTAAAATTAAGGTTATTTTCTGTATGAAATTATTTTACATGAAGTTAAAAAATGCAAGCAAAATTGAGGGAAAGTGTTTTCAAATACAATGAAAAATTATGAATAAAATAATTGCAATATTTTTAATTAAAAATAAAGTCAGTAGCAGTAGAAATATAGTCAATAAATATAAATAAAATTCAAAGAAAACTATAATCAATAAGAACGAGAAAATAGGTCATACAAGTAGACTGCATGCTGATGAACAGATGTTTATTTTTAAGTCATATATCAATAAATATGTATGCAATATATTTAAGGGGTTAAGAAGTTAACAGAAATGCACTTACATGCATATACACAGAAAATCACATGCATAAGCATAAGTATAGAAATAGAATATAGTGTTATATCTTCTAAACTTAAGATATGAATGCTTATGGACTTGGAAAGGTAGCTAGGCATGACTGAAATGATGGACAAAATAATGAAATGCTCTAATCCACACATTAGAGCAGTCACTTAAGAGGGAATAAAATTCAAAAGATGTTCAAAAATTTACAGTGACTTCAAATGTTCAGGGTAACATAAAAAACAGAAAGTATGGTCTGTATACAAAGAATTTGCTATCTAAATATATATTAATGCATTCCATTTTGTCTATCTTTACTGATTTATTCAGCTTATAAAATGTGTGACCTCCAATCTGGGAAGTTGTGAAATAACAATCATCACTTCCCTGGTGATACTTGGCACTGAAGTGGTGTTGTCCAGCACTAGGATTTCCTTCAAAATAGCTTAACAGTATATAGCTTAAAAAACTGGAAGTGTGGATTTTCAGTACAAAAGGTCTGTCAGCTTCTGAAGGGCTAAGGTAAAAACAATGAGGTATCTCCAGAGAGTACTTGTGTTGTTATTTACATTGTAATTTCTCTAACTCTTGCCAACATAGCATTACTCTCTTCTTTTGCTCTCCGGGAGGAAATATCTGCAATTATTTGAAATATAGGTATTTGACCAGAACAGACAACTTGACTTACCAACATGTACATACTTGTGTCAACATTCCTGTCCTCTACTCATATCATAAAAATAGCTCTTGTGCCTTTAATATGAAACATTTTGAGGAGAAATGAAATAAAAATGTGCCTTTTAAATTGAGCATTACTAAATTCACCAGGCATTGGTGCATTGAAATATCTAGGCCACTTTTTTTTGGAAATATTTCAGCGAGAGAGTAGAAATCAACCAGGCACCCATGTATGAGTCACAATGCATTCTCACTAGGAATGAAATTACAACTGCAGTCAGAAGATGTTTAAATGAAGCTTAATATGTACACCAGATAAATCAGCGGTTTCCAATAGGGAAATAGTCACAATTTTTAATGGATATTCTGTGGGAGAAATTTTAGTTGTTATAATATTTTAAGTTGCTGCTGGTGAGTGCATGGGGGGAACAACACAGAATGGGCAGGCAGCCATCAAAAGGGACCAGGTGAGGTGGCTGGAGTGGTCAAAATTCACAATAGCCACAAAGCTCCTGAAAGGCACTGTCATTAAAATTTAGGAGAAGATCAAAAAGGAAGCAAAGAAATTTTATTTAAGGAATATGCAGGGCAGGGAAGAAGGGAGGGAAGGGTGGGAAGGGATAGAGATTAAAGAGACAGTGTTAAAGAGAAGGGAAGGGAAAGGAAGGGAAGAGGGGGGAGGACAGAGACAGAGAAGGGAACGTTTTTCTAGAGTGAACGTCAGTTTCTCCAGAAAGAAGAGAGTTTTCTGAAGGAAAGAAATCACTATACATCTTTAGTTGTGTTATGGGAGACCTGGAAATGAAGGAACACCATTAAGTTAAAGAAAATAGAAATCAGTTAATTCATTGGTTAAAAAAGCACTGAATTCTCTTATCATTGTCTCTAACTATATTATTAGATATTTCAAGATATTTACTTAATTATTTATATTGTGAATTATAAACTTTTTATTAAACATTGCTTTCACTTATAAAGACTCTTATTAGACAAAGATCATGCTAGTTTATCAAAAAGAAAATAAATAGAATCTGTTGACACCATTAAAAAAGAACAAGTATTTATGAAAAAAAAAAAGCCATACCTAGAGTTTTGCTGAAGAGATTGAAGAATTATCATGTCTCTGAACTTCACTGCCAATTAGCAAGGAATTTGGAAATCCCACTTGTAACTTTATCATAAATGTAATTAAAGACATCAGAATATTTGTAGAAACTGACATAATTGCAATGTAAATTATAAACAATACAGCATGAAATTATTGAATTAAAAGGATATATACAATTAAAAATATGAAATCATATAATTTAGGTTATCTAAATTAAAAACATATTAAATCCAGGATCCTCAAAATAAGCAAATTCACAGAATTAGTTATTAAAATATATTATTAATTGATTGTGCATAGTTTGCAATGAAAAAAGTTGCCTATTCAATGAACTTGAAGGCAATACTAGGTATTTATAATATATATAATATATAATAACAATATAATACCATGGAATATATAGATCATGGCTATAAATATAAAACATAAGATTATAAAATTTCTTGAAATAAAAATAAAATCTTTTCTTCTTTAAATTAAATGAATGTTAAACCACAAAACAGTAAATAATTGATGAATCAGTTAAGAAAGTCACAAAGTGGGAAAAATATCAATAAACAACACAAGTTTAGCTTATCTGCAATACATATAATTATTTTTCAGTTCAATAAGGAGGATCCACTCCCTAAAAAAAATAAAGTCGAAAAGTATTTGCATAAAAGTTTCAGGAAAGAAGATACTAGTAGCCTACACACAAAATGCGCTTGAAACCTTTATTACACACTTAATGCAAAGGCTGCTACAGATTTTCCCCATCTGCTACCGAATGTGGAAGAAAACAAATCTTGCAAAGAAGCAATGAAAGACCAAGAAACAAATGAAAACAGTTTTTCTGGACTGTTTTTCTGAGTCAAGCAGGTGGTTTTGGCAGTCCTGGCATAGATCAAGGAGAAGAATTTGGAAAAAGAAAGGAAAAACAGGCCAGGGAGGATGTGAGAGTAATGGGGCTTCCAAAAAGTCAGAAGGAGTTGGAGATCACAAGGAATATAAAGTTTTAATAATTTCTTTTATATCTCACTCTTATAGTCTTCCATTTGAATGGAAGTAAACAGGTGTTTGCAGTGATACCTGTTCTGATTGAGCCTTCTGCAGACATTCAAAACAGTATACAGCTCATAAATCAATATAAATAATATTTCAAAGGAGAAAACTTGTCTTTGACTGGATATTTGTATAAATGTTTTAAAGAGTGAGTAAGTAAGCTTACCCTTATCAGTAAGTTTTGATTTTTTTATAGTTTTGTCCCATGATACATAACCATTTTGCCTTACAAATAGTTGAGCTTTTGTTTCTCTTTTACTTGGAGATGTATAGGAACCAGATTTTTTTAAATTTAAGCAACTTTGGTAAAAATTAAAAGTCTTAAATGCTGGTACACTGAAACAAAGCAATTGCAAACAATCAAAAGATAAAAGCAAAATTAAAAGTTTCAGGTACTGTTAAGGATGTGATGGCCCTGAAATTCAAATTGAAGTTGGAAGTTGCAAAATACTGTAAGCATGAAAAACTTATGCCTATAGAAAACTATTTGTAAGTATGTAATATAAATAATTAAAAACTTATTTGACAAGCCAGTAGTTCTAATTCTAGATATTGACCCAAGTCAACAAAAATATAAACATACAAAAACTGTACACGCATATTCATAGGAACTTTAACACTAATGTTGCTAACATTGTACAATCAAATATTCAATGAAAAATGAGAAACAAAATTTAGTCTATTCATGAAATATTCACATACATGTAATAAGTATGATGTAATTATTAAACAATGAATAGTATTGGCACAGAAGTATGGAACAAGGTACTGATACATTTCTTGGATTTGAGGCTAATATCTAAGATATACACGGTACTGACAAAACTTAACAAGGAAAAAACATCTAACCCCATCAAAAAATGGGGAGATGTATGAACAGACACTTTGTCAAAGAAGAAATACAAATGACCAAAAGGCACATGAAAAACTGCTCCACATCACTAATCATCAGGGAGGTGCAAATCAAAACAACTATGAGGTACCACGTTACACCACAGAGATTGGCACACATCACAAAGAATGAGAACAAGCAGTGTTGACGGGGATGTGGAAAGGAACTCTTATCCACTGCTGGTGGGAATGCCGTCTAGTCCAACCCCTTTGGAAAGCAATATGGCAATTCCTCAAAATGTGAAAATTGAGCTCCCATATGATCCAGCTATACCACTCCTAGGGATATACCCTAGGAACACAAAAATCCAATACAAAAATCTCTCCCTCACACCTATATTTATTGCAGCACTTTTTTTTTTTGGTTTTTTTTTTGGGCCACACCCTGTGACGCTCAGGGGTTACTCCTGGCTATGCGCTCAGAAGTTGCTCCTGGCTTCTTGGGGGACCATATGGGACGCCGGGGGATCGAACCCCGGTCCATCCTAGGCTAGCGCAGGCAAGGCAGGCACCTTACCTCCAGCGCCACCACCCGGCCCCTATTGCAGCACTTTTTACAATAGCCAGACTCTGGAAACAACCAAGATGCCCTTCAACAGATGAATGCTAAAGAAACTGTGGTACATATACAAAATGGAATATTATGCAGCCATCAGAAAAGATGAAGTCATGAAATGTTCCTACACATGGATTTACATGGAATTTATTATGCAGAATGAAATTAGTCAGAGGGAGAGAGACACACACAGAATAGTCTCCCTCATCTATGGGTTTTAAGAAAAATTTAAGTTATTGAAATAATTCCCAGAGTTAAGGGTCGAAAAAACCAGCTCACTACATGAAGCTCACTACAAAGAGTGGTGAGTGCAGTTAGAGAAATAACTACACTGAGAACTATCATCACAATATCATTGAGTGAGGGAGGTAGAAAGCTTGTCTCAAATACGGGGTGGGGATGGGGGTGGGGGAGAAGACGAGAGCATTGGTGATGGGAAGGTTGCATGGGTGAAAGGGGGTGTTCTTGTTATGACTGAAACCCAACTACAATTATGTTTGCAATCATCGTGTTTAAATAAAGAAATTATTTAATTAAAAAATTTCTTGGATTACATTCACAACTTATGCTTATTTTGAAAAGCTAGACAGAGGTGCCCGAGTGATAGCATAGCAGTATGTCATTTGCCATGCCTGAGGCCGACCTGGGTTCAATCCTCAGTGCTACATAACAGCCCTTGATGGGGCTGGCTGATGGAAGGATGAAGGATGAGGTCTTTCTCCTCCAGCTCCGACCATGCGTCTGCCACCCTGTTCAGCTGGCGGTTCTGAGGTGAATGCGGTGGGTAGAAAGCTAACAGGCAGTCAGGCTTCAGAAGATATCAGCTTTATTTAGATGATATGGCTGAAGCCAAAAGCCCCAGAATCAGCCCCAGAAAAAAATGCCTCTCCCTTCCACAGACCCTTGCTTTTATACATCAGAATCAGGTACCACCCTACGGTGGAAGCAGAATGCCAGGTCACACCTTAGGGTAGGGCACAATGATTGATTAGGGTCGGATCAGTAACATAATAATCTTATGAAAATGTTTACATACATAACAATTCCCCCATTTTTAGTAAACAAATATTAATAATATACAAAAGTAAGTAATATTATCTGTTGTGTATGTAAACATTTCCATAAGATCATTATGTTATTGACCCTACCCTGATAGGTGATTGTGCCCTACCCTAGAGTGTGACCTGGCATTCTGCCCCCACCCTAGGGTGGTACCTGATTCTGATCCCACCATTGGGTGGTACCTGATCCCACCATTGGGTGGTACCTGATTCTGGGGGATAAAAACATGGGTCTGTGGAAGGCGAAGGGCTTTTTGGCTGGAACTGAGGCTGAGACTTTGGACTTCAGTCTTGTCCACCGAATAAAGCTAATATTTCCACAAGCCTGACTGTCTGCGAGCTGTTTACCCATCATTTCACTTCAGAACTGTCGGCTGGACAGGGTGGCAGACGTGTGCTCCAAGCTGGAGAGGAAAGACCTCATCCTTCATCCCTCCATCAGTCAACCTCTTCAGGGGATGACTTGCAACATTTATCTATAATTATTAAAGGAAAAACTAAGCGATAATAAAAGAGTGGCTGTTTGCATAAGCGCATCACAGGGAAATGTAAAGAAAAACCTCTAACCTAAACACAGGGTGTCTAAAACCAGAAACATGTTCAAGGAATCAACTACAAGCTCCAGAGATGATAGATCTAGACGTACAAGATGAAGAATTCCAAGTAGTTCTTTCTTGGAAAAGCAGATTAAGAATCTGAAATTCGGGGCCCGGAGAGATAGCACAGCGGCGTTTACCTTGCAAGCAGCCGACCCAGGACCAAAGGTGGTTGGTTCGAATCCCGGTGTCCCATATGGTCCCCCGTGCCTGCCAGGAGCTATTTCTGAGCAGACAGCCAGGTGTCACCCCTGAGCACCGTCGGGTGTGGCCCAAAAAACAAAAACCAAAAAAAAAAAAAAAAAAAGAATCTGAAATTCAATGATCAAGGATCTAGTAGGTGATGGGGAGATCCCAGGGCAATTAGAAAGCCAAACTGTAATCTGTAGACAGAGACCCTTCGAAGAGATGCTAGAAAGGCTGTGTAGCAGGCAGGCGAGATAAAGCACATTTTCCATTCAAGTCCAGGTAGACCAGAAAGCCCATCTTTGAGGGCAGTGAATTAGGCACTTATTTTGGAGGAAGAGGCACACACTCCCTGCACAGTGGGGGCTAATGCAATGATGATCGATAGGTATCTGAACTTAATACAAGTTCCTAGTCCAGGCAGAAGTCCATATGAGGTCCGAAATTGATGTACCAAGTACGGCCAATTATTTATAGATGGGAGCTTAAGTCACAAACCAAAACAAAATGTTTGAGGTAGAGAACCTCTCCGTGTAAATAAACAACTTGAGGGTCCATCCAAAATGGATAGAACCTCCCTTTAAACCTAGTATTTTTCCCTATCATGTGCTCAAGCAAAAAAACCCTGAGAACAGACAAAAATATTATTTAGGAAATTATAGACAACAATATCTAACCCACTAACCTTTACTGATCCTATCCTAATCAGTAATTGTGCCCTACCCTAAGGTGTGACCTGGCATTCTGCCTCCACCCTAGGGTGGTACCTGATTCTGATGTATAAAAGCAAGGGTCTTGGAAGGCAGGGGATTTTTTCTGGGGCTGATTTTGGGCTTTTTGCTTCAGCCATATCCACTGAATAAAGCTGATATTTTCTGAAGCCTGACTGCCTGTTAGCTTTCTACCCACCGCATTCACCTCAGAACCACTGGCTGAACAGGGTGGCAGATGCGTGGTCCGAGCTGGAGGAGAAAGACCTCATCCTCCATCCTTCCATCAGCCAGCCCCATCAAGGGCTGTTACAACACTCAGCATTACGTATGGTCCCTTGAGCCTGCCAGAAGTGATTTCTGAGTGAGTAATTTCAGTGAGTGATTTCAGGAGTAATCCTTGAGCACCACTGGGTGTTGCCCCAAACTGTAACTAACTAACTAACTAACTAACTAGCTAGCTAACTAACTAACTTACTAAAAACTAGACAGAGTACAGTTCAAATTTTTCTCATTTATATAAAATAATCTAGAAAAATAACATTTGTTTTGGTAGGAAGCTAGTTAATGATTTCCTTGGGCTGTTGTTGGGGACAAAGGTGACAGGAAAAAAGAACATTTTGAGTCTTCTAATGTCAACATTAAATAACTTAAAACTATTAAGCAAGAACAATAAAGCATTAATTTTTCTAAATGTTGAATATTTCAAATAAGTTGTGATTCTGAATCAAATTTTAAGAAAAAGTTATGAATGATTATTGACTGATTAATATTTTAGGTACTGGGTTCAATATTTAACTTACTTCTGTCCTCAGAAACATTTTAGATTTAGTACTATTATTCACAAAAAATTTAGAGAAATTGTGGGTAATTAACATTAAAAATATTGGACAATTCTTAGTAAACATAAGATTTAGAGATAGTTTCTTCTATATACATTTTCAGATTATTTTTTCAACTGTATATCATTGGTCTCCTAGTTTATATCATTGAATTTCTATCTCATGATATAATTATTACAGATGAATATTAAGTTGTAGTCTTTTTCCCCCCCCCATACATGTATTCTCTAAGAGATACTGTGAGCATCTTAAGAAGACAAGGAAAGGGCCCGGAGAGATAGCGCAGCTATGTTTGCCTTGCAAGCAGCCGATCCAGGACCAAAGGTTGTTGGTTCGAATCCCGGTGTCCCGTGTGGTCCCTCGTGCCTGCCAGGAGCTATTTCTGAGCAGACAGCCAGGAGTAACCCCTGAGCATCGCCGGGTGTGGCCCAAAAATCAAAAAAAAAAAAAAAAAAAAGAAGTCAAGGAAAAGAAAAAATATATCCATATATCCAAAAGGTTAATTATATAAAAGGGTATATGAGCTATTTTTGTTTTTATATTTTTATACTTGTAGAAAAATTGCTGCATTGCTTTTGCAATTTATTTGTTTTTAAAAAGCAACATAAGCACCAGTTCTATATATCTCAGCATCATTCTTCCTGTATCTATTCCAGGACCCACACTTTTTGGTTTTATAATAGTAGTTTGATGTAGAAAGCCCAAGTCAGAAGGAGGAACTAAAAATACCAGCCTAGAGAGGTAGCAAACCATTTCAGAGAAGCTTAATAATAAAATCTTATCTGAATAATCTATGACAATTTAGTGCCAATAACTTGCTGATGTGACTTTCATGTTTGACCTCATATTAATTATCTACTTATCATATAAGTTGAAATTGCAGAGCTTTTAAAAATTTGGTTACAAACATTTCTATATATGAACAGGCATCAACCTTCACCTCATGAATCAATAGTCAACCTATAGCAACCATATATTTGAGCTATAGCTGAAAACTTGACCTGCTCTTCTAAAAGATTCATTGTACTGACCTTTCCTTTTTGAATATTTGTTTCATGTAGTAGTTAAGATAGAATCTTCCATTTCTTCTGCAACATTTTGACAGGTGTTTGCTTGCTTTAAATTAATTTAATGTTCCCTTTATGCTAATTTTGCCAATGTTATCACTACTACTTGGAAATAAATAACTCAATCACTGCAGAAAGGGCATTTATTTTTCTCTAATTTCTCACTCCCTCTCACTGATAGAATCAAATAGAGTACTTAGTCTTTTCTGATCTTTTTTTTTTTTTTTTTTGGTTTTTGGGCCACACCCGTTTGACGCTCAGAGGTTACTCCTGGCTATGTGCTCAGAAATCGCCCCTGGCTTGGGGGGACCATATGGGACGCCGGGGGATCGAACCGCGGTCCTTCCTTGGCTAGCGCTTGCAAGGCAGACACCTTACCTCCAGCGCCACCTACCCGGCCCCTCTTTTCTGATCTTTTTATGTGTGAAATAAGCTGTATGTTTTGCTAAACTCAAATTATACACAAATAGATTTCTTCTGAACTATTGTTTCATTTTCTTTTCTTTCTTTGTCATCTATTGATCAGTGATAGATGGTTGGGGTTTTGTTTTCTTTAGTCCCAATTCTCTCTCTCTCTCTCTCTCTCTCTCTCTCTCTCTCTTTCTCCCCTCTCTCTTTCTCCCCTCTCTCTGTCACACTCACACACACACACACATACGGATTACTTCATTCCACTGGCAAAAGTTTTGATATCTCAATGGCATTATAAATATGTTGTAGCTTCCTGTATGTACACACAAACTCACTCCTTGTATTGTTTTTTCTTAAAATTGTCTGCAGGGTTCTTACTTTAGGTTCTCTTTCTACTCATTTTCAATTTTCTTTTCTATTGTTTACCTATATTTTATTTGATCCAACAACCCCTTTTTGCCTTTCTCTCTCTGTCTCTCTGTCTCTCTCTCTCTGTCCCCCCTTCCACACACACAATCTCTAGTTCCAGAAAATTACTTCTGTGTAGAATATCTTGCTATCTTGGGTAAAATGGTCAGAAAGTACAAACTGCAATCTGGTCTTTTCTAAGGGGAGATCTAATTACCCAGCTGGCACTGGAGAATACAAACATTTTCACTCTGGACAGTGTTTATCTGTTTTTTTGCAAGTACATCACTTTGAAAAGCTACTTGCTCAGCTAATCTGTAACTGTCATGGAAATGTAATTTTTCCCTCCTCCAAACCAATAGCAGGCACCTGGTAAGACTGCTGTATGCACCCATGCATTCAAGTTGGTTTCCATGGAAACCTATGAAACCCCATGTGTAAATTCCAGCATCAGGCCACATTTTCTATTTCTCTATGCTATTCTTTCTTTAGTGCACTTGCATGAGATTATACAGTTCTGTCAAAACTCTGAGATAGACTTCTTTTCCATTCTTGCCCTTGTGAATGAATCATTCTTGCATGTTAGACGGCAGAGACTAGTTTTAATAATATGTGTTTTCAATTCTTAGACCGATACTTTTGATAATAAACTCTCCAATGGTTCTACAAATGTCTGGGTTGACTTACACCAGATTAAAGATTTATTGTCTCAGTCAGCCTTACTTTTGTGATATTTGAACTATGTTCCATAAGAGTTCCCTTGATATAACAAAAATAAAAGGAAACTTTTGTCTATGAGCAGAGAGTTTAAGCCACCAGTTTATAGATTTACAAACTAAACATTGTTGTTTAACGTTCCTTTAAATTTAAATTTTTTAAGTATTTAACATTTAGAAATAAGGAAATTGAATGAATAATTTATTGGACAAATATTGAACACTGCGCATTTAATTTATTTACCTATGAGTTCGGTACAATCATCATCCACAATGGCTGAATATTCAAACATTATGAGTTTGTAGCACATTAACTTGGATAATAATTTATTTATTTAACTTTAGTAGTTCCTCAAATTTTCAAATCAGCAAGACTCTGATATTATGCATTTGCTAATAATTTGAATATACAATCATAAAAAATAATGAGAATAAAGCTTAGAACCTTATTGCATGTGCTGATAAAACAGGCTTGAATAGACATTCTTAGAAAGTCTTGGGAAGGGGCAGGAGAGATGGCATGAAGGGTGTTTGCCTTTCCTGCAGAAGGATGGTGGTTCGAATCCCAGCATCCCATATGGTCCCCTGAGCCTGCCAGGAGTGATTTCTGAGCTTAGAGCTAGGATTAACCCCTGAGCGCTGCCGAGTGTGACCCTACCCCCCCCCCCCAAAAAAAAAAGCAAGTCTTGGGAAGAGGGTGCATTCATTTTTTATCACTGAAACTACAACTACAACTACAAACATGTTTGTAGTCATGGTGCTTAAATATAAATAGCAGAAATTTAAAAAATGAAAATTGAGACATTTGGAAGAGATTGCCTTAATGAGTTCATAAATAGATAAATATAATAAGTATAACTATTGCATTATACCCAAGAATTCATAAAACTAATTATAAGGGGTAAATTATTTTAAGTCACTATGTTTTTGCAAGAAGACTCTAACTACTTGGTTTTGAAAAAGGGGAAAGTATTTTGCAGTGTTGCTACAATGTAAAAATATAATAAGAATATGATGGATGACTTTTTGTCAACAAACTAGAGATTTTATGAAATGGCCAATTAATGGAAAGTATGTTCTATCAAAGTTAACTTCATAATCACAAAAGAGTCACTAATTTTAAATAATTTCTATTTCTACTGAAAAATATATTGGACTTTTGCTTTTTTGCACTATGATTAGGAACTCGCCTGACCAACTTTTTGTAGGAAATTTGATTTATAACTTAAACATGAGAATATGAAAATTGAAAGCAAGAACTTATGGGAATGGCACAACAAACAAAAGAAGCTAATGAGTTAGAAATAGAAATCACATTTTTTCTCAAACTTATTTTCTGTGTCTTGGGAACTGGATTTTTGATCTTCATAATTCTAAATAACTAAACACACTCTTATCTTATCTTGACCTAAGATTGGTTAGACTGGGGGATGGGTGGAAAAGAAAAGATTGGTTAGAATAAAAGAAATTGTATTAGTTTCTTTAGTGGTATAAATTAATATAAAACACATTTATTGTTGTTGAGTATATAAACTATTTCTAACCATATTTAGATTTTATAGCTAATATTACCACATATATCACATCTGAATAGTGGAAAATAGCATTTTAGGTTAAAAAATTCTCTAGATGCAATTACTTCAATATATTTAAACCATTCCCACCTACAGTTTTCAAAATTTAATTTTATATATTTCAAAATCTTAGAACATACAAGAAAATATTAGTAAACCAAAGCCAAATGACAGACTGAAAAATCATCTGGTAAATTCAATATTCAGACATGAAATCTTACAAACATATGCTTAAAATTAATAAAATATAAAGATTAAAAATCTGAGTAAGAATCAAGAGATTATATAACGGGAAGATAAAGTATAAAACTTTTTCTACAAAATATTAAAATAATTATAAAAAATAAGTACAGTTTATAGAAAAATGGCCATCAGGGATGAGTTTAAGGAAATTCTCTAAAACATAGCCTAAATGCTTGTAAATGGAAAAGAGACATTAATAAAAAGAAATAAAATATAGTAATAAAATCTGACAGATAATGTCTAACATGCCCTTTTAGCAGAATTCCAGGAAGAGAAATAGTATATATGACAAAATATTTAACCGAATATTTTCCATTAAGACCCCAACCTTCAATTTTTATTTTTATTTATTTATTTATTTATTTATTTATTTATTTATTTATTTATTTATTCATTCATTCGTTCGTTCATTCATTCATTTTTGGTTTTTTGGTTTGGGCAACACCCGGCAGCGCTCAGGGGTTACTTCTGGCTCTGTGCTCAGAAATCACTCCTGACAGACTTGGGGAACCACATGGGTTGCTTGGGATTGAACTCAGGTCCGTCCTGGGTCGGCCACATGCAAGACAAATGCCCTACCCCTGTACTATCACTCCAGCCCGCCAAGCTATATATTTTAATGTTTTGTTTTGGGGCCATACCTGACAGTGCTTCCGGGTTCTCAGCTCAGTGTTTGGGAGTGCTCCTGGTGATGCCCTAGAGAAAATGCATTGCTGAGGACTGATCTGACATCCTACAATCAAAAGCATATACTCTAGGCATTATAACTGTCTTTAGTCACTTTACATACTTATTTAAGAAAAAAATCTCAAGTCACATATATTCAAAAGATGAGTCTAGCAAATAAGTGTAAAATTATGAATCTAAGACATTATCATTGATTCAGAATTTAAGAACAGGAATAAATAGTTAATACTTGAATGAACAATAGCTAAGAGCAAACTTAAATATACTAGTTTAGTTCTATAAACTAAAGATCAGGAGATTTGGATATAAAGATAAAAGTATCTAGGTACGTTAGTAATGGACATGGAATAGTCACACTGCTTTATAAAACAAAAATATTTTTGTTCTACTGTTTAAAAATCATTGTTTAAAAGATTAAGACAAATAGAAAATCATTTATTATGATAGTTTTTTATATGTATTCATATTGCAGCTCTGTAATTGTAGAGATATTATTCAATAGAAGTTTTATGTTTAGTTACTTAAATCAAATTCAAATACATAAAGAAAGTACAAGTCAGGTTTAGAAATGTAACTCAGTGGTAGAATTTATGCTTTGATTGGTAAGACCCTAGGTTTTATTCCTGGCATGCAAACTAATGCAAGCAACAACAACAAAACCCCAATTTTGTTTAAAAATGAAAGTCATTGTGTATATATACCACAGTTTCTTTAGCCATTCATCTGTTGAAGGGCATCTTGGTTGTTTCCAAAGTCTGGCTATTGTAAATAGCGCTGCAATGAATATTGGTGTGAGGAAGGGATTTGTGAATTGTATTTTTGTGTTCCTAGGGTATATCCCTAGGAGTCATATAGCTAGATCATATGGGAACTCAATTTCTATTTTTTTAAGAAATCTCCATATTGTTTTTCATAAAGGCTTGACTAGATGGCATTCCCACCAGCAGTGAATGTGAGTTCCTTCTCTCCTCATCCCCTCCAGCACCTATCATTCTTGTTCTTTGTAATATGTGCCCATCTCTGTGGTTTGAGATGATACCTCATTGTTGTTTTGATTTGTATCTCCCTGATATGGAGCATTTTTTCATGTGACTTTTGGCCATTTGTATTTCTTCTTTGACAAAGTGTCTGTTCATTACTTCTCCCCATTTTTTGATGGGGTTAGATCATTTATTCTTGTAAAGTTGTCAGTACCTTGTATATTTTGAATATTAGCCCCTTATCTGATGGGTATTGTGTGAATAATTTCTCCCATTAGGCGGTGGCTCTTGTATCCTAGGCACTATTTCCTTTGAAGTGCAGAAGCTTCTCTGCTTAATATATTCCCATTTGTTTATCTCTGCTTCCACTTGTTTGGAGAGTGCTATTTCCTCCTTGAAGATGCCTTTAGTCTCAATGTCATGGAGTGTTTTACCTACATGTTGTTCTATATATTTTATAGTTTAAGGTCTGATTTCAAGGTCTTTAATCCATGCAGCTGTCAGGGGAGATGAAGTCATGAAATTTTCCTATACATGTATACACGTGGAATCTAGTATGCTGAGTGAAATAAGTCAGAGGGAGAGAGATAGACAAAGAATAATATCACTCATCTATGGATTTTAAGAAAAATAAAAGACATTTTTATAATAATCCTCAGATACAATAGAGATGAGGGCTGGAAGGTCCAGCTCACAATAGGAAGCTCACCACAAAGAGTGGTGAGTGCAGTTAGAGAAATAACTACACAGACAGCTAACATAACAATGTGAATGAATGAGGGAAGTAGAAAGCCTGTCTCAAATACAGGTGGGGATGTTGTAGGAAGTTGGAAGATTTGGAGCATTGGTGATAGGAATGTTGCACTGATGAAGGGGGGTGTTCTTTATATGACTAACACCCAACTAAAATCATTTTTGTATCAAATTGTATAAAGACATTAAAAAGAAAAGAAAGAAAAAAAGTATCTGCCAAAGAGTCAGGCTGCAGGAAGGGTGGGAGTGGGGGGACACGGGAAGAAAATTGGAGACATTTATGGAGGGAAATGTACAATGGTGAAGGGATGGGTCAACACTGTATTTCAAGGTGATTCAATTAAAATTTTTTTAAGTTAGAAGAACTGGAAGTCAAAAAAACAATACTATGATACACTAGAAAGAAAACAGTCTTCCTGGAATTATTGTCTATGAAAAAAGCTTACTGGAGAATGATCAATACAACTTCTGAGCTAGGAAGCTAACTCAGTGGACTGGAAGGCATGCTTTATATACACCAGGATCCCCAGGTTAAATGCCCAGACACCTCTTAGAGTCACTTTAGAACTTGAGCTGGGAGTAGTTCCTGAATATCACTGAGTCTTTTGCCTTAAAAGCAAAAACCAAGAAATGTACAATTTCAATCAAGTAAAAAAATATTTGTTAAAAGTGAGGGCAAAAGTAATTAGAAGAGCTTTTGAAAACTCACAGATTAAGTACTAAGAGAGAAAAACCTCCAAGTTCATAGACAAGGACCCATTTATTGCAGTTCATTTTTGCACATGGATGTTCACATTAAGTAGAATTTTCTTTATTTTTATTTAATAATTTCTTTATTCAAATATAATGGCTACAAACATGTTTGTAATTGAGTTTTATTTCTGACTTAATTTGAGATTTCTTGGTGAAATCATTCATGTGGGAAAATAAGTAAATGAGTAATGATATAATAAGAAAGTTGGCAAAGGTGAAAATTTTTACTTTACAGGAGAGAAATATTGCTACTCATCATAGAAAACTTTATTCACCTCTACCATTGATCATGTACACACAAATTTTGATGAGTTTGTATCTACCATCCAATAATTTTGCAAAAACAAATATTTTATATTTTGCAAAAATATAATTAGTGTCAATTCTTCACAAAGCTATCAAGTAAACAAGATCATTAAACATTGCAAATTTGAGTTTAAATTGGTCTATTGATTCTACACAACAATTTAACAATGATATGTATCTGAATATTGTTGAAGAAGTGCAAATCCTATGAATGACATTGCATTTTTAAGTTCAGATTTTGAAGCAGTCCTCTCTAGATATGTGTCATTATCTTTATATATTTATCTGCATGCATAATGGCTGTGTTCTCTGAACTGAACCTTAACTCATGCAATTATTAATAGAAGTACTGTGTGGATTATAAACTAAAGTTGACTCTCTGACTAAATATCAAGTGAGACACAACTCTATCTCTAGTAGTAAATGTGACATTGGCAGCCTGTGGCAGAGTGGAATAGAGTGGCAAAATAGTTCTTTGGGTTTTAGCTATCACCAAGAGTCTAGACATTCTAAGATATTGGGTAAGCAGGTTACTGTAGTCTAGACATACTAAGATATTGAGTAAGCATGTTACTAAAGTCATAGAACTTAAGTATAAAAAATATCAAAGATTCAAAAAACTGCAGATTTGTGTGTTACTTACACATGCACTATAAAAAATTTAAAAGCAAACTGATAACCACTGCATACAATGTCTGAAACTGAATAGCTTTATATTGTAGTTAATTTTTCTCCACAAAGGCCAATATCTTGACAAAGTAAAGTTTATCAAACATTTTAGAATGCAATAATCCCAAGGTAACACAACTACTAAAAAAAATTAAAGGAAAATTTTCTTGCTCACACTAATATTATATCAGATACAGTTATTTCAAGATAAACAAACCAGACTAATATAGCTAATAAAAGAATTAAAAATCTTATAAAATTTGACAATAAATTAATACTAAACATAGAGAAAAGAGGTGAGAGTTAATATTCACATGAGACTAATTCCAATAAAGCAAGTTCATCTCATTGGGAAAATATCAAGCAATTCATTTCACAATTAGTTAATAATATTAAAAAGGATTACCACAGTAAGTGCAGAAAGTATTTTGACAATTAAAAATTCTACAGAGTGAGGAAGAATGACTACACTTTGCCCTTTAATCAGAAAAAAATTATTCTCACTTTTCTTTTTATTTTGCCCTGGGGTTTTTATTTAATGCAATTAGAAAACCACAGTAAATAATTATATTGGATAAAAATAGTCAGAATGCTTTCTTTCACAACTAACATGATTGGTTGAGACAATCTAACAGACTATACAGGAAAGGATGTTATAGCTAATAAGTAAGTTTAGAAAGGGAGCAAGTTGCAAAACTATAATAAACAGAATAATAGTTATATAATGTATGAAAAAAACAGGGAAATTAAATTACAAAAATGATTACTTTCAAAATCACAAAAATATGAGTTGCTTAAGTGCAAATAAAATAAAAATTTAAAATTCCAGTAGAATGAAACAGAAATTTGTCAAAAAATATGTCCACATAAAATGGGTAACTTAGGGCCAGAGTGGTGCTGCAAGCAGTAGGACATCTATCTGCCTTGCATGTGCTAACCTCGGACAAACTGCGGTTGAATCCCCTGGCATCACATATGGTCCCCCAAGCCAGGAGCGATTTCTGAGCACATAGCCAGGAGTAACCCCTGAGCGTCACTGGGTGTGGCCCAAAAACAAAAAACAAAAAAACAAAACAAAACAAAAAGGATAACTTATCTTCAATAAGATACCAGAACAATTCAATAAAGTCTTTTTTTTTAAGCATGTTTTCTTTACAACTGAGTAATCATACAGAAAATAATCTCAATTCCTATAAAAACATTGAATTAAATCATCACTAAGACTTAGAAAAATTAGGAGGAAATCTTGGTTGAACTAGGAAGCATTATATTGAATATAGCTTATAATGTACCACTTGTACAATGAACAAATAATAAGTATTTTATGAAAAATATGGAGTCTGTTTTTCAAATGATTTGTATTAAATATTAAAAAACAATTACCAACTGAGAGAAAATATTTACAAGTATATACTTGATAACAGTCTTGTGTTCAGGATATATAAAAGAAACTAAAATTTTTACTTTCATTTTAAGGGAGCTAGAACAGACATGCTTCCCCAATTTAGACAACTAACCCTAAACATTTTGTATAAAATATGCTTAATACAACTGAAAGTTTGAGAGAAGGCAGATTAACTAGAGACTTTAAGAACTTCAGAAACAGGCCAACTAGAAATGGCCTGGTATAAGTTTCTAGATTTTATTTCTGTTTCAAGTAACTTTTCTGTGAACATACCAACTTCTACCTTCAATCTTACTGTGTTAGTGAAAAGTAAATTGAATTTCTATTTGTACTTTCTAGTATTATATTACTACTCTGTTTCGAACAGTGCAATGTTAGAAGAGACAGACCTAGTATTTCCACTACACTCGCTTTTGGCTACCTCCCATCAGAAGAAACAGAGACCACATGGAGACAGAGCTTTCATCCAGACACAGTAATGAGATAATCTTCTCTGCGGGAGCACAGTGTAGACCTAGTGGACAGTTAATGACTTTCATCATTTGCAAAATACTATTTGGCTGCCGGTTTCCGCAGTTATCTGCAAGTTTGTAAGGTTACAATTAACTGCAGAACTGCATGCTGCATGACTACAGAGGCCAAGGATCAAGGGCCAGAGGACCCAGTTACCCGATGGGTGAAGTGCACACCAAAGGATGCCAATATGTAGCCTCCCGGGACTGCCCGCTGGAGTGGCCATGGGAGAGAGAGGTAGAAACTTAGTATTTCTTTATTTATAGCCGGTCTGCAGTCTGAAGTGTAGGCTGCCTGGGGATATTCTGAGAGAGACAGGTAGAAAGTCATGGGCCAGAGAGTGCCCGGAAATCCTGTAGATCCAGGTTCCAGAGAGAATAGAGAATGAGGGATAGATACAGAGCAGGTAGCATAGCATCTCACAATGCTTTTTCTTTAGCTCACCCCTTCTCCACCCCCTTTATTGAGGTGCTGTTCTGGTCCCTACCTTGGGACAATCCAATAACTGCCAAACTTTCTATTTTATACTGGGGAGGGGGCAATCAATCCTTTGTAGTGGACATGCCCAAGGGTGTATCCAGGGAGCATGTCCAGTTCCAACTGCCATTACACGGGGGGCTATCATCACCCCTTAAGTTAAATGAACTAATTAATTTCTTTAATACATCAATCAATAATTATTGCTCATCTGAAATAAGAATATTACTGGCCAGGGAGAGGAATAAAAAGACAAAACCGGGCTGGAGAGGTGGCATGGATGGTATGGCGGTAGGTAGGGCATTTGCCTTGCACGGTGATTTGAATCCCTACATCCCATGTGGTCCCCTGAGCCTGCCAGGAGTGATTTCTGAGCATAGAGCCAGGGGTAACTCCTGAGTGCTGCCGGGTGTGACCCAAAACCAAAACCAAAACCAAAACCAAAAAAAAAAAAAAAAAAAAAGACAAAACCTTCCCTAGGCAGATTGGCCTCAGTACAAAATGCAGCGTTGGAAATGCTGTCAAAGAGGCTGAGAGAAATACTTGCATCTACCTGGCAGTAATGAAGCGATGTTCCATTTAACACAAGAGCAATGTCTGAGGAAGAATTGTAAATCAAGATTTCAGTAAAATACATATTTTGCATTACATACAATGTCCAGATATTATTTGAAAATCATTGCTTATGTCAAGGATCATGATGTTGACAAACTGAATGATGAACAGGAATGGGTGTCCACTGAGATGACTGAATTGCTATCTAGGAAGAATTTTCAATCATCATAGAGATATTTTAACAATCAATTATAAATATGTTTCAAAAAGTATGTTTCAAAAATATTAAAGCCCCCAGGAAGAAATAGAAGATATACAAGAAAACTAAGTGAACTTGATATATGAATAATGGTGAAGGGTCTAGGTCACTTTGAAGGATGTTGGATGTAGTAATTTTTTATATCAACGCAATAGGTTTAATACCATAGGTTTGTATATTAATAACATAGGTGCTTGTTGTCACATAACCTAAACTCTAGTTTAAAAAGTGTCTAATAGTGATCCAAGAGATCACTATTATAACCTTGCTCTTGGTTGACTTAGGTTCAACCCCCAGCACAATATATGGTCTTCAAGTACTACCAGGAATGATTCCTAAGCACAGACTCAGGAATAGCCTCTCAGCACTGAGCTGGGTATATGTACTACCTACCTCAAAACCGAAAAAAAAAGAAGAAAAAAGCCTAATATAAATAATAAAATATAAAATTTATTATGCTATTTGCTAGCATGAAAGTAGAGAACTCAGGACTTTGCACAGTGCTTACGAAAATATGAAATGTACAGCACGATTGAACAAATAACAAAATATTCTACAAAAATTTGAACATGAATGTTCCTAGCAGCTTTCTTTAGCCTAACTAATACTGGAAACAATAGAAATGTTTAGCAGTACGTGAATGCATAAACAAACTGTGTTATGCCTGTACACTGTAATTTTATACAGTAACAAACACAAATGATTGGTTTGTGCAGCAACATAGATGAAAGTTAAGATAATTATGTGGAGTGGAAGCAACTTGATAAAAATAAATATATAGCATATGTTTCTGTTTATATAAATCTGGAAAATACAACTTAACATACAATGATGGAAAATTGAAGTATGGTTAGCTGGGGGTGGGGAAATAGGAAGATTGTAATAGGAAATAACTAAAAGATGACATAAAGAGACTCTGGGTGCCTATTATGGTCCTCATCATTACATTTATTTGGTCTCTTTGAGAAGGTGGGGTTATTTGACACATGGAGTATAGTGCCAGATAGTGTCTTGAGAAGTCTGCACTATTTTAATAATCACAATGATTTCTCTGCACCAAGGCCTTTTTCATGGATCATTCCTGGAGCAGCGCTAAACTGAGACTGATACTAAGGTTATTTTGTGGTCATTTCAGGGTATTGGTAACCTGGGGGTGGATGATGTGATTATAATCAGGATACCATCAACTATCAGGATTTCCATCCTTAATGAAACATTGCTGTGGAATATAAGGAAGACGTTCAGCACTTCTGAGACATCTAGTTTCACAAAGGATTATATTGTTCATGGCATCCTATCTTAAATCCTTAAATAAAACACCCACTAAATGGCATCTTTTGAACAAATTTATCTCTAATCTTATTTTAGATAAACATGCCACACAAAACTGAGGTTTGCTGCAAGACTCCTAAACTTTTATGCCTCCTACAAATATTTACTATTGTTGGTGACTATGAAAGCCATATAATTGCCAGGGAAAGGTTATGAAAAATTCCCTATTTGTAATTTTCTTGTCATTGAAAAGGCATAAATATGACTAAACTAACTTAGATAGCATAAATTTCTATATACCTTTGCTTATATAGTTTAGGTATAATTATTGATACCATTATCATATATGAGATTATATATAATTAGATTATAACCATTATAAATATGGTTAGCAATATATGACTATATTTCCTCCAAAGATTGTTGATTAGTGAAACTCTATGATACTTGATTTTAGTAACTATAAATGAATTTTGTGATACTATGTGGGTGACTAATGAATAATTCCACTTAGAGAATATTAGAAACTCACCCTGATTTAAAATACTTCACATATTAGACACCACCCAATAGTTGAAAGCCTCTATTTATTGAAAAAAATTCTCAAAACAGACTAAACTTAAGAAGTGTCATTTTACTTAAATATTATAGTCATAAAATGGCAAGCATTAAGGAAATGTAACTGTTGATGAGGTCATTCTTTTATATTACAAATTCAAGATCAGGAAGGGCCAGCATATGCTGGTTAATACAACACAGGCTATGTCCAACAGAAACAGAAGTTATTACATAATAAGAAGTCAGCCAACTTCAAAAAGCATTCTGTATACATGGCTGGAGAATCTTAAAACATATACAAAAGGGGAAAAGAAACTGATAAAACAAGTATTACAGAAAGAAGACAAAGACTTCTATCATAGAAAGCATAAGCAGATTTTGGTTGACATGAATTCTGAAGTTCTTGATATACTGTCCAACTATAAAGCTGTTTATTAGTCAGGATCATCTGTCAAAGGTGATTGTAGATGAAGTCCAGAGGTAGAGGTAGGCAGATATTTTCATCCCAGTAGTTTCTGGGATGGAGATAAGGTGCAAACTTGAAGTTCAGTCTCAACATAGTTACTTCTTGGAGGTGAAAAGACTGCAAGTCACCTAAAAAGTGTGAGCCTTCCAGGTTCAAAACAAAGTGGTTCAATATTCCTGTTTGATCAATAGTGGAACTACACTTATAAATAGCCACTTACTATAGCATGAATTTTTAAAAATATTGCAAAAGAAAACTTCTTGGAATGATGCACAGCCACTATTTTTTATTGTAGTGATGGTTTTAAGGATGGTGTTCTCATATACCAAAACATTAATATTTAAGCTTAAAACAAGTTTAAAGTATGTTCTACCTACTACATGCAAAGTGTATCTTAATAAAGCAGTAGTTTTGCATTTATATGGCAATGAAAAGTTCTGTATTTCCTCTTAATTGACTAATTTGAATGACCTCGATTTTTTTTGTTGTTGATTTTAGTTTTGGGCTCACACCCAGAGGTTCTCAGGGAATAGTTCTGGCTCTGTGCTCAGGAATCACTCCTGACAGTGCTCAGGAGACCATATAAGATGCTGAGAATCAAACCTTGTCAGCTTCATGCAAGGCAAATGTTTGCTCTCCTAGCTGTGCTGTCACTCCTGCCCCTGTGACCTCAATTTCTATTCTCTCATATATTGTTACTCAAAAATGTCTGAAGAAACTTTAGTTTGAAATAATTCCATTGCTTAGAAACTTGTAACCAATTAAAACAAGTAGACTTTTTAATTTTTGAGATTATTTTTCATTTATAAGTTCCAATTAAATATATTACTTTCCACAGATTATAAACTCTTAATATAGGTCATTGTAAATGAATATTTTGAGTGATTTTAAATTTCAATTCTTGTAGATATCGACAACTTCCTGTGGACATGATGAAAAGAAAATATTAAAAGTCTTGAATCTAGAGAGGAAAATAGTAGCTTGATTTTTAAAATTAAAGAAAACATATAGTGCAAACATAGCAAAAATAAACATAGATTTTATTTATGAATGGAAGAAGAAAATACTAATGACATTGTAACCCTTAATTTCCAAATATACAAAATGTTGGAGTAATATTCTATTGCCTGATGGAAATTTCCAGATGGTCAGACTATGGTGTAAGGACCTAATTACTTCACTTTTGTCAACAACAGAAACAGTCAGCTGTACACAAATCAGAATTATAACTAAAAAAAACAAATTAACCCAGAAGTATATTTAGTATGGTAGGACTAAAGTATACAATTGCTTCCCATAGGGTTTACTAGGGATTCAAAAGAAAGAGAGTCCTTGAAACACTTAATTTAGATATATGGGTTCACAATTTTAGAATTCACATCAATAATGCATCAAGGAATCTCCAGAGAAAAATTGTCCAAGAAAAACTCAGGGAATTCATTAGTTGGAACCATGCTTATAAGTTCTTTGATATGAGGAATGTTAGGCTGCTATTAACAAAATAAGAAAAGGAACCAAGAAGGGAAAGAAAGCCCACAAATATTGTTTTATCTTAATATATTTGTAACCAGAAACCTCAAGCTTTGGAAAAATTCTCTGAAATATTCTTATCTAGGTCCTCAAATGACATAATTTTTGTTCATGGATACTTCAGAAAGGGTTGAGAATTGAGCAGAAACACTGCAAGAAGATGAATGCATATATGTTGAATTTTTACAGTCAGTGATTAAAGAAGAGCTCCCCTTTATTTCCTCAATAAAATATTGGGCATATTATCATCAGAAGGCTATTAAATAAATGCCAGGGCTGAAGTGTAGGAGGGAATTTTCTCAACAGAGAAGATATATCTGGGGGCCAGTGAAAGTACAAATAAGGTGTCTGCTTTGCCCATGTCTGAATCAGATTTGAGTCCAAGCATCCAATATGATTCCCAAGAGCAATGCCAAAAGTGATCTCTGAGTGCAGAGCCAGGAGTAACCCTTAAGCACAGTAGGTTGTGCCCCCCCCAATACACTCCTTAAAAAATCTTAAATAAAGTTTATATAAAGTTTTATAAAGTTTAGTGGAGACTTGAATAGAGAAATAGAATAAAAAAAGAAGAAAAATAGAGTAGAATTAAAAAGATACATTCCCAATAAAGTATTTTTAAAAACCAAATAAAATCTTGTCTCTTTACCTTTTTTATTTTTACTGTGAATGCTGTACTGTCACCTGTAGGTTTATTTATACAGTTATTTTAAAGGATACCATAATGTGAATTTAATGATTCATACTGTTTTAATTTACAGGAGAAGAGATTTTTTTTGTAAGCCTCACAACCTCAATGTCTTACATCTTTATATGGTTATAACTCTGCTGGTAGTCTGTAGTCCGGTAGAATTATTGTCTCTTACCTGTCCACGTTATATAACTCTTACATAAATGTTACATGACAATTTATGCTTTTGTTTTTCACTTTCTCTTTAAGATCTTAAAATTCAAACAGGACTAATCTGTGTAAAACAAATGTCCCTCTCCTCTTTGTGATTCAGAGTCTACTGGCTGTAAATAGTTTCTTATTATCCTCTTTAAATAAGTTGGGAGCATAAATGTACCTAGTCATGAACATGAAGATGTGCAGGTACATGTGTGTGAATGCAAATATTTCTCTTTAAATCAAAATTATACCATCCTATACGTAGTGTTTGGCATCTGGCATTTTTATCTTAAAATATATGGACCCCTCATGGTGGTAGGATGAGCAGAACACAAAACCCAATAAAATAACTATGCTGACAACTATCATGACAATGGTAGAGAATAAGAAAAATAGAATGCCTGTCTCAAATACAGGCAAGGGGTGAGAAAGGAGAGAAATGGGAGGCATTGGTAGCAGGAATGTTGCACTGGTGAAGGGGTGTGTCCTTTTATGTAACTGAAACCCAATTACAAACATGTTTGTAATCATAGTACTTAAATAAAAATATTAATTAAAAAACTAAAATTGAGGATTGAATTATTGGGTGTGTGCAATAAAATACTGAGGTGTATTTATTTTTATTGTGAAGACCTGTTTTGAACCATATCCTGCAGTGCTTGGGGGCTATTGGCTCTGTGATTAGATGCTCAAGAGATCATGCAGTGCTGGGAATAAAACTGGGGTCAGCCACATCCAAGGTGAGTGACTTAAAACCTGTATTATCTCTCTCAACTCAACTTGTGTAAATTTATACAGATTACATTTCCAGTAGTAATAGTTCCAGTGTCAGATTTTTCCTAGCCCCAGTGTCAGATTTTTGTTTCCACTTACATATCTAAGAGAAACATTCATTTCCCACAGATGCCATTCTAGGTCATCAGAGCACCTCCACAGATTTATGTTTCATACTTGCAGTAAAACAACTAAAACTCATGAGTACACCAGTTAAAAAAAATCTGGTGCAACCTCAAAGAGGGGACAAGCTGAAACTCCACCCTACTAAGTCCAAGAAGCCATGTTCACATTCTACATTCACATCACACAGCTGCCGCCTTGCTAATGGGCCAACTTCATTGCTTCATGGCTAATCCCTGCATAGATGCCAAACCTATTAAAATTCCAGGTACATGAGTTTATTATTCTGGGGTCTTCTTGGAGTTGGGGACAGCCAATCTTACCCCTCCCCTCTCACCTGTACGGCAAAAATCTCCAGTAGCCACACCCACATACATCAGTCTGTAGCTCGTAAAACCTCCAAATTCCACAATAAACAGACAATCTAGTAGAAGCACTCTGAATTACATGGGAAAATTGCATAGAAACTAACTAAGTTCAATGAACATACAAGCAAAAATTAGCAGAAGTTTCATCTAGCAACAGACAGCTTAGTGAGTCCTCGAAGTCGAACATATAATGCTTTTCATCAACTTTCTCTATGTCAAACATATAATGCTTTTCACAAACTTTCTTCTACTAAGTACTTTTTTTATATTTAATTAGCATTTAGTTGTAACAAGTAATATAAAAGACATTCTGTGCCTACTAAGGAGAAAGCTTGTTAGGTGAGTGGGAAACTGGTGAAAATGGTGGATGGAAGGTCACATTAGTGGTGGGATTGGTGTTAGAACATTGGATGCCGGTAATACGTGTATTATGAACAACTTTGTAAATTACTGTGTTGAAATAAAGGAGAAGGAGGAGGAGGAAGAGGAGGAGGACCAGGAGAAGGAGGAAGAAGAGAAGTAGGAGAAGAAGGAGGAGGAGGTGGAGTAGGAGGAGGAAGTGGAGAAAGAGGAGGAGGAGGAGAAGGAGGAGGAAGCGGAGGAGGAGGTGGAGGAGAAGAGTAAACCTTAAGTTCTCTCAGTGATTGTGTTATAAAATAAATCTAAGGAAATATTTGATTTCTTTTATTGACTGAACCATTCAGGAAAGTGGAAGAAACACCATAATCTTTTTAGCTTCTTGTGTTTTTTTTTTGAAATTTTTTTTGTTTTTGGGCCGTACCCAGAAGTGTGTTCTGGCTTTCCACTCAAAATTCACTCCTGGGTGGCCTGAGAGATAGCATGGAGGTAAGGTATTTGCTTTGCATGCAGAAGGTCAGTGGTTCGAATCCCGGCGTCCCATATGGTCCCCTGAGCATGCCAGGAGCAGAGTAACCCCTGAGCGCTACCTGGTGTGACTCCCCCCCCCAAAAAAAAATTCACTCCTGGTAGGCTCAAGGGACTGTATGGGATGCCAGGGATCAAATCATGTCAGCCTTGTGCAAGGCAAATACCCTACTCTCTGTACTATCCATCTGGTCCTTATCTTCTATTTTCAAAGGGTCTTTTCCAAGCCACACTGGGGACCACAATACCTACTCTCTGCTTCCCAAACTTAAATTGCTCATCATTTCTGCCTACCTAGGTCTTCTTTTATCTTCCTTTTCAAGAATAGTACTAGAGTCTGTCCACAATTAGTTTGACTGAAAGTCAATAACTAATAGACAATCCAGTTATATCCAAATTGCATATTTATTTTTGCTTCTATTAGTAGTTTATCCAGGTTATTATTTTATATCAACAAATATAGATACACCTCATTCTTTTTTAATGGCCACAAAGCCCTTTTTTGTATAGATAGGCAGTTGGCTAGATTAATTTGTCTTAGTTTCCAGACAAGTTACTGAGACTGATTAATAATGTATATGCTTTTTAATGGTGCCAAATTCTCTAGACCAAGTCTGAGCTTTTAATATGCCATGTACACTTGCTGAAAATTTATAGATGAGGTTCTCTGGTGTATATTTTAAAGTAACTATTGTCTGCATTTTGCCAATATGCACAATTTTTTCTATGTCTTTCTGTTCTTCTCTAGACAATTTTTTTTCTCTAGCTGCAGAAATCATTAGTCATTATCAGACATTTTGCCACTCGAATTGTATTCATTTTGTCCTGTCTCCAATTTCTCTGCTTTCAGTTTGGTGAAAATATCTTTCAGTATCATTCTAAGGAAATATTCATGAAAATATAATCATATAAAATCAAAGTACATAAAATATATTTTTCTGTTCTCATATTGATCTATAGCATGATTATAATGAAATATCGATTATAAATAATTTTCACCAAGAATATTTCTGATATGGGCATTCTATCTTTAGTCAAGTGTGGTTAATTAACTTGTGTTAATTTTATATTTTATTGCTTTTTAAATTACAATCTGATTTTTCCTAAAGTGCATGATTATATATGATTATATATGATATATATACATGTGTGTGTTCTTACTGAAAAAAAGAATATTTCTTTACTTCACTCCTGCTCTATCAATTTCTCTTCTGAAGTCAATTATTCTCAATTCTTGTAGTTATTTTCACCAGTACTTGTGTAAAATGTTTCTATTGGATGATTTCCAGGCTTCATATTTTGTAAATAGAAGGCATTTTGGTTGGAACTTTTGAAGTCTTTGCAGTCCCACTAGGTATTATTAAGGTAGTGAATTCTAATTCTTACTTAAAGTAAGCTCAGACATTGGTATTAATTGGTGGAGAACAAGAATAAGCAAAATAACACAAATATGCCTACACTGATTTATTTAAATACACAGGGAACTTAGCTAGAGAAACAACAGACGGGAGCATCCTAGAAATAATCAAATTTGCATACTTAGATTTCCACTTTTTATTAAAAACAAATGCATCAATAATAGAAAGCCCTCACTTTTCACCATTTTTCCTTCTATCAACTCCTCTTTATTTGCTACTGCTATCTGAATGGTCCCAGAAGTCATAACACTTTTATGAGCAAATTAGATTAATAAAACTTTCCTCTCCTCATATGTTTCTTATATTATTTCACTGGAATTTTTTTTGAGTGGAGATAGGTGATTGCTAATTTTCTTCCAACCTAAATTAAATATCTAAAAACAAAATTAAATATCTAGAGTCCAAATAATGCACTGTTAAATCTCTACCCACTGTTCTCTGTACTATTACTTGACCTCAGAAGAACTTTCCTTTTCATTCACTTTTCTTGGAGGGTGTCCTCAATAGTAGGAAATTTTCAAATTTATCTTGACAATTTTGGCTTCTCCTGAAGGCTCTTGGAGTCCCTTTTCCAAAGCTCTCAGAACCAGCCCTTGGCCAATTCTTGGCAGAATATAAGCTTGCTTTAGGAAGTGACCTATTGAGGGCTCTATGTCAGGAAAAAGGGTATTTAACTCGTATTTCTCTATTCTTAATTTTTATGGTAAACTACATATGGTGCTAATGCTGGATTGGGAAATGAGACAAATAAGTATATTTTTTTTGTTTGCAATAAAATTAAATTTACTCAATTTAAAGATTCTGAAATCATTCCTTTCCTAAGTGTGTCTAAAATTTTTCTTTGTTTTATGAAATGATAGTAGTAGTTATTTATTCTGTTTGCTAATACCTTAGCTGAATAAATGGAAATTCAGCTGTCTTAAGAGGAAAAAACCCAATTTGCTGCCATCTACATCTCTCAGTTCTCAAATTTCTCATTCAAAACCATAATAACAATCCTGATAACATTAACTTCTCTTCCACATTACATAAAGAACCATATCTCTTGGAATATTATTCTTCAAATCTGATTTTTATCTTTTATTTTTTATATTTTTGCTTTTGGAGCCACACCTTGTGATGCTCAGAGGTTACTCCTGGATATGCACCCAGAAATTGCTCCTGGCTCAGAGATTGAACCCAGGTTCATCCTAGATAGGCCTCGTGCAAGGCAAGCACCTACCACTGTGTTATGGCTCCAGCCCCCTGATTGTATTTTTTAACAAAACTATAAACGTATTATTAAATAAAAAAGCAAAACCCTAAATGTGATTGATTAGGACAATGTATATAAAATAACCAAGAATTGGTTGTGACCTCATTTTCAGTTTTAAAAAAATTTCTTCAGAAGTTTCTCTCTTGATTAACAGACTGTTTAACAAACAAAACTGCAATTAATTTTTGTTTCTCTAATTATTTGTGTCACAGATAAAAAATAAGAGCCACAAGAAACTCAAGAAATTAGTGTCTAATTTTTTCACTAGTCTTATTTCATATCAAACTTTACTAACTAGCCATAAGATTTCTTATTAGGGGCTAGAAAAATAGTGCAAGCATTAAGGTACTTACGAGGCATGTTATTGACCTCAGTTTAGTGCCTGGCATCCTCCAAGCACTGACTGGTAAAATATTGCAGCACAGAACCAGGAATAAGCACTGCAGAGTGTGCCCAAACCCTGCCCATAAAGAGAAAAAATTGAATATACCAATATATATAAATATATATATGTAAATAGGTGTGTACTATATGCACATGCATATGTACATATACCTTCTTAAATGTTTATGTTCACTTTTAGAAGTTTTGTTTTTCATTGTAGACATATCATACGTTTATTTCTACATGACAATATATGCTTGTGCATCAACATCCAAAGTAGGCAACTGAAATGAGAAAGAATGAGGCTGGACTTTCCACGGTTTAAAATAGAAAGAAATAAAGCCATAAGAATATTTTTCCATGTAAATAAAAATATAATGTCTTATTAACAGGGCCACTGCTATTTATAAACCATTTGAAGATATCCCAGCAGATGGTCTATTTCCTCTTTATCTGTACATGTTCACCAGAACCCTTTTCAACTTGTTTGGGATTTCTTATAAGAATTCCAGTTTTCCAGAAATGATTATTCTAAGCTTACAGTTTCTGCTAACGCACATTATAAATACTTTTAATGCCAAGCTCTAATCCTGAGCTAGATGACAATTTTACTTCTCTAATTCTGAGTCAGACGGAGGCATTTCACACGCCTGTGTGGCAGCAGTGGGTGTCCAAGCTGTTTAGCTTACTGATCCTTCAGAGTGTATCTTATGGAAATTTTGAGAAGCATCAAAATTCTGAAAAAGCTAACCTTTAGGTTAGCCTGGTGTTTCCTAACCCCAGATCTGATGATCACTGAAGGAAAGATTGAGCTATGAGTTGCTAGTGGACTAAGAAATATTTGAAACTTGCAGTCTCTAAATCCTTTGCCTGGTTTCATGAGGAGAAAGAAAAAATGACACTTTTATAGGAGTGTCACAGAGTCCCTAAGAGCCAACTCTTTAATTAGAACAATATTTCTAGTATCAGTACATATGTCTACTAAATTAACTAGAAGGAGAAACTGGTAGAGGTGAGAAAGTCCTTGAAGGCATTTTAAGCTCTCTGGAAAATAAAGAAATCTGCAATATATATAATTGAAGTGATGACTATTAAGTATAATTTATATTTCTCCATCCCAAAATAATCAAATGTCGTCTTACATTTTGTGCTAATGACTTGTATTTTGTTTTCAATGACTATATTGACAATCCATTTCATTTCTTCATAGACACTGAATTGTTCCCCTAACTGCTTTAAAAAAAAGAAGCTGAATGACTTTCTTTGTATGTTATGCTAAACTAAACCTAGAACAAATAAAGAATAGAAAAAAGTTATTTACTCTATCTGGGAGATCCTTTCCCTTTTCGCTATTCCTCTTCACCACACCAAACCTTACATGTTCTCTGAAACTTAGCATATGTCTCTATTCAAATGTATCCCTGCATACATTTCTAGGTTTCTGTTAGGATTTTGAAGCCTCTGTATTATCATAGTGAGAAGGTTGTAGTGCAGTGTCAGAAAATTCTATTTGCAGTTTTGACTGCAAAATTTTATTTTATTTATTTATTTTTGTTATTTTGGACCATATTCGGTGGCACTCAGGAGTTACTCCTGGCTCTGTGCTCAGAAATTGCTCCTAGCAGGCTCGGGTGACCATGTGGGATGCCCAGTATGGAACCCATTTCTGTCCTGAGTCAGCCGCCTGCAAAGCAAACACCCTACCACTGTGCTACCACTCCGGCCCCTAACTGCAAAAAAATTTTTTTTTTCTTTTTTGGGCCAAACCCGGTGACGCTCAGGAGTTACTCCTGGCTATGCACTCAGAAATCGTTCCTAGTTTGGGGCACCGTATGGGACGCTGGGGATCGAACCCGAGGTCTGACCTGGGTCAGCCACGTGTGCAAGGCAAATGCCCTAATATGGCTCTATCGCTCCAGCCGCATGACTGCAGATGTTTTACTTCAATTTTTGACTGCTCTTTGACTTTGGAGGGATTAATTTATCTTGATATGCACTAATTTTTAATTTATTCATAGAAATAACAGACTGCTTCCTGGGATAGGGAAGAAACAAAAGGTAAGGCATTTATCTTGTATTGCTGACAGGACAATCCCCAGTACTGCATATGGTCCCCCAGAAATACTAAGAGAGACCACTAAACAGAGTCAGAAGTTTGCCACAAATATGAAAAACTAAAACAAAAGAAAAATAATTGTCTTACAGTTTTCATCATGATAAAAATTGGGAAAAAGTATAAAAACTTTACCCTGTGTTTGGCTGAATAAACAGTTCTCAATGGTTTTGCTTATTATCATTCAATCCAGGACCACAATAATTGGGTCTGTTTCATAGTAGAGGCTGAAATATAAAAACTAAATGAGAAAATATTTTTCTCTATCATTTATGAAGAAAAGTCATTTACACTTTAAAAAACCAAAAATAAATTATTTCTTTCTGCTTTCATTAGTATGAATGTAAAGTAAATAGCATCTTTAAGCAGAGATGACCATCTATTTAAAAATTGTCAGTGCAATTAAGATGATTATCATGAAAATTATGTTAAGAATTCCTGGTGGAGGAGTGAAGCACAATATCTGTATTTGGTTTGAATGACTGATGCTTTCTAAAATATCGCCTATGCCCATACTCAAATATGTGAATAGTATTTAAGGTAGTTAATATTTTAGAATTCCATTTTCTTCTTCTGTTGTATGAATAAGTTATTTTCCTTATTATGAGAATCACCCTGTCCATAGCAAGAAATCAATATAGGGCCCGGAGAGATAGCACAGCGGCGTTTGCCTTGCAAGCAGCCGATCCAGGACCAAAGGTGGTTGGTTTGAATCCCGGTGTCCCATATGGTCCCCCGTGCCTGCCAGGAGCTATTTCTGAGCAGACAGCCAGGAGTAACCCCTGAGCACCGCCGGGTGTGACCCCCAAAAAAACAAAAAACAAAACAAAAAAAAACAAACAAAAAAGAAATCAATATAGACATTCTGCGTCATTATGTTAAAGATTATCTTTTAGTGAATGATAGTTCTCTTAGCTTAGAAACACTGTGCAAAAGATATATCCATTTTCAATTAAAAAATGTTTCCAAGAAGAACAGAAACAAACAGAAACAAAGAACAGAAACAAAAGGATTTTTTTTTTCTGAGCACTCAGCTCTGCTCAAGAGGTTAGGTCTGGCTCTGCATTGAGGAATTTACTACTGGGATGCTGGGCATAGAATCCAGACTGTCACATACAAGGCAAATTTTTACTTACTATATTAACTCTTCAGCCCAAGAACATTTCTTATAGCTTTTGATGTTGTCAGTATTTTAAATTTGCATAGCAGATGATACTAAATTTCATGTAACCACCCATGTTTCAAGGACATACTAATAGTGAATACTATTATACATTATCTTTTTGCACTAATTTGAAATTTACAAAACATTTCAATAGCAATACATTTTCTCCTGGTACTTTCCATGTGGGTGCAGATAGGCTAGCAAAGACCTGCAGAGTTTCTTTGTATCACTGGCTCAACCAGAATTGCACTAAATTGGTCAAAATATGGGCACAATTAAGTCCAGAAAATTTTGGTAAACTGTTAAAAATATTATCTTGTTCATTACAACAAATGAGAGTTTTATTTTGGAATACTCACAGATGAAACTTCTTACTACCATAATGTAGAAATGCTTGCTTCTCTTGATCAACTAACTTAATAATCTGGAAATAGTGCATATGGAATTAGTCAAATGTCATTCTCTCTTTTTTTTTAATTTACAAATGGGAGAACTTATTTTTTAAAATGTGCAAGATATAAAAGAGATAACACTTATATTTTTGGTTTGTGGATACGTAGCTGTATTTTTTCTAATCTGTTTCAAATTTAAGGTATCTTGCTAAATTTTATTTCACTATAAATTCTCCTTAAGTAAGATAGGACATATATTATTAAAGTGTGCTCACATATACTAGTCTATTTGATTCTCATATCATTTCTTTGAAATAGACATAGTAGTCAGCCGATTTTAACTATTCATCCATGATTTTCACTATTTTCCCCAAATGGATATTTTCTGCAAAATTTGAAGGTGGCAGAGAAATGTGATAGGGAGACTGTGCTCTCAGCCCTGGAGTCTGCTTTGTGCAACAGATCCCAAATGTAGTCTTATGTAAGTAGGCAGCCCAGAATCTATGCCAGGAGTATTTCTCTCCAGCACTGATTAATCCCTGTGTCTAAAAAGCCATGTGTTCATTGTGGATGATAAGCTTGTTGCACAAACACAAGCTCACCACACTGAGTAAGTTTGGCATTAGTTCTGCACAAACCCCAGCAAGAAGAATATTTGCCAAAAGGAAAGAGAAAATTCCTGCCAATGTAGGCATGACTGAAATGTTTTGAGGCATCTGTAGACTTTTAGACACTAAATGGAGAAAATATATATTTATAAAGATTTGAAATGTATTCAGTCAAACTTGTTGAATTTGGAAATCCCAGATTCTGGGCTTAGAAAGTGGTTTAGTGCTGTCTTAAAAAGTAAAGGCACAGGGCCAAAGTGATAGTAGAGTGGGCAGGGCAATTTGCCTTGCAAGCTGCCAACTTGGGTTTGACCTCTGGCAGCCCATATTGTTCCCCGAACCCACCAGTAATGATCAGCACAGTGCCAGGAGTAAAAGCTGATCACAGCTGGGTGTAGCCCCAAATATAACAAAACAAATCAAAAAGGCATATAAATACAAGTCATTGTTTTTATACAATTATCACTAAAATGATAACTAAAATGTTAAAGATACCGTGTACAAACTATGCTTTCACGCATTCATATTCAAAGATGAAACTATTTTGCAAGGAACTGCAGGCAATTTCTGAGGATATAATAATCCATGCCTGAGAATTTTCAGACCAGTTTTCACCTTCTTCCTTAATAAAGGAAGGTTTAGGAAGGTTTGGGGATCACTGTGATAACACAGTGGATAGGAAGTTTGTCTTGCACATACCCTACTGGGTTTGATCCAGGGCATACCATTTGTTCTCTAAACCTGCCAGGAATGATTTCTAAGCCCAGAGCCAAGATTAACCTTTGAGCTCTACTGGATGTGATCCCCTCTGCTCCGTTCCCCCCCCCCCCAAAAAAAAAGAAGGGAAAGTTTTAGTCTTAGAATTTTAGTATAGTTAATTCCATGGTTTGAATATACAGTTTTGTTTTTCCTCAATACCCCCAATATAGCTGAATCCCTTTGATACCTGTCTCCTATTATTTCACAATGGTCTTTCTTCTCCTTCCCCCTATTTCTTTCTATCTCCTTACTATACTCTGTGTCCAAGAGTGTTCCAGACAACCAAATATAAAATGTACCTGTCATGATGGTAGGCTGTAGCTGGGGTGGGAGGGATGTGGAGATGGGAAGGAATGGGATGGACTCTGGGAACATTGGTGAAGGGAAGTTGACACTGGTGCTCTGGCCTTGAGATTGGTGCTGAAGCAATGTAGAACTCAGAATAGTCTCATTCATCTGTGGGATTTAAGAAAAATAAAAGGCAATATGGTAATAATACCCAGAGACAATAGAGATAAGGGCCAGAAGGACCAGCTCATGATATGAAGTTTACCACAAAGAGTGGTGAGTGCAGTTAGAGAAATAACTCCACTAACAACTTATCATGACAATGGTAGTGAGAGAAGTAGAATGACTGTCTCGAATACAGGTGTGTGTGTGTGTGTGTGTGTGTGTGTGTGTGTGTGTGTGTGTGTGTGGGAGGGGGATGGGAGGGTTTTGGTGGTAGGAAAATTGATTTGGTGAATGGAATGTTCTTTTTTATTGTTGGGGACTGTGACTTGTTTGAGACCATTTTGCTGTTCTTTCTGCCATAATCCAGCCTTTCACCTAAAGGCTACATGCAGTCTTGCTGTAAGTTCTTGGGCCAAAGAGAAAGGAATGTGCAGCTGCAAGAGATAATTAATCTTGTAGCCCGTTGGGGACTGTGACTTGTTTGAGGCCATTTTGCTGTTCTTTCTGCCATAATCCAGCCTTTCACCTAAAGGCTACATGCAGTCTTGCTGTAAGTTCTTGGGCCAAAGAGAAAGGAATGTGCAGCTGCAAGAGATAATTAATCTTGTAGCCCGGAGGAGAGCAACACGGCCCGGTACCATTCCCAGAAATGAGGTCTTACTCCCTCAACTACATTCCGGAGTCAACAAGGCAGTTATTATGTGTATATGTTACATTGTCTGTACAAAATTATTTCTGTAAGAACATTGCCCCCACCTTATATCTGTTAAAAGTTTAGATATGCAGCTAGAAGGTCACAAGAAATTTCCATGGAAACAGCACGTTCATCATGACTTGCAGGTAATCCTGCCTCCTAGCCCACTGCCCATTTCCTTATTTGGAGAATGATTTACTTTCTTTGTTCCTTGTAACCTGATATGTATTCTTGCCTTGTATGGACCTTCGCACCAAAAGTGTGATTGACATTATCTTTGTACTGCCCCCTTCTCCTTCACTATATAAGAAGGAGCTGTAGCCAAATAAAGTTGCCCTTGAGCAGTGAGACATTGCCTTGGGTCTTTATTATTAACCTCTCTCAGATTTTTACAGGTGTGGTTGTTTTTCTACCCAGCAAAATAGGAGTGCGGTTGTCTGAGAAGTCTTCCCAGCTAATTCCTGCTGGCCGGGCCCCCCTGGGGGGCTTCAGGACCCCGCATTTTATGACTGAAACCCAACTACAAACAAGTTTGTAATCAAGGTGCTTAAATAAATATATTATTAAAAATAACAAGTTATGTCAAAAAACCTAAATGTGAATTATTTTTCAAGTCAAATTTCTTTCTTCCTTCTTCTCCTTCCTTCCTTCCTTCCTTCCTTCCTTCCTTCCTTTCATTCTTTCTTTCTTTCTTTCTTTCTTTCTTTCTTTCTTTCTTTCTTTCTTTCTTTCTTTCTTTCTTTCTTTCTTTCTTTCTTTCTTTCTTTCTTTCTTTCTTTCTTTCTTTCTTTCTTTCTTTCTTTCTTTCTTTCTTTCTTTCTTTCTTCCTTCCTTCCTTCCTTCCTTCCTTCCTTCTTTCCTTCTTATTTCTTTCTTTCTTTCTTTCTCTTTTCTTTCTTTCTTTCTTTCTTTCTTTCTTCTTTCTTTCTTTCTTTCTTTCTTTCTTTCTTTCTTCTTTCTTTCTTCTTTCTTTCTTCTTCTTTCTTTCTTTCTTTCTTTCTTTCTTTCTTTTCTTTTTTCTTCTTTCTTTCTTTCTTCTTTCTTTCTTTCTTCTTCTTCTTTCTTTCTTCTTCTTTCTTTTTTCTCTTCTTTCTTCTTTCTTTCTTTCTTTCTTTCTTTCTTTCTTTCTTTCTTCCTCTTCTCCCTCTTTCTTTCTCTCTCTTTCTTTCTTTCTTTCTTTCTTTCTTTCTTTCTTTCTTTCTTCTTTCTCTCTTCTTTCTTTCTTTCTTTCTTTTCTTTCTTTCTTTCTTTTCTTTCTTTTCTTTCCTTCTTTCTTTCTTTCTTTTCTTTCTTTCTTTCTTTCTTTCTTTCTTTCTCTTCTTTTCTTTCTTTCTTTCTTTCTTTCTTTCTTTCTTTCTTTCATTTTCTTTCTTTCTTTCTTTCTTTCTTCTTTCTTTCTTCTTCCTTCTTTTCTTTCTTTCTTTCTTTCTTTCTTCTTTCTTTCTTTCTTTCTATCTTTGTTTCTTCTCTTTCTTTTTCTTCTTTCTTTTTCTTTCTTTTTCTTTCTTTCTCTCTTTATTTTTTCTTTCTTCCTTTCTTCTTCCTTTCTTACTCCTTCTTTATTTTTTCTTTCTTCTTTCTTTTGTTCTTTCTTCTTTCTTTCTTTCTTTCTTTCTTCTTTCTTCTTTCTTTCTTTCTTTCTTTCTTTCTTTCTTTCTTTCTTTCTTTCTTCTCTTCTCTCTTTCTTTCTTTCTTCTGTCTCTTTCTTTCTTTCTTTCTTTTTTTCTTTCTTTCCTTTCTTTCTTTCTTCTTCTTTCTTTCTTTCTTTCTTTCTTCTTTCTTTCTTTCTTTCTTCTTTCTTCTTTCTTTTCTTTCTTTCTTCTTTCTCTTTCCCTTCTTTCTTCCTTCTTTCTTTCTCTTTTTCTTTCTATCTTTCTCTTTCTTTCTTTCCTTTCTTTCTTCCTTCCTCCCTTCTTTCCTTTCTTTCTTTCTTTCTTTCTTTCTCTTTCTTTCTTTCTTTCTTTCTTTCTTTCTTTCTTTCTTTCTTCTTTCTTTCATTTCTTTCTTTCTTTCTTTCTTCTTTCTTTCTTCCTTCTTTCTTTCTTTCTTTCTTTCTTTCTTTCTTTCTTTCTTTCTTTCTTTCTTTCCTTTCTTTCTCTCTTTCTTTCTCTCTTTCTTCTTTCTATCTCTTCTTTCTTTCCTTTCTCTCTCCCTTCCTCCCTTCTTTCTATCTTTCTTTCTTTCTTTCTTTCTTTCTTTCTTTCTTTCTTTCTTTCTTTCTTTCTTTCTTTCTTTCTTCTTTTCTTTTCTTTTCTTTTCTTTCTTTCTTTCTTTCTTTCTTTCTTTCTTTCTTTCTTTCTTCTTCCTCTTTCTTTCTTTTCTTTCTTCTTTCTTTCTTTCTTTTCTTCTTTCTTTCTTTCTTTCTTCTTTCTTTCTCTTTCTTTCTTCTTTTTCTTCTTCTTCTTCCTTCTTCTTTCTTCTTTCTTTCTTTCTTTCTTTCTTTCTTTCTTTCTTTCTTTCTTTCTTTCTTTCTTTTCTTTCTTTCTTTCTTTCTTTTCTTACTTTCTTTCTTTTTTTCTTTCTTTCTTTCTCTTTTCTTTTCTTTCTTTCTTTCTTTCTTTTTTTCTTTCTTTCTTTCTTTCTTTCTTTCTTTCTTTCTTTCTTTCTTTCTTTCTTTTCTTTTCTTTCTTTCCTTTTCTTTTCCTTTCTTCTTTCTTTCTTTATCTTTTCTTTTTTCTTTCTTTCTTTCTTTCTTTCTTTCTTTTCTTTCTTTCTTTCTTTCTTTCTTTCTTTCTTTCTTTCTTTCTTTCTTTCTTTCTTTCTTTCTTTCTTTCTTTCTTTCTTTCTTTCTTTCTTTCTTTCTTTCTTTCTTTCTTTCTTTCTTTCTTTCTCTTCTTCCTTCCTTCCTTCCTTTCTTCCTGGTAGTAAGTTTTTAGAGAAAGGACATGAGAAATGGCTTACATTTTTAACAATCTCTCACAAGAGTTGAAAGGGTTTTAGTTTGAATTTAGCTCCTAATTTTAATCGTTTTGAAAAGTCAAATTTAATTACATATATGAATAATTTATATGGCTGTTAATTTCAAAGTAAATAGTACAAACTGGTAGTTTATGTTCTGGCTTAACGAATAAAAGAGGGACCTGAAGTCTCAAATAAAGAGGAAGTGGGAGTCCTGTGAAGTATGGGGGATAAGTCCATAGCCAAAACCTTGCCTCTATGTTTTGCTTTTGTGGGATACAAGGGAAGTTATCTTATACATCTTTATGTTTCTTAGAAGCTAGGAAAAAAGTCAAAGAATCAGATATACAGGTAAGAGAAATAGTAAATGAAAGTTTACTACCAACACTTTCACAGAGTGGATACTTACTCATATCTGAGACTTAGAAAAAGTTACATAATTCACTAAATAATTTTAAAAATAAATATATCCACTAAAATAGACAACATTGGGAAGGAAAAATAAAAAGTAATTTCGGAGTTTATCAGGGATGGTTCAATTAACACAGATAAGCAGATTTAAGTTCTGCATTTCTCATTAAAATATATATAAATTAAGTTTTCCAAGAAAGATTCCATATAAATGTCTTTTCGAACTTTAGAGAGGTTTCCATGTGTATGTTTTTTTCCCAAAACAACCTCTATCAGAAAAGATAAAGTCTCAATTTCTCCTTGTTATCTTCTGTAAGCAGTTCCATTAATTTTTTCATTTAATTAAAAAACTGTGATTTACAGAGTTGTTGATTGTTGGGTTTTAAGCATATAATATTTTCACACGAATTCTACCAAACCTGTCAATTCCCACTACCAGTGTTCCCATTTACATCACCCCTCCAAAAGTGACTATTCAAAAGTGGAGATTCAAAGTGCAATTGCTGGGTCATATGGCAGTTCAATTACAGGTTAATTCCCTTTATCACAGGGATTGAACCTGACAATGGTCCCACCAGCTGTGAATGAGAATTTCTTTTTTCACTACTTTATTCCATCAAGGTGGTTCTTACTATTTTTCATATGTGGCTTCTTCACTGTAGTGAAAAGATATCTCATTTTAATTTTATTTCCCTAATGATAAAAGGTGTTGAGTAAATTTTTTCTGTACTGATTAGTAATTTACTTGTAATAGTCTGAGAAGTATCTTTTCATTTCTTATCTCCATTTTAGGTAGTTTTTTAAAAATATTTTTTGCTGTTGATATTGTGAGTACTTTATATATCCTATACATGAAGTTTTATCTGATGTATTGAATGCTAATATTTTTCTTATCCTTGTTAGCTATCTTTTACTTTTATATTGTATTAATTTTCTATGTAGAAACTTTTTAATTTGATGCAGTTACATTTGTTTATTTTTGATTTTGCTGCCCTTGCCAGTGGTATCAAGTCAAGATATCAAACACTTTTGAGGTCCAAATTTGGAGTGTCCTGCTTATATTTTCCTCAATATACCTTTAAAATTTCAGTAAAATCTAAGGTCTTAAATCACTATGAATTGATTTTTTGTGAAGTGTGAGATATGGACTGAGCTTTCATTTCCCTACGTAATGATCCAGTTTTCCTGGTACCATTTGTTGAAGATTTCATGTTATCAGCTTCATTATCAAAAATTAACTGTCAATATATATGAGATTTTGTCCTTGAGTATTTAATTTTGACCCATTTATCACAGATTCTATCATTATTCAGTACCAGAATATTTTAATCACTATGGTTTTATATACAGTTCCAATTTAAGTAATGAAGTATCTGCTCATTTCTTACTCTTCTGTTTCCATACAAGTTTCTTTTTGTTCGTTTTTGTTTCTTGGTTGTTGGGCCATAATCAGCGAACTCCTGGCTATGAGCTCAGAATTCGCTCCTGGCTTGGTGGACCATATGGGATGTGCGGCGATCAAACCGTGGTCTGTCCTAAGCTAACAAGCACAAGGCAGACATCTAAAGGCTTGCGACACTGCTCTGGCCCCTCCATATAAGTTTTATTATTGAATATTCTAGGTTTTTGAAGAAAGTTATCTAGATTTGGATGGGCATTGCATTGACTCAATATAATAACTTAAGTAGAATAGTTTTTTTTGGAGGGGGGCACACCTATTGACACGCTCAGGGGTTACTCCTGGATATGCTCATATACTCAGAAATTGTGCCTGGCTCAGGGATTTTATGGGATGCTGGCGATCAAACCAAGGTCCTTCTGGATCACAGCATGCAAGGCAAACTTACTACTGCTGTGCTATCTCTCCAGCCCCTGAATAGTTATTTTAACAATATTTACTATTACAACTCATGAGCATGGAATGTTTTTTTTCCATTTTCTAAGGACTTCTATCTTCTCAAGTGATTTAAATTTATTTGGTATAGATCTCCCACATCTTTCGTTAAATTGATATCTAGATACTTGATGTTTTGGGATATTATTTTAACTGGGATAGATTCCTTGAACTCTCAATTCTGATTCATTCTTTGTATATAAGAATGCTAACTGATTTTTGTGTATTGAGTGCAGCCAACTACTTGGCTATATTGTTTTATTGTTTCTAGGAGTTTTTATATTTTTCAAAATCTTTGGAGTTTTATATGTGTGTTATCATGCCATCTGTATATAGTGATAATTTGACTAATTTTCAATTTGGATTCCTCCCTTTGATTTTTCTTGCCTGATATCTGTAGCCAAGACTTATAATGCTATATTAAATAAAATGAAAGACTGTGGAGTTCTTTGTCTTTTTCCTGATCTCAGCTCACTGCTTGGCATGTAATACCTGAGCACTGCCAGGCATGGTCAGAGAAGATGGATTCAGTTTCACACCACTAAGAATCATGTATTCTCCTTATGTATTTCCTTATGTAGATATAATTTTCTTCACTATTCTTTTGGATTTGTTAGTAGAAAATTCTAGAAGATAAGTTTCCCTTGAGTTTTGAGTTTATGTTAGAACCACGTTACAGGGATTATTTAGATTGTTATTTTTACCCCCTTATATACCAATAGTACCCGTGGCATTGTATCTTTTTGCATAGGCACATTAAAATGGGGAAATTTTACAAATAGAAAGTTGTTCTTATCTAACAGGAATAGGAACTCCTATTTTCTTTATTTCAGGGAGGATTTCACTCTAAATATTTGTTATAGTAACTTGACAGGCTTCAGTCCATCAGACATAACCCTTTCACTATAAAATCTTGGATCAGATCTTTGGAATCAGCATGGTTTTATGAACAAGCACCAAGAATTGAACTTCTACCTGGGATAACCCTAACGCTGCTCTGGCACCTACTTGCTTCAGGATGAATTCATATGATACCCTGATGACATGGAAACAACTTGCTTTCAGGGCAGATTTCCCTACTTCATCACCTAATGATGAAATGAAACCAGGAGATGCTTCATGACACTCTGATTGAGACATAAGATCTGTGCTATAATTAAAATCTTTCATTACTGAAGCCTGACTGATTGTGGAGAACTTTTCTTGGGACCATGAATAAAAACTGGGGTTAAACAACTTAGTATGTCTGGGGCCTGTAGTTGGTCTTATGGCAGGATGCCTTATGAGTAGGGATACCTTGTTTCTAGCCCAAAAGGTTTTTCTTTCTATTTTCCTCAATTTGTGCTGCACCTATACAAAAATATCTGCCACCTTTTTTTTATCTTTTAGATAAGGGCTTCCACCATTTTATAGAATCTTGGGACACAAATTAATTCATTTACCTAATATTTCTGCATTTTTCTATAAAATTAAGAAGGGAGAAAAATAAGATAAAAAATGGAGGCTAGTGGCCAAGTAGTCTCCAGTGCATTAGTGGAGATAAAAAAAAGACAGACCTAAACATCCAGGTTAAAGTCAACAACAATAGATACAAGAGATCCTAACTATAACAATCTAAACTTAAAATGCACCTGTTATACTGACAGGCCAGGGAGCAAAGGATGGTGGTATAGGATGCACTCTGGGAATATTGGTGAAAGTACATCAAGTCTGGTGGTAGGATTGGACCTGATTCATTGTATGTCTAAAATCCAACTACAAAAGACTTTGTAAATCACAATGATTTCAATTAAATAAAACAAATAATGAATATGGATGGACTGGTAGATAGTTGCTTGCTTTTTTTATGTGACCAATCCTGTTTTGATCCCTGGCATCCTCAATGGTTCCCTGTGTTGCACCAGGAATGATTCTTGAATTCAGGGTCAGAAATATCCCCTGAGCATTACCAGGAATGGTCCTATCCTCAAACAAACAAACAAAAGAAAATAATGATAATGGCTGAGGGTTTGTTTTACTATTTTGAAGAAAGTTCCCTCCACATCTATTTTATTGAGGATTTTTATCTTGATTGGACATTTAATTATGTGAAAAGCATTCTCTGCATGAATTGATATGATCATATGGTTGTTTTATTTTCTTTTATAATATAACATTGTATTAATTGATTTGTATATGTTGAACCATACTTGCATACTTTGGATGAATCCCACTTGGTCAGGGTGTGTGATTCTTTTGATATGTTGTTGATTCAGTTAGCTAGGATTTTCTGAAGAATTTTTGCCTAGATGTTCATCAAGGAAACATCAGTAATTTTGCTTTCTTCCTTATACTGTTACATAAATAAACAGGACAAGAATGAACTCCTTTAATGAGTTTTTCTTGAAATAATAATACCAAAATTTGACTTAAATATGTTGCCAAATCCCCATCCATAAAGTGGTCCAAAGGTATTCGTCACTACCTAAATACAGGAAATGAAGGCAGCATTAAAGAAGGGTGGACTTCTTTATAGAAGGAGAAGTTCCAAGAACAAAGATTGTAATATGAATATGGAAAATGTCATCAAAAGTCCAAGACTTCCCCCATAGTACACCCTGAACTATAAAGACACAGGTGGGTTATCTGAAAAAGCCCTATTGTGAAATCAACTTCTGTGTCTCAACCTGACATACGCACTCTTGTTTCTTTCCCCTGTCTATTAACTTCTAAAAGTCATTTACCATATTTTCCGGCGTATAAGATGACTGGGAGTATAAGACGACCCCTAATTTTACAGTTAAAACATAGGTTTAGGCCTATATTTGCTGTATAAGACAGAATGTTCCTGTGCTGCAACTGTATCTTCCACAGTGAGCCAATCATAACAAGCAAAGGTCCAAAGGTTATACTATAATAGACGTCCTCTCTGACTCTGGCCAGTCTGAGCAGGCTTTTTACAGTGTAGATTTGGGTCCAGAACATTGTCTAATTTGCATACATAAAAAAGCCTGCTTGGATTGGCTGAGTTAGAGAACGAGTCTTAGCAGCCTGGCAGTGATTGGTGCAGGATCGAGTTGGAAAATTCGTTTTGTGGCAATATTCAGATAATTTTAATTTAGCGACATATTGAAACATTTTTTGGGATATACCCAGCGTATAAGATGACTCCCGATTTTCGGTTAACTTTTTTTGTTTCAAAAGTTGTCTTATACGCTGGAAAATATGGTAGGTTCGGGAAGACAATGAAACTGGGAAACTAGCAAGTGTAGAAAATTTGGGCAGAGGTAAAAGCAGATTTTCTTTTTTCTTCCAAGAGCAATTTTTCATTCGAGTCTTTGTCATGGTATCTCAAGAACTTTGGCAGTGCAGACCATTCTCATGCTGTGTAGACCAAATGGGCACCAGCTACAGCTTACAGCTATCTTGTATTAAATACTTCCTTTACAGGCAATCAATGCCCTATGGAGAGTTTTCCTTTGCACTTTTTATTTTAAATATTTTATTTATTTTTATTAAAATATTTAATGATGGTTACAAACATGTTTGTAGTTGGGTTTCAGTCATAAAAAGTGCACCACCATTCACCCATTCACCAGCGCAAGCTTTATCAAAGACAACCTCCATCCAGACTGCAGAGCTTTTTCCCAACATCAGTCTTTAGGTAAGGGCATATTTGAGCTTCTAAAATATGCTGTCATGAAGAACAACATATTTTTAACTAGTCTTCAATAATCACAGCCCAATAAGGCTGACATTTCTATATATACAGGATATTAAAAGTGTAATAAAATAACCAAACTCTTTACATCTTTGTTGGCCTTCTCTATTCCCTCTAAATTAGTGAGGATTATCTGGAGTTTAGAAAGCTCAAGCAGACTGAACGGAATCCTCAAAATGGAAGATGTGATATAACAATCCTTCTTTGGGAGAGATTACTTTCTTTATTGGCAAGGTGATCAGTCCCAGACAGAGACTTTTGAGCAATTTTGTATCGATAAGGGCCCCAGGCCCCCTAGATGGACATTGCTGCTCAGTGGGAATTAGTGTGGAGCCCTCTTCAACCTACAGTCTTAATCTTTCATCATTTATCCATTTTGCTCTTAATTGCCTTACTTATAAAATACCTTTGGTGATATTTCTATGCCACTTTCCTTATGAATGTGCTGTATGCTCACTGCTAATTTTCAACTACTGTGTATATTCATCATTTCTCATGGATATGTATTCTCATTAGAAAAAACTTAAAATGTATGTAGCTCTGTTGAGCATAAAAACCAGACCCCCATTTTCCTCTTTAAAGCTTGCTCCATATATAGCCTATGCTGGTGGAAATTCTAATTTGGATCATTTTCATGAACACAAAACCTAACAAAACACAAACTCTACTGTGCTTTTTGGAAGACAAATAAACGTACATCAAATTATATTTAAAACAAATGATGTGGTAGACCTTTAGGCTGAATTATATTTCTTTGGGTTATCTCTGTTTCTAAGTTTAACATGATACCATTTAAAAGAGAAAAAGTAATATACATATTAAAATATATAGCAAATAGCTCATATTAAAGAATAACAAAATTTGGGAATTCTGTTTTAGGAGATCCTCCCATAATTTGGGAGCTTTCCTATTTTACCCTTCCTTCCTTCCTTCCTTCCTTCCTTCCTTCCTTCCTTCCTTCCTTCCTTCCTTCCTTCCATTTTTTCTATTTTTTCTATATTTTTCTCTTTTTTGCTTGCTTTTTTTCTTCCTTTCTATTCTATATTTTTTATTTTTTCTTCCTTTCTATTTTTAAATAATGTCTTTTACTGAATTTGGAAAAAAGATAAAAATAACTTAATTGGTTTCTTAGTAGAAGATCAGAATACCAAATTTAAAAAAATGCCAAAATTAAATTAATTTTAAATTACATTTCCAATGGAAAAAATAGAGTAAATATTGAGGCAAGTGATTTTCCAGAAGTATCATTGCAGGCAATAATCTAAGAGTGAAATCTTTCTAAACAATTTATTTTACTTTTGTGTGGACTCTCAGCATTCTAACACGGTCAAAGAAGCTGCTAGGACATTACCTCAAACAAAAAATTTGAATTGCCAAAAGACACATGAGAAATATACTCCATATTATTAATCATCAAAAAGATACAAATTAAAACAACACCATAGAGACTGCCACACACACAAAGAATAAGAACAACCAGTGCTGTTGCAAATGAGGGAAGAAAGGGACTGTTACTCATTGCTGGTGTTAATGCTAACTGGTCCAGTCTTTTTGGAAAACAATATGTACATTCCTAAAAAAAAAAATAGAGATTGAGCTCCATAAAACCCAGCAATTGCAATCCTCGGATTATATCCTAGGAATCCAAAAGAACATTGTAGGAAAATGTTCTGCATCCCTATGTTCATCACAGAACTATTCACAATATTTAGAACATGGAAGCAACCAAAGTGGCTAAGAATATATGAATAGATAAAGAAACTCTGGTACATCTTTACAATGGAATATTAAGCAGCTTTTAGAAAAAAATGAAGTCATGAAATTTGCTTAAATGTGGATGATACAAAGTATTATATTGAACTAAAAGTGGTAGAGGGATAGATTTAGAATAATCTAATTCCTTTGTGGTATATGAAAGAAAAATGATAGCATGTAAATAATGCCAAAGAAAAGAGAGAGATGGTACTATACCAGTCTGTGATAGGAAGCTTCCCACAAATAGCAAGAAAGTGAAATAAGGATAGAAAAGAAAGTATTATGACAATGTTAGTTGAAAATGATCACTCTGGACAAGAATTGGGTGCTAAAAGGAGATAGCGTGGTAGGCATGATACCCCTCAGTAACAATAATGAAAACCGAAGTGTTTTAAAGGGAAAAATAAAGTGAGAGAGAGAGAGGTGGAGAGTGAAGAAAAGTGTTTCACAGGCAGGCAAGAGGGAGGGAGAGAAAACAGGGACATTGACGGAGGAAAATGTGTGAGGTAAATGGTATACATTACATGACTGAAACTCAATTATGAATTACTTTGTATCTGTGGAAAAAACACAACTGTATTATGAACAAATAATATATATTTGATAACTTGAAAAAAATCAACATTTGAAAGAAAAAAGAAGCTGTTAGCAAATAAACTTACATCGCTTGAAAATTCATTGTCAATGTTTTGTCATAATAATGGTTTGATTCTAAATCCCATGAACTTGCTGAGAACCTTAACGTTGAAGAGCATTTATTTTAGGAAAGATAGATCTAAGGTCATGCTCTGCCGTACTAAACTAAAACTATGGCGTAGTTATTAATTATAGAACATTTTGCAAAAGAAAGTTTTACAAAATTTGTTCTGCTGTCAGTAAGTCATGTTATCAAGTGCTTGTTTTCCTTTGGCTCTCAGATCTTTAACATGTAGGTCCTTATTCCTTTTAGAATATATTTAGGATAATTCAGGGATTCTTGGGATCAGATATAAGACAATGCACGAACCATAGATGTCTCTGGTGTTAAAGTTTTAAAAAATAAAATGACAAGTGTTCAAACATATCTTTTTAAGATATCAGGAGCCCCAGAAGCAGGATCCTCTCTTTTTGGGATAGCAACCCGAGTGCAAGCTGCCCTTTCTGAATGCTCATAGTCCTAGTGCTCAGCCATTCCTTGCAGATCCTTGCAGCTTTCATGTTTGTTTGTTTGTTTTCAGTTATTGAACTGGTTCCAGCTGGCTTCTCATTGCTTACCTTTTGACTCCTACTCTCTTGAAGCTTTTGTCTTACAGCTTTTTCCCTGTCTGCATTATTTTTCTTTTCAGCCGCTGCAGTCTGTTGACCTAAATACCTAGGTCTGTCTGCTATCTGATTGGTTATAAACTATGAAAGCAAGACTTAAAAATGACCAACTGTATTGTCTAGCTTATCTGGGTCACTCCCTCTTATTTCCATGGTTACACTCCTATCATTGAAAACAATTGGAATACTTAAGTACTATTTCAGAAATCCGAAAGGAAAAAATTTCTTGCCAAAATGTGTGAGAAAACAAACCTTTATTACTTTAGAAAAATTAAATTTTGCTATTACAGTGTCTTTCTAAATCCTCACTCTTTCAAAGCATGGATATTTTAATTGAAGCTGTAACTATATGTACATGAAACATAGTTTTTATGACATGAAATTATCATTGTAGAGCAGTTTTCTTCATATTTGAGGGCAGTGAATTTCTAAATTGTCTGAGTCCAGACCAAATTTCTTAGGCTATACAATGAAAAAACTACCCGCACAAAAAAATAAAGAAAGAAAGAAAAGAAAAGAAAAGAACAAAACAGTTCTCTATATTGGCCAAAAAAATAGACTTTCAGGAGAATGAACTTTTCAAAAGAATCTACATTGAGGAGGTAAATAATTAGTGAATTATGACGCTTCTTTATTATGTTGGTTGTTATATTTGATTATTTGGTAATTTTCTTTAAAATGCAAATATTGTTAAGATGTAATTTTACTAATAACAAAAGCAAAAATCTTTTTAATGTTTCAAATAAGATTGAATACAAATAAGTTTGTATTTTATAAGTGGAGTGTACTGTGGGTTTTTCTTTGGCCAATCACCTGTAATTTCTTATTTTGTTATTGATTTTTGAATGCTATTTATAACTAAGAATCTTCCAATTTAAATATATTGTAAACAACTTATATTTTGTGTTTCAGTTTTGTTAAAGGGATTTTTGTAATATTTTTAAAATGTCAAATGTAAGAATTTGGTTATATTAATATTGCATACCAAATAATTAAATTTATAAGATTTTATCTAATTATAATGTTGAGATATGGGCCACTACAAGCCATCATGGTGAAATATTTTTTAGTTTTATGAAGACAGAAAATAGATGAAGTAAAAATAATAGTTGCTTATTTCAGAATAAAGTCAATAACTAATGGTATCTGCAAAATTTTTTTGAGATCAATGAGAATGATGATTTGCTATCTCTAGTTGTTGAGTAATTCTAATCAAATAGACTTCAATAAAAAACAAAACAAGCATAAATAATTTGCTTAAATAGAAAGGAGCATATTAATTTCGACACATTTACTCCACCTAGATGAAAAGGCCAGAAACTGCAAGAATAGAAGGCAAATAAAAATCTAGGAATATCAGAATACTTGTTTGTGTCAGGTTTTAATAATTTGAAGTTGTCTAAAAATTTAGGAAAACATTTCAAAGTATTCCCAATATTAAGATTGTGTTCCCTATTGTAAAACTGCCTTCTTTACAAAATAGTTCTGTTGCCTATCCCACATGGCAACCCTAAACTTAAAAAATATGAATTTCCTAATAATGTTTTCCAGTGATTTTTATTGTTTAGTTCAACTCACATTTTAAAGCAGGCTAAAGTAGGTTTTTTAGATGATCAGTAAATATGTTTATGAAATGAATAGGTATCTATTTTTATCTTATTTATTATTCTTCATTATTTTATATTATTTACTTTTATTTATTATTTAATGCATTCCTTATCTTGTGTTTCAAGAAGGACCATCTGGGATGCTGGGGATTAAATCAAGGTTGGCCTATGCAAGGCAAATTTCCTAACCACTGTACTATGACTCCAGTCTGAGAAAATTGTACATTCAATCACTTCATTTTGCAAGGCAGAATTTTTTGAACAATGTAATAAGTCCCCTCAGTTATCTCTCCATGTAAGAACCATTTCATTATCTCCAGTCTTACAAGAGTCATATTTTATAGCTTAAATATAATTATATGTCGTCAATTTCCAAGTTCATCCACTGGTTGGAAAAAAATTGAGAACTTTCATTATGGTCAAACTAAGGTTTCTGTGGACAAGGCAAAAACCCACAGACTGTCTTCTGACTTTGGTCTATAGATATTTACTATAATGGAGAAACTTCTTGCCTCTGTTCTGTGTTGCTCTAGAACTCAAAGAACTGTTGCAAAGCCAACATTAGAATTTCTATTAAGTAATTTCTAAACATCTTATTTTTTGACCAAGTGGAAGGATTAATAACAATTGGCTCCTAATTTGCTTGGCCAACAGCATGTAATTACATCATAGCTCTAAAGGCAATAGATGTTGAGCAGTTCTTAATATTCCATTGTTCCTGTCTTCATATTACACTGTCTGAATAATTACATAACCCAAGTCTTTTTATATGTATATTATGGTAATTAAAATCATTATTCTGCTTTTAATTTAATGTACACTGTCTAACCTTTAGAGGCATAGTAGGTAACACAATTCATTAAAAACAGGTAGTTTAAGGAAGCTTAATGAATGTACAATATAAAAAGGTGGATGTGTAATTTTGGAAATTCAGAGAATCATGCAAGAACCTGGTGCCATGAATGGTGAAAAGTTATTATTACCCATATATCTGTATATCAATGGAAGAGAAATTTATTCAAGGACATAGTCAAATATGGAACTCAAAATGAATCTAGGCTATGAACATAACCACTATAACCTCATTTTCTTTTTATTCCTTAAAATTTGTAATGTAGTGTTGCTTACTTCAACTGAGAATAAATTGACTTGGGTTTTATATATATATACATATATATGTATATATACATATACATATTATGTATATACATATACATATATATGTATATATATATGTATGTATGTATTGCATATTAGTTTCCTTAATGCACAGAAAAGAATAGAAATGTGAAACACCAGAAGAAAAGCACCAGGCATGGTGTGCTATCTATTGCTAGGAGTCCCAATGTTAGAACTTTGCCTATGATATTTACTACATCTCAATGTACTTCATGCACTAAACTAACTTCTAACTTGATGTATCTTCAATCACACACTTCAATGATCTGATTTTGCTCTATTGGAATAATTACTAATAGAATCGCTTTAGTTTGCTAAAGACCTTATCTTCAGTCTTCCTCTTCTTTTGACTGTAGATTTTTTTTTGCAGATTTGATTTGGCTTTAATGTGAAAGATTGCTTCTGACTCTTGAGGCATTTATTGCAAGAAATATGATTAGAGATCTTTGAGATGAATAAAGAAAATAATACGTTGAAGCCTCGGCTTTCATATTTAACAATTTTATCTGAAAACCTCCAACAACTTCAGCAGTTTACAAGGAGAGTGTAGTCAGATGTTATGTACTGTCATGAACCCATGCTATATGCTTACCTTGTAACAATATTCTACATTGTTTTTGTTTTGGGTGCCACACTCAGTCATGCTCAGGGGTTATTCCTGACTAGGCAGTGCTCTCAAATCCATATAAATGGCTAGGAATCAAACCCAATTACCTGGATGCATGGCAACCACTGTGCCTTCTGAACTTATTATTTGAAATTCTTGATGTATATCTGATGGGCCCTAAAAGACCTCATTGTAAATTTTAACATATGTAAATATATGTTAACATAATTTTATATTTACATATATAATATATTAAAATATCCTACTATAATCACATCATTTACCTACTAACTTTTTATTGCCTATTATGTGAGGTTTTAAAGGGCAAAGGAACATTATTTTTTATTTTTGGTGATAAAATTTGTTAAGTAAAATTATTTAATTTCAGAAATCTCATATTTTTTTTTTTTTTGGTTTTTGGGCCACACCCGGCGGTGCTCAGGGGTTACTCCTGGCTATCTGCTCAGAAATAGCTCCTGGCAGGCACGGGGGACCATATGGGACACCGGGATTCGAACCAACCACCTTTGGTCCTGGATTGGCTGCTTGCAAGGCAAACACCGCTGTGCTATCTCTCCGGGCCCAGAAATCTCATATTTTTAATCTAAAAGGGATCTTCATGTTCAATAATCCTAAGATTAGGGATATGAATAATTTAGGTAAAATGTGCAAAGTTCATGGAACAAAGTTATAGGCAATATAAAAGTAATATTTTGTGCCATGATAGGAAGCATAATAAATGTACAGCTCTTATTCAATAGCCCTTATTATTGTATACTTTACTGGGAACTTTTAATAGTTACTTCCATTTCCTTAACAATTGTTTGAGTAGACATGTCAGATATAAGAATATTGTAAATATTTAAATATAAATTATATTTGCACTTGAAGAAATTAAATCATTTTTCAAGGTCAAATAACTAGCAAGTGAAAGAAAAAAAAGAGAGAAATAAGTGATTAATTGACCATGATAGTGTAATACAATTACTTATGTTAGTCTCTGATGGGTTCAGGTAAGACAAGTTATAGGATGCAATCATTTAAATATTTAAAATTTATGTTAACCTAATATGCAAGTGACAGCTGTATTTGTTATTTTATTTTTTGTTTGTTGTTTGTTCTTAAAGTTAATAAAACCATGAGCCAAAGACATAGTATGTTTTGCACATGCCCTACCTGATTTCAATTCCTGTCACTATATATAGTCTTCTGAGCTCTTAAAAGTGATCCCTGAGTAAGGAACTAAGAGTAATTTCTGAACACTTCTGGGTGTGACCCCATACAACAACAACTACAGACAATCAATAAAGCCAAGCTTTGTGATGTCTGAACACTTCTGGGTGTGACCCCATACAACAACAACTACAGACAATCAATAAAGTCAAGCTTTGTGATGTGTTTTACTGGCTAATCTTGAACTCCTTTCCTCATATTAACAAGGAAAAGACAATAAAAATAAACACTCATAAATTGGCATTAAGTCTATGTATTTAATACATAAAATTTTGTATTCATATAATTTATTATGTTTGCAAGTATTCATATGAATTTTGTATTAAAATTTTTCAGTATACATCAAAGAAAAAATTATTTAATGGGAGATCCGAAAGATAGTAATATGGCTAAGTAGCTTTCTTTACATGGACATGACTGGGGGTTGATATCTGGTACCCAATATGGGACCCTAATTATATCCTGGAGTAATTCTTGAACACATATACATGATTAAGTCCTGGACTGCTGGGTGTGGTTCCATCCCTAAAATTATGTTTTTAACCCTGCACATATAAATAAAATTGTGACTATGAAAAATGCTTTGAAATCACCCATGAAAGAATTGTAGTCAGAAATATCAGGAGAATCAAGCCTGAAAATATATATATTTTTGACCTGAGATGATGAAACAAATCACCAAGGAGTGTGGGGGAAGGTCCATTTGGACAGTGAGAGGTTTAAATTTTTTATTGAAGAGTTCACCCTGACTGCAGTACATACATCAAAGGAAATGGCATCAGCCCATGTATAATGCCCCTTGCATTATCTAGTGATGTTTGTGGAAAGAAAGAAATGTACAGCTTTGACAGAGGTAAAATTGGGAGGATTTAATGTGGATTAGAACAGTGAAGAATGGTTCCTTGGTTTCCATATTGTATACATAAAATGATGAGTTAAGAAACAGTAAAAAGGGCCATTTTTGCTGCTGAAATAAGAAAAACTAATCTGTATATGGTGAGTTAGCAGTTGTTTGTGATAAACAAGATGGGATCTGAGATAGTGAGACAATAGAGAAGACTGGAATGTTGATACTTATGTAAGGGAAGAAGAAAAAGATGAGAAGAGTTGAGCAGTTATTGAGGAACTTGAACCTCATTCTTGAGATGAATGAAGTCTCTATGATCATTACTCAAGAAGTCCATAGAAAAATCTCACTTTCAAGCTTGTGATAATAATTATACAGTTTCACACACTGTTTAACGAAGGGCTGGCACATTCAATACTTAATAATGGCCTGTCCCCAGATAATGACCTTGCCCACTCCGATTCCCTCTGGTTCTGTTATAGAACAGCACCTTGATACTTTCAACTCTCTTTTTGGAAGGTCAGCAGCAAAAGTTCACCACAGTGAGCAAGTCTACAAGACTAGGAAAAAAATCGATACCATTGCTATTCAGAAGTAATCACCTATGAAAACCATTATACTCATAGATTTATTTTTGTATTTAAGGTTATATTTTTGCCTCCTACCCATGTCTTTTTCTGTGTTGCTGAACTCTCAGCATTATGATATTTCTTATATGTGTCATTATTCACAGTTATAAAATAGTTTCTCACTTTGGAGTAGCAATGTGAACAATATTCTAAAAGGACAAGCTCTGGGGAGATAGTTCTTACTGAACTGACCTCTAATAGCACTTATAAAATTATTATAGAGGCATAGGGAACAATCTTAGTGAAAATACAAAAAAGAGAAATCAAGGAAGCAAATGTATAGAAAATAGTAAGAACATGGCAAAAGGAAGTTGCAACAACTATTTATTGTTATTTCTATGAGGGAAATTAAGTAAAATTATATTTTTTCTTTACCAGAATACCATATTTTTATTGCTCTTCTTTAGTTTTCATTTCACTCTTGTGGTCATATTTATTTCAACACAAATTTCTTTAGTTAATTTGTTTTCTCTGCTGAATGCTATTTGATAAACTTCTTTTATTCAGCCAATTAATATTACCCTTTAATATTTAGCCTTAAACTCTTATTTTTATTTATTAGTAAGGACAAAGCGACTATTTCAAGGAAAGAAAAACTAATCACATTGATAACTTTACTTTTTCTATGAATTTCTGACAGTATTTATCTTCAGGATTCTAGACTTCGTTTTAATTTGGGGATCATACAATCAGGGCTGGGGCCTAGTTCTGTAACAGTGCTTGGGAGTCATTCTCATAGGATCTCAGAGGACCATCAGGTTACTCTGAATTGAAAGTTTGATTCCTGCATGAAATGCATGCACTTCAGATGTTTGGGTTCTCTTTCACAGTTCAGGATAGAGAACATCTGAACTAGTTGATTATCTGTCGTATATAAAAAGTATATATTACTCCTAAGCTTTTTAAAGTTTTTATTATAACTCCTTGATTTGCCAAGCTGTTTATAAATACTAGTGTAGTAGGCGTCAAATATTCTAACATCAATCCCACCACTAGTGTGAACTTTATGACACCAGTGTCCCCAGTTTTCTATACAACACCCTAGCCTTCCCCCTGGCAGGCACAAATAACTTTACTTTGGATTGTTTGTTAAACACAATGATAAATGGAATGATCAAAACAAATTAAGGGTCAATTTTGTAATATTTTTTACATATCTCAATGGTGTTACTAAAGCCTTTGTCTACTGCGATGTGTTTGGTTGAGCCTTTTTTTGTTACTGTTTAGGCTGGCTAAGCATAGTGGTCCTTTATGCAATGGTCTTTTATGCGTCAGACTGGCTGTGATCAAAGTGGGCTGACACTACTATAATATTACATGAAAACCTACAAATCTTTTAAAAGTGTCTGAGAGTCATTAGGTCAGAAGTGTCTGAAAAAGTGTAACTTTCTTTTGTTTCTTTTATTTAACTTCCTTTTTATTTCTTTCAAATAATTCATATTAATACTAAAAGCACTGTGTTGTACAGTTGTGTAGTGTTTTGAAGTATACCTTTGTGTATTTGATTGCTATTTGATTGTAGATGTTTTGTTATGTTTTCTTACTTTAATCTACACATGTATAACCCCAACACTGAAATATTAAATACATGATACTTAGTGCACTGGGATATGTTCATGGAACACAGAGATTAGACTCTTATTATTCCTAATAACTATATTTGGATATAGACACACAATATGTTTACCAAAACAGCTATTTATCTTAAAATAATACATTTAAATAGATGTTACTTCTTTAAAATCTCTAAACACATTTATATTTCCATTAAACTTATAGTTTATAGATTCAAAAGTGCTTAGTCAAAAGGCAAAAATACAGAATATATATTCCTTATTTTCCTTTGCAATTTATTATGACTTATATTAACAGATATATTTGAAAAGCCAAAAATATATTAGAATATTTATTATTTAATAAATATCTATATTTTGTAATTATTTCTCTACTTTTATTTTTATTGAGAAAGACATATTATAAAGTAGAAAATACTTTTGTGATGGCAACATTTTGTTTTGTTTTGTTTTGTTTTGGGGATACACAAGCTTGACCATCAGGGGTTATTCCTGGCTATGTGCTCAAAAATCTCTCCTGGCTTAGGGGAACCATATGGGACCCCGGGGGATCAAGCCTGTCCTAGGCTAGCACTTGCAAGGCAGACGTCGTACCTCTAGCACCACTGCTCTGGCCCCAGATGGCAACATTTTCTCATAAAAAAGAATTTAGTTCAAATTATAAACATAAAATTAGATAACTTCACTGGAGCAATTCTAAACTAATATAAATGGATGAAAATAAATTTTTTACAACATTTTTAATAAATGTTTTTGTTTCGGTTAGAAAAAGGACAGAAATTTACGAAACTAAATTTTGACATAAAAAATTAGATGAATACACTGAAGTTTTTCATAAAATTTTGAGAAAAGACTAGAAGTTACTAAAAAAATGTCTCCTTCATGGTTGTTTGACATTTAAAGATAATAGTTGATTTTATTATTTCACATGTTTATTTTATTATTTCAAATATTTTTTTAATTAAAAAGGAAGAATCACTTGTGATGACATGCTTAGTGACAACTTAAACAATATTTGAAGTAATAAGTAATTGTGATAATTGGCCAAAAGAAAACAGTTTGGAAATTTTGAATAGTTGTGTGAACAGTAGGGGCAAGAAGCAAAACGACTGTTAAAAAAAAATCAACAACATGGATTACACTCAAGAATCAACTATCTCATTGTTTCTAGGAGAAACTTGCAACACTACATTAAAAAATTAAAAAAATTTTAAACCATTAAAAATGTAAGTAGTAGTACATTAAAAATTTAAGCATTTGATGCAGGAATTGTATACTAGACTCAGCTCACAAAGTGTAGTTTATCATACCCAGTGCATGAAGAATTTTTACCTTGTTTTTCCAAATAAAACATATTTTAAAGGTTATCCTTTCCTCCTAGTATGATTATTTCTTATTTACAAAAAAAAATCAGTTGATTTGGATGATAGTAAATCTGTATGTCAATGAATTGGCTGCAGTCTCATCAGGGAATCAGACATGAGATCAACACAGCTGTTGGAAGTCAACATTCAAAAAGATTCTAGTTGGAGGTTTGTCAGAAACACAAGAGCAATAGCATAGTTATCACATAGGGTAGGGCTAACAGAGATTTATTAAAAATTTTCCTCCAAGATATATTTAATATCAGTGCCATGCTTTTAAAGATTATAAAAGCAGTTTATTTTTAAGGTGAGTAGATTTTTTTTGGCTGTTCTTAAATTTCTCCCTTCAAGAGCAAATACTGCTGTCCTTTAAAATAGGGTAAGTACAAAGTTTTGTTATTCTGAAGAAACATATACCACTTTGCATATCATTTTGTGTATAATATATTTATTTGCATACAGAAATATGTGTTGCTATTATACATTTTATTACTTATAGGATATATAGTAAGCATACAGCATTTCCCAAGAAGATACATTAAATATGCACACATATCATGCTGTAGCGTGCACCCTTGAAAGAAAAGCATATTTAAGAGGCATGGTTTCTTATATACATGCTGAAGATACACTTAGCACAATTTAGCCAGCTTTGGTGCTTCCTTAATCTATTTGCAATTCTTGTGTAGTGTGATCACTGTGGAAAGGAATATTATCAATTTGGGGTAGAGGGAGGAAGGCAATTGACAATGAAATAAGTAGGAAAGTAAAAGTAGATGGCTTTTCTAAGCATATGTTGCCATCACTTTGAATGCCATCTTTACTAGTGTCAGATATTCAAAATCAGAAAAATACTGGAAGGACAAAAAGCAGGTGGGCAGCATTTTCTCACTTAGTTGAAGAGTTTGTCCACATGAATTATTTTATTAGTGACTTTTTCCCTACACTTGGGAATTGACATTTCATTAATCATGAATTGTTAAAAGGACAGTCATTTCTATTCTTTCAAGAAACAAACAGGTTTTTTTCTTTACATTCTTATTCTCCTCTATATTTACATTATTGCTCTGAATAGAGAAGACAATCTTGATGGACTTTCATATTTTCAGTGAAAGCAAAGCAGACCAATCATACTGATTCTGAAAGTGTTTTTTTTTTTTTTTTTAAGGAAAGTAGCAGTTGCTTCAATAGAAACTGTCTTATCAATTGAAACCAATTTAATGACCAATTTCAGCAATTTCAATGGACTGAACTTTGTGGCACTCCTAATGGATCATTCAGATGTTAAAAACAGTATGCTCTATGTATGATCAGGCTATGTCAGTGTGGCTTGTGTTTCCAATCTATATAGGATTTATAATCCATATTTACAGCAGTCTCAATGTATGGCAATATGCTTGATAAACAATCAAGGAGTATTATCAGGTTTGAAAAAATTGAGCCATTTGCTTTGATATTCTAATAGCAATGTAAGATTATTTTTTACCACTTAAACAAGTCAAACACTAGATTATCTTAAATTTAACCAAATTTTCTAACTTTGGTACTATTGATATTCTAAGCCAATTAATTCTTAGTTGGGGGAAGCTGACATTGTAAATTGTTTAGCAATTTCCTGGCCTCTGTCCAATCTTTTACACTTCCTGTTTCCAAACACTTCTGATGGCGACAATCCAAAATGCATACACACTGTTAAATGTCCTCAGAAATGGGGAGGGTGCAAAATCATCAGTTGAAAATCAATGAAGGAAACAAATTCAGATAATAATGAATGCAAACCATTGAATTCAGTCTTTGTCATTTTCATTCTTCTTTTCATTTTTTGTTTCGGTCATCAGATCTTCCATGATGTGCTAGTCTATCTTCAATTCTTATCTTTAATCCTTTGATAATTTTTTTTCAATAGGTGGTGGCAACTATGGTGAAGATCAATAATCAAAGGAAGAAGGGAAAAATATAGTGTCAATGGCAAGTAAGTGGCAGTTTGCCTCATTGAGAATTGGATTGTTATTGCAGGCAGAAAAGACATCAAACATGCAATCCCAAATTCTTGAACCCAAAGAATCTCTCTCTACTAAGCTGAATCTTTATCATAAATATACAAAAAGCCAATAAGTGGAATACTTAATTGCTTTGCTCATAGATAAATAAAAGTTCATGGTCTTGATATTCTTTCCAATTCATTTTTCATTAAATTGAGGAATTAAATAAAAATCAATATGGACTTAAATGTAAAAACATTATTGATGATATTGTAGTGTTATGGAATATGTAAAAGATGTTATATGTTTATATAGAAAAGGGTCAGGGTGAAATGAAAATTTTCAAGAGACTATTTTAATAAAGGCTAAATATAAATATTATTGACAACTTGCTTATTTTTCTTGTTATTTGTTTACCTTGTGCTTATTTTTACTCATAAAATTGCTGAAATGCCATAAATGAGGCAATTCACACAAAAGCTAAAGTGCTAAATTCTAATGTATATCCAACATGCAACTCCCATTGATAGTGTTGGTCATGGTATCAGAAAACCCAAACTTCTAAATGTAAAATTTAAAATTTGAAAAGGCTGTTTTTTATATAAATTTGATTTCTACTGATTGGGTCATTTTTATAAACTATAAATGGAAGACTATAGCAAATGTAGAAAGAAAACAAAGGACAGGGACTAAAATAACTAGCTAGATGCCTACTAGTACAACTATATGTTTATTTAGGGCACAAAATAAAAATTCTTTACATGAATAAGATTTGTTCCTAAACCACACTTTGAGTAAGAATACTTGTCATGACTTTAAAAAAAATAAACTAGAATTAGAAAAACTTTGAGGAATGTGGTATATACACCTACATTCTCCGCTTAGGTTCCAATAAGATGATTGGCTTTCTGCTTTGTTATCTGTCACTACAGTTACTGCATTTCTTTTGAAAGAATTTTGTTTGTTTGTTTTGGAGTCACACAGAGCTGTTTTCAGAGCTTATTTTTTACTCTGTTTAGGGATCACTTCTGGAGGTTCTGATCAACCAAAAGCGACCATATCAGCCACATGCAAGGTAAATGCCCTACCCACTGTATTCTCTGGCCTCTATGGATAGAATTTTATGCTACAAAATTGGAACAGATTTGACACTATCAAGAATAAAAACATGTGGTTTCAGTAAAACTTGTGAAATTAGCCTTTAGTCTTCTTTCACTAGGTCATAGGAAGGTTATAAATAATCTTACTTAACTAAGCATATGTAAATACATTTCAACATAGTAGCATCTTCTTGCTGACAAAGGCCAGGAGTTAATGTTTGCAAGTTAGCATTTCATGCATAGGCTGGCTGTACTTAGGTTGAAACATAATGCCCTTTCAAACTTTCATTTTTCCTGTTCATAATTTCATCTTGCCTCTGAAAACTTATTCCACCTTAGAATGCCAACATTTAATTTGATGGAACTTCAATTGAATAAATGGCTTTGGTTTTTCAAGCATGTTTATGTATTAGGTAGGATAGTATATTATAATAAGAGACCAGTTTATGAGAAAATTGGATTGCTGAAAACATTTTAGATAAAGGATCATAAATGAAATAAATTGTTTCATTTATTTCATTTTAGGCTCTTAGACTCTAAAAGAATGCAAGGGATTCTGGGGCAGGAATGAAAGCACATTTTCATGCTGGCTGGATTTCACAAAATCCTGCACAATTACCCATACATAATATAGAATAAGGAAGATAAAAAGGAGGTCCATAATAAAAAAAATAGATATGATCTAGTTGGTGTTTTGTTTCTGTTTGCCTTCTTTATGTGTTAGGAATAGGTGAAAACAGCAGTTATTTTTACATTGCAACTCTTCATATAAAACTGTAACAAAAGGATAACATGTGTATGGCAAGCTAAACCGTTTCTACATTCTTTCATTTTCTTTCTTGACTCTCTTAATTCCTTCTGCCTAAGTCTCCACGTTAGCTGAAAACGATGGCATTTCATCTTCATATGGATAAACGAAAACTTAAAAAAAAAATAAATGGAAAAAGCAAAGAAGAGATATTATCCTCTTGTGCAGACTGACAAAATTGGGAATTTTAAAGCCCTTCTTCAAGAGAGTATGAGAAAGCGTAGCACTTCCCTTCTATCCCATCCTAGCATGTCTCTTTCATGGTCTCACAGCTCCTAAAGTGACAGAGTTTTAAGGTGCAAGTTTTTCAGAATTGGAGCAGAGGCACAAGAGTGTCACTGTTGGACTCCTGAATTTCACATCCCATAAAAAGACCATAAAGTGCAATGGCAGAGGTTTTAAATCAGAAACTCTTCTTTATTTTCTGCTTTCATCTTCTCAAGATCCTCTTGGTCACCTTCCTTCTTTAAAAAAAAAAAAAAAGTTTTACCTGGTGGCGCCTATGTTCTTGTAATGACACATAAGAAGGTGCTTAAAAGTCTTCTTAAAGGTGGCATTACAGAGGGCATAACAGGCAGGGTTGATGGTGCTGTTGATGTAACAGAGCCAGTAGCCTATTGTCCACACTGTGTTGGGAATACAAGGTGAGCAAAAGGTGTTAATAAGTACCATTACATTGTAAGGGGCCCACGTGATGATGAAAGCCAGCAGAATAGCCAAGATTGTCCTGGTCACTTTCTTTTCCCGAGAAGGAGGGGGCTTCTTTTTAGCAGGTTGCTTAGTCATCTTCACAATTTTACGAGCAACCATGTTCTGTTTCTCATCTCCATTCTGACCCGAAGAACCAATGACCTCCACAGTGGTATTAGCTGGGCCACATGAATCACCTTTTTGGGTCTTGGTAACTATTTTGATGCATGTTTGCTTAGAATTCTCATCTTTTGAATAGCCCAGGGAAGTAGAAATTGTATTTTCATCCTGGGTGATTTCATCATCTCTCATGTTTGAGGCGACAGCACTGACTGATGTGGAATCATTGGAGCTTTCTTTCTCTTCCCCTTGGACACAGTTTTCATTTACAGCATCTCTGGGGGCTTTGCCATTCTGGATCTTGTTGTGCTCTATGCCGTCATCACTGCCGGGAGTGGGGTTGCTATTTGGCTTCACTATTCTTCCTTGTACAAGACTTGGAGAAACTGGATCTTGGTTGGCCAAGGGCTCCTTCTTGTCTTTCTTTATCCTGCTCTTGCTGGCTCTGGATATGTGCCAGTATAACACAGTCATAATGATCACAGGCAAATAGAAGGCTGCAATGGCAGTACCGAAGGTTACAGCAGCATTAGAAAAAAACTGAATGTAGCATTCTCCATCCTTCACAGTCCTGACCCCCACGATGAACTGCCAGAAGAGAATGGCTGGGGCCCAGAGGATAAAGGAGAGGACCCAGGCTGCAGCAATCATCATGCCTGCCATTTTCGTGGTCCTCTTGACAGGGTAGGTGAGTGGTTTTGTGACACAGAAGTACCTGTCAAAGCTGATGATGAGCAGGTTCATCACCGAGGCATTGCTGACCACATAGTCCAGAGCTAACCAAAGATCACACACCACAGGTCCCAGAGGCCAGTAGCCAATCACAGTGTAGAGGGTATACAAGTTCATGGAGAAGACACCAATGATGAGGTCAGCACAGGCCAAGCTAAACAGAAAGTAATTGTTGACGGTCTGGAGGTGGCGGTTGACTTTGATGGAGACCATAACTAGGATATTCCCGATAATGGTCACTAAACTGAGGGATCCAGCCACAAGGACAATAAAGACCACCTCAAATGTCTTATAGGGACTGGTCAGGGCCAGGCCATTGTTAGAGGAATTTGTTGAATTATTCATTTTGTGTTCTCTAAGCTGTCGCCAAGTATCCAGGTAAACATTTAAGCCTGTAGGGAAACAATAAAATAAACATATATAAGCATTGCTTTACAATATATTATTTCTTCATTTTAAACTAGTTTTTTTTTATTTTAACCTCCCATGTCTGCCTATTTTTCCCTTCACTTTTTTTAGACGTACAAAACCTGAATTCCCTATTAAAAAGGCAAGTATTTAAATGAGAGGTGGTTCAAAATCTATTCAGGATATTGAGAGTTGAGAGTTGAAGTCTGATGATATTTTGAATAAATTATTATCCAGATAAGATTAACTACCTCTGGGCCTGAGAGATAGAACAGTGAGTAAGGTGCCTTACACATAACCAACTCAGGTTTATTCCCTAGTATTTCATATGGTCGCTGGAGTACTGCTAGGAGTAAGTCCTGAATACAGAGGCAGGAGTAAACCCTGAGAATCACAGGGTGTGGCCCCAGAAAAAATAAGAAAAAAAAAACCCAAGGATTATCTATTTATTATCTATTATTGGTTATTTAAATTGAGTATAATATTGATAAATTAAACTAAAACCAAAACTAACATAAACATGTCCAAAGTGTTAATAAGTTTTGTTGTAAGTATGGAAGTTATTGCTATTTATGTGAAGGAAAGTGGACACTGATGAAGAAATTGGTATTGAAATATTGTATACCTGAAACCAAATCATTAATAGGTATAATTTCACAATGACTATATAAAATGTTAATAAGCCTATGGGATAACAAGATTATATACTAAAATATAGAATGTTATCTAGAGCAAAAGCTGGCTCCCTGTGTGTGACACCAGGCGGGGAAAATCCGCGAAAGTACACCGGCCCAGTGGGGCTCAGCTGTGAAAGACTGTGAGTGTGACCTGTCTATGTCTGTCTACTGTCCTCTTGCGTGAAACTCTTGCGAGTGGGGCAAAAAGAGGCTCAGAGGAGCACGGCCGCTCCGCCTTGCTACGCGGCCGTGCACTCTTTCTAAGGAAAGAACTCCATTGCAACAAGAAGGAAAAATCACACTAAGAACGGCGCTATATCACAGAAGCAAACATTTCTCTCTGGACTGTCTTCTCTGTTGCATGCTCGGGCCTAAGATTTGACCCAGTGTGAGGCTTCATCCACGGAGGACTCCCCTCCCTTAGAGGCAAGTCAGCCCATCCAGAAAGGGAGGAGCCAGAGGAGTGTGCTGCCTACATCATATAGACAATGAATACCACCACAACACGTAGAAAAACCCACAATACAAGTGTGACAATGGGGAAACAATGCAGGCCAGCATCAGACATAGAGAATGAAGATGACAATTCTGAGGACCAGATAATGACTGAACAACTAATCAACCTCTCAGATAAGGACTTTAGACTAGCAATATGGAAGGTGCTCAACAGACTCCAAGAAACCATGGATCGAGTTGAACAGAACACTAATAAGAACCAAGAAAATATGAAGGCAGAAATGACAAAACTCCAAACTGAAATAACATGTCAACTAACAGGACTGAAAAAGTCAGTAAACGAAGTGAATGACAAAATGGATAAGCTCTGGGACAGGGTATCAGAAGCTGAGAATAGACTTGGTGCTGTGGAAGATGAGATACATAACAATTCCATACAGCAGGAGAGATTGGACAAAAAACTTAAAGCAAATGAGCAGACAATGGAAAAATTAGTCAAAGAATGGGAACAGACGAAAATAGAAGTCTATGATAAGATCAACAGAAACAACTTAAGAATCATTGGAGTCCCAGAGACCCAGGAAGAAAATTTCCAGGAAGAATCAATGGTCAAGAACATCATTAAAGAGAAACTTCCAGAGCTAAAGAATATATGTGATCAAATCCTGCATGCCCGAAGAGTACCAACCAAAAGAGACCCCAGAAAAACCACCCCAAGACACATCCTAGTCACAATGACAAATCCCACAGATAGAGACAGAATTCTGAAAACAGCAAGATCAAAAGGGGAAATCATGTTCAAGCAAGCTTCCCTGAGATTTACAGCAGACCTGTCACCAGAAACGCTCAATGCCAGAAAGCAGTGGTGGGATATTGTGACAAGACTGAATGAAATGAATGCTTCACCCAGAATACTATACCCAGCAAAACTCACTTTCCGGTTTGATGGAAGAATACATGGTTTCACAGACAAAAAACAGCTCAGAAACTTTACAGACACAAAACCAGTCTTAAGAGAAAAACTGAAAGACCTAATCTAAGACAAGACTACCCAAAAGACACACCAAATTTTGAAATAAAGATGGCGTTAAATCCCAGGACAATTCTTTCTCTCAACGTCAATGGACTAAATGCACCAGTTAAGAGACACAGAGTGGCTAAATGGATCAAAAAACTCAATCCAACCTTCTGCTGCCTACAAGAAACGCACCTGAATAGTCAGAACAAACATAGACTCAAAATAAAAGGCTGGAGAAAAGTTATCCAAGCAAACAACACCCATAAAAAAGCTGGAGTGGCCATACTAATATCAGATAATGCAAACTTTATACTCAGGAAGGTTGTAAGGGACAAAGACGGACATTTTATATTAATCAAGGGGTACGTAGAGCAGGAAGAATTCACTCTCCTAAACATATATGCACCAAATGAGGGGCCAGCAAAATATTTAATACAACTGTTGACAAATCTGAAAAATAATATCAACAACAACACAATAATTGTGGGGGACCTTAACACGGCTTTGTCAACACTGGACAGGTCAACCAGACTGAAACCCAACAAGAATATACTAGACCTGAGGAGAGAAATGGAAGAAAGAGGCCTAGTGGATATATATAGGACACTCCATCCCCAGAAACCTGGATACACATTCTTCTCCAATGTACATGGGACATTCTCCAGGATAGACTACATGCTGGCACATAAAATATACCTCCATAAGATCAAGAGGATAGAAATTTTGCAGACTACCTTCGCTGACCACAAGGCTCTGAAATTATTTGTGAACTCCAAAGGGACTCAGAAGAAACACTTTAACACCTGGAAGTTAAACAGCCTCATGCTCAATAACCAGTGGGTCCGAGATGAAATCAAGGAGGAAATAAAAAGGTTCCTGGAAACAAATGACAATAAAGACACAAACTCTCAGAACTTATGGGGCACAGCAAAAGCAGTACTGAGAGGAAAATTTATAGCTTTGCAAGCACACATCAGGAAGGAAGAAAAAGCTTACCTGAGTAGCTTAATGACACAGCTAATAGAACTAGAAAATGCTCAACAAAAGGACCCAAGAATAGGAAGACAGAAGGAAATAACAAAGTTGAGAGCAGAAATCAACGAATTGGAAACCCAAAAAACAGTCCGAAAGATCAACGAAAGCAGAAGTTGGTTCTTTGAAAAAATAAACAAGATTGATAGACCACTGGCAAACCTAACAAAGAAAGAGAGAGAGAGAAACTTGATAACTCGTATCAGGAATGAAAAAGGAGAGATCACTACTGATATGACAGAGATTCAAAGGGTAATCAGAAACTACTTTGAAAAACTTTACGCCACTAAAAATGAGAACCTGGAAGAAATGGATAAATTCTTGGACTCTTATAATCTTCCACGGTTGAAGGAAGAGGATGTAGCATATCTAAACACCCCCATCACCATTGATGAAATTAAAACAGTAATCAAATGTCTGCCGAAAAACAAAAGCCCAGGTCCAGATGGATTCACTAATGAATTCTATCAAACTTTCCAAGAGGAACTACTGCCAATCTTGGCAAGACTCTTTCATGAAATTGAACAAACAGAAACAGTTCCAAATAGCTTTTATGAAGCCAACATCACCTTGATACCTAAACCAGACAGAGACGCTACCAAAAAAGAAAATTACAGACCAATATCACTGATGAATGCAGATGCAAAGATCCTCAACAAAATCCTGGCAAATAGGATTCAATGCCTCGTTAAGAAGATCATCCACTACGATCAAGTAGGTTTCATCCCAGGAATGCAAGGCTGGTTTAACATCCGTAAATCTATCAACATAATACACAACATCAATAACAAGAAAAATAAAAACCACATGATCATATCAATAGATGCAGAGAAAGCATTTGATAAGGTCCAACACCCATTCTTGATCAAAACTCTCAGCAAGATGGGAATGGAGGGAACCTTTCTCAATATAGTGAAGGCCATCTACCACAAGCCAGTGGCAAATATTATCCTCAATGGAGAAAAACTGAAAGCCTTCCCTCTAAATTCTGGCACAAGACAAGGCTGTCCTCTCTCACCACTCCTATTCAACATAGCACTGGAAGTACTTGCTATAGCGATTAGGCAAGAAAAGGATATCAAGGGAATCCAGATAGGAAAGGAAGAAGTCAAGCTCTCACTGTTTGCAGATGACATGATACTCTACTTAGAAAACCCTAAAGACTCTATCAAAAAGCTTCTAGAAACAATAGACTCATATAGCAAGGTGGCAGGCTACAAAATTAACACTCAAAAATCAATGGCCTTTCTATATACCAATAGTAATAAGGATGAAATGGACATTAAGAAAACAACCCCATTCACAATAGTACCACACAAACTCAAATATCTTGGAATCAACTTGACTAAATATGTGAAGGACCTATACAAAGAAAACTATAAAACTCTGCTCCAAGAAATAAGAGAGGACACACGGAAATGGAAACACATACCCTGCTCATGGATTGGCAGGATTAACATCATCAAAATGTCAATACTCCCCAAGGCATTATACAGATTTAATGCCATCCCTCTAAAGATACCCATGACATTCTTCAAAGAAGTGGATCAGACACTCTTGAAATTCATTTGGAACAATAAACACCCTCGAATAGCTCAAGCAATCATTGGGAAAAAGAATATGGGAGGAATTACTTTTCCCAACTTTAAACTGTACTACAAAGCAACAGTTATCAAAACAGCATGGTATTGGAATAAGGATAGGTCCTCAGATCAGTGGAATAGGCTTGAATACTCAGAAAATGTTCCCCAGACATACAACCATCTAATTTTTGATAAAGGAGCAGGAAATCCTAAATGGAGCAGGGAAAGCCTCTTCAACAAGTGGTGTTGGCACAATTGGATAGCCACTTGCAAAAAATTGAACTTAGACCCCCAGCTAACATCATGTACAAAGGTAAAATCCAAATGGATTAAAGACCTCGATATCAGCCCCCAAACCATAAGATATATAGAACAGCACATAGGCAAAACACTCCAGGACATTACAGGCATCTTCAAGGAGGAAACTGCACTCTCCAAGCAAGTGAAAGCAGAGATTAACAGATGGGAATATATTAAGCTGAGAAGCTTCTGCACCTCAAAGGAAATAGTGCCCAGGATACAAGAGCCCCCCACTGAGTGGGAGAAACTATTCACCCAATACCCATCAGATAAGGGGCTAATCTCCAAAATATACAAGGCACTGACAGAACTTTACAAGAAAAAAACATCTAACCCCATTAAAAAATGGGGAGAAGAAATGAACAGACACTTTGACAAAGAAGAAATACGCATGGCCAAAAGACACATGAAAAAATGTTCCACATCACTAATCATCAGGGAGATGCAAATCAAAACAACGATGAGATACCACCTCACACCCCAGAGAATGGCACACATCACAAAGAATGAGAATAAACAGTGTTGGCGGGGATGTGGAGAGAATGGAACTCTTATCCACTGCTGGTGGGAATGCTGTCTAGTTCAACCTTTATGGAAAGCGATATGGAGATTCCTCCAAAAACTGGAAATCGAGCTCCCATACGATCCAGCTATACCACTCCTAGGAATATACCCTAGGAACACAAAAATACAATACAAAAACCCCTTCCTTACACCTATATTCATTGCAGCTCTATTTACCATAGCAAGACTCTGGAAACAACCAAGATGCCCTTCAACAGACGAATGGCTAAAGAAAATGTGGTACATATACACAATGGAATATTATGCAGCTGTCAGGAGAGATGAAGTCATGAAATTTTCCTATACATGGATGTACATGGAATCTATTATGCTGAGTGAAATAAGTCAGAGAGAGAGAGAAAAACGCAGAATGGTCTCACTCATCTATGGGTTTTAAGAAAAATGAAAGACACCCTTGTAATAATAATTTTCAGACACAAAAGAGAAAAGAGCTGGAAGTTCCAGCTCACCTCAGGAAGCTCACCACAAAGAGTGATGAGTTTAGTTAGAGAAATAACTACATTTTGAACTGTCCTAATATTGAGAATGTATGAGGGAAATGTAGAGCCTGTTTAGGGTACAGGCGGGGGTTGGGTGGGGAGGAGGGAGATTTGGGACTTGGGTGATGGGAATGTTGCACTGGTGATGGGTGGTGTTCCTTTTATGACTGAAACCCAAACACAATCATGTATGTAATCAAGGTGTTTAAATAAAAAAAAATTATGCAAAAAAAAAAAGAATGTTATCTAGAATATGACATCTATCATAATAACATCTTTCCAACTACCAATCTTTCAAAACTTTCTTTTATACTTACAATCAATATTTAAGAGCATTCCAATATTCCTTGCTTTGTATTAATAAAGGGAGGGGAATAATGTAATGGAATCTGGGGACATTGGTGGCAGAAAATGTGCACTGGTGAAAAGTGTTGTACATTGAATTACTAAAGTTCAATCAGGAACAACTTTGTAATAGTGTATCTCATGGTGATTCAATTAAAGAATTTTTGTAAAAATAAAATAAAAATATTTATTAAATGAAAAATATTTATTAAAATAAAATGATATGATTATATCAAGCTTATGAATGTTTTATTTTTAAATTACAACCAATTCTGTTATGTAAACTGTCCTTCCTGTTAAATTTTGGAAAAGAAGGGCAAATATTGGCAATTGTATAAGAGAGAAGGAATTGAACCCCAGAGAGATTAATCTCACATTTCTATATTATATTCCTCACAAAGTATTATGACCAATTAATTTTTATTAGAGCCAACAGAGCTAACATGTCAGGTTTATTCATAAGAATTGAAAAGTGAATAGAAGTCTCATTTGAAGTCTTTATGGACGTTGAATATAGTATAGGAGTCAAGGAAAACCATTAAAGAACTTACTTCACAGAGTCATTCTGGTGTAATAGAGTTGAAAATATTTCTTTACAAAAGTTCTCTAAGTTATATTTTATCCATCTCTGTGAATCACATTACCAAAATCATTTAAATACTCAAGTTAAAATTATCAGCCACCTCCTGGGATTCAATTTGTTACATTTCTGATAGTTAATGTGTAGTCATGGCTCATCAATTCCCTTTCCTCAAAAGCTTCTGGATGTATACCTTGTTCCAATATTCACTTCCATTTCCCACATGTTAGGCCCCATTTACAAGCTCACTTGACATAAATAAGACCCCTGGTAAAATTTATGAGTTTGTTCTCAGATATTCCACTTATATCTCATATTGAAAGCAATTATATGCAGTTCTTCAAACAAGGAAATGTATTTTATAGTTTAATTCTATTTTCATGATTGTCTGTGCCTATGTTCTTTATACACTCTCATCCTGAACAGCTTCACTTTGTTAAACTTTTTGCCTCCCAGTCACCCTTTTGCTATTACGAATACTGAGACTTTTTGGATAGACCCGAAATTTGCTAATTCCTTTTCACTCTTCAGTTTCATAACATGCCTCATGCTTTTTGTTGTTGGCCACTTGTTTCTCAGTTTAGTTTTATTTGACTTACAAGTGAATCAATGAGAAAATTATATTCCCTAGAATATAATTAATATATATATATATATAATTAATATATTCTGCTATCACTATAAGGTTCTATTTTGTTTGTTTTTGTATGAGCAGTGGGCACTTTTGGTTCTGCACTTAGGAATTACTCCTTGTAGTCTAAGAGGTACCATTTGGGATGCTGAGGATTGAACCCAGGTCGACCACATAAAAGTAAAGCACCCTAAAATAGACTATTTCTCTGGCCTCTATACAAAGTGATTTTTAATTTTTATTTTATCAAGATTTTATTTCCCTTAATTTTATTACATTATTTTTGCACTGTTACTTTTGGAACTATAAATGCTTAAATTATTTCCTTAGTTCTTTGACTTTGGAGTTATATTTTATTTGCTTATTATTTAAACTTATGAAAAATTACTGTATTAGTAATTACTATAGTTGTAATATTTGCCCTTGTTCAGTTACTTTCATTCAATACTATGCTTTCATATTTATATGTTATTCTAAATATATTGTGTATGTTGATTCTAATTTTTCATTCTTAGAAGTGGAAAACCATGACATTTACAATGTCTTAAATGTATTCCCATTGAGAGAGACAAGGTATAGTTTTTACCTCTTTTATTAATTTATTTTTGGGCCATACCCAGTGAAGCTCATGGCATTCTTTGACTCTGCACTCAGGGAACACTCCTGGCAAGGTTCAGGTTATCATATGAGATGCAGAGAACTGAATCTACATTGGCAGCATGCAAACATTCTACCTACTGTACTATGCCTTAGGCCCCCAATGTGTAGTGTTTTAACTTGTAGTTCTTTGGTTAGTAGAGAGGTAGATTACTATTTGAGATGGAGGTGTTTCTTTTCTAAGTAGTTCTCAGGGTGCACAGAACCCTTCCATTTATTCTTGATCAATTGGGCTATCATTTCCAAGAGAGGGCACAAGAATACTGTGTTGCTTGAGCCCTGCATTGCCTGAGAATAATCAGTGTTTGGGGTATCTTGCAGTGCTGAGTATTGAACTGACAGTCACATGCAAGATATGTACCTTAACCACTGTAGTAACTCTTCAATTATTTGAGTTTTTATTTTATTATTTTATTTTATTTTATTTTATAGAAAAGGTCTGTGGCAGGTACAAGTACTGGTGACCTGAGTTGTCAAAGACTCTCCAGTTTGCTCTTGAATGCAGTTGGAGATCCCATGGCCACTACTGGCCACAGATCTTGGGGACATGCTAATTTGAGTGTTTTATTAAATTTAGGTCATTTGTAGTTTTTAAGGCTTTCATTTTTGTGGCTACTTTGTTATATCTTGACCCTTAAGTCACTGTTTATCTTACTAGATAAATGAAATTCCAACTTCTTAATTTTAGCCCTATCTTCCAGTTCACTGCCTCAAAACTAACTGTTATTAAAATAGCCTTTGAGTCATTAAAAAATCAACAATTAATAATATTGTTTCAACCTTACTTACCTAATTAATGTTTCAATAGTATTTTTCTTCAATAGCATTTTCCTTTAATAACATTTTGGTCATTATTCATACAATTTATTCTTACAAAATTGTTTTACTATTCTAATGACAATTTGTTACCTAATAGAAGATCAGAATTCTTATTTGCTTAGATTTTCACTTTTGAGTGTTCATAGATAAGCTTCAGGATATATTTGAAAGGGAGTTAAATCTACATAACTATATCACAAAATGCTTATTTTAATCAATTTTGAATAATATAAAGCATTTATTTTTTGAATGTCTTGACATTTTAATTTTGTCTTCACATTTATTTTATCAAATAAAGTCTAAATTTTAGCTTTGAAAAGATTTTTTGGTGACTTTCTCTAGGAAATGTGTAAATATGTCATTTATGTTAAATAAGCTAATTTGGTGACATATACTAGGAAACTGTAAGCATCAGTGATTTGTTTTTAATCATTTGGTTCTATTTATAATGTCTGGTAACAGTATTATCATTCAGAAAGGTTTATAATAACATAAAACATTGTCAATCTATTTCCATTTCTTCTGAACCATGAAATTTTACTATATTTTTTCACTTGAACAAACCTAAACAAAATACAATCGTTGAACTTCAATGCTATGTTATCTCACTTATAAACAACTAATTAAAGCATATAGTACAAATACTATCATTCCTCTTATCTGCAGAAGAAAACTTAGGCTATAGACAAATGACCCACATTTATATTAACTAACTTACAACTAAACCAACAATCTTACCTTTCTGTTAGACACCTGCCAGCCTATCCTATAATTTGAAAACATTGCATTACCATAACATTTTTTTGTATCTATCCTGTGAGAACCTATTCCCAGAAGTTGCTAGTTAAGACAGGTTTGTTTGGAAAACTTAGATTTCTTACCCAGATATGTAATAAATTCTCAGAACATTTACATTCTTAAGATAGATGGTTATCATGCCCACCAACATTTTTATAGTATATTAATTTGCTTATTTATTTATATTGGTGTGTTTTATTTTATTTATATTTATGTATACTTTATTATTCTTGTGTATTTAACTTAGAAATAATTTTAGATGTTGAAGGACACACCCTTTATTCCTGTAGAACACACATACTGTGGAACAGTCTTCTTTAATTTACTTTTTTTACTTCTGAAGTTTACATTCTGTAGAAGTTTTCACTTATCTTTCCTTTAAAATTTGTATTTTTTTACTGCTAATGAGAAATAATATAGCTTAAGAGTGTTAATTTTTATGTTCTGAATATACAAAGTCACTGAAACACCATGACCAGATCTAAATATTTGTTTTTGCTTTATTTCTGGGTCACACTTGACAATGCTCAAATACTCATTTTGGTACTCAGGGACTATAGAGGTTGTGAGGGTTCAAACACAGATCAAACACAGAGCAAGGCAAGTGCTCTACCCATGGTACTATCTCTCCAGCACCAGTTCCAGTGTTTTTATTTCAGAGGGGGTTGAATAGGGTTTAATTAAAGTAACAATTGTTAGATCTTTGATGAAATACAACAACACATTTGACTATACAAGGAAGATATTCTTCAAAGAACTCAACAGTAGAATATGGCAAGGATACAATAATTCTTTTAAGTTTTGAAAGAAATATAAAAATTATAAAAAATATGCTCTAAGTTTCTTCTGTAATGAGGAATGCATTGGGATTTAATGTTATACTTGCATTTGTAGTATCATGAATGAAACTAGAGAATATTATGCTGAGTGAAGTCAACCAGAAAATAAAAGGATAGATGAAGAATGGTCCTGGTCATACAGAGGACTTAAAGATATACAATAAGCTAGCAACAAACAATCAAAGGTAACATGAGAGGAGAAATGACCAACATAATTGATTTGTGAGAAAAGGGAATTGGAAGGAAGAAGCATTGAGGTATTTGGGAAAGGGAGTTGAGTACATTAGTAATATGTGGTGTTGGAATTATGTACATAAGAAGCCATCATTAACAGTATTGTTAACACAATTTCAATAATCTTTTTAAAAATAATTAAAATACAAAATATTATTTAGTAATTTTATTGACTAAACAAATCAATAACTTCTGACCAAGAGAAAGAAAGGGGTCTTTAGAAAATATTTTAAATGTCTGCTGTAAAGTAACTTTTTTAATATTTTATTTACACACCTTGATTACAAACATGATTGTGGTTGGGTTTCAGTCATGTAAAGAACACCCCCATCACCAGTGCAACATAAAAAGTACAATAATATATTAATTGAACTTCTAAAAATTAACCTAATTAACTTTTATGAAGTCATAGAGAAAGTTACATAAAATGATAAATATTAATATATATCTAGTCAGTGGAAAATAAATTTCAAAACAGAATTTCCTTCACACTATGTGCTTTTCAGGATATGTATATAATTACTACTTACAAGAGCTGCCACACAGTGATCAATTAAAAATAAATTTGACAAATCTGGAGCAATAAAAGAACTATTAACTTTAATTCTAACAATACAGTTCTCCAATTTACATAGGAAAATATGCCCCTCTAATCTCCTTTAGGTTTTCAATGACTCAAAATCTGATTTACTACTAATTTCTTGAAAAATGGATTTTTTGATAGTAACTGGAACCCAAAGTATGAAGAAATAATCTAGTAACATTCCAGAACAAGTTATCATTTTGAATCAACAATAGTTTGCACTGGTGAAGGGGTTATTCTGTTTACGACTGAAACTGAACTACAAACTGCTTGCAATGATGGTGCTTAAATGAAGATTTATAAAAAGAAAAAAGAAAACAAACAAAACAATAGTTTGATTGATTTAACTTTTGTTATAAAAATGTTATTTTAGATGATCCACATTTGATGGATTTCTAATTTTTTCTCCTGTTTAAATATGTTGCCAAAAATAGCAGCGGAGTTAAGCATTTTGCTTGTTTGTTTTGAGATCAAAATTGGCAGTTTTCAGGGCTTACTTATGGCTCTGTACTCGGCTATCACTTGTGGTATGCTCAAGGCAGCAGATGTGGTTTTCGATCCTGTGATTGAACCAGGATCATCTCTGTGCTGGGCAAATGCTGTATTACTGGTCCAGACCTGGTATTCTTGGTTATTTCTCAGACACTGAGCTCTAAAATTAGTCTTATTACTGTGAAACATGAGGGATAATATCTAATGGATCACCAATATTGATACAGATCCCCCCCCAACTGATAGATACTAGCTTTTAAATTTGCATATCTAAGGACTAAGTCTGTCCCAAAGTAATTACAACTACTTCAGCAATATTAAGTTTAATTATTGACTTTTCAGTACATTATATTACTAATACAGAAACCTGAAAAACAAAAGGATGATACAGTAAAATACCAGTGTATTATAAGAAAAACTTCTGTATTTACTGAGGAATGAGCAGATGGTAGTCTGGAATACTAACCCATCATCTCTTCATCTCTTTTCCACTTAACAATGAGATGTGGTAAATTTCACACAGGGTTACTCAAAATGTAAATGAAGTTTTTCTCATTTTCAGTTTTATGTATATATGTGCATACGCTCTATTATGTAACAATCTGATGAATTGATTCTAAGTGTAAAATTTATCATGAAGGATATCACTAGTAGACAGTCTATCTATATTCTGTTACTAACTTTAAAAGATATTATAAATCATTTTAAGTGTTCACTGTTGACATTTTGATGTAGGTATTTAAGAACATCATTCCCGTTTTCAATGATACTATACAGGGAAGAATAAAAGAAAAGAAGTGAATCCAGAAATAGCACGGGCAGTTAGATACTTGCTGTAGTTGATCTCAGTTCAATACCAAATATAGTCCTCTAAGTACTTCCATTATTGATCCCTGAGCACAAAGCCAGGAGTAAACCTTGGGAATCACTGGCTATGGCTCCAAACAAATGAATTAAAGAACATTGGAAAATATATATTTTAAGTCTTGGGTGAAAATGCCCCCTTTTTCTCAGAAAAATTTTCTATGTGCACAATTTTGATATTAATTCTCTAAAGAACACAGTTTGCTCACATTGCAGTGACCCTTACAAAATTTTGATATCTTTCTTTTTTTTGGGGGGGGTCACACCCAGCAGCGCTCAGGGGTTGCTCCTGGTTCTATGCTCAGAAATCACTCCTGGCAGCCTCAGGTGGCCATATGGGATGTCGGGATTCGAACTACTGACCTTCTGCATGTAAGACAAATGCCTTACCTCCATGGCTATCTCTCCAGCCTCAATTTTAATATCTTTCAATTGTATTTCCAAGTGTGGAAATTTCTGACCCAGGTCTCCAAAGAGCACAGATCTGATAGTTGTGATTTTTGACCTTTTATACTATCTTTTGACAACCTCAGGCAAAAATTGAGTGAATTTCTATTCTTTTTCTTTCCCATCAGATTTCTTTTTTGAGTAGCTACACATAGGAACAACTTCTGAGCTCCATAGGAGGATGGGAGAGATGTATGTTTTCTCTGTTTTTTTTTTTTAACTTTAAAACATTTTACTAAATTTCTGGTGTGAGCAGATCTGCTGATTCCTGGAAAAGTTATAGAGGACAGATGTAAAAAAAATGACTAAATAAAATGAAATATATTCTTGTTTGCAAAGAGCTATACTTTAAAGGATACACATATTGCTCACAAAATTTTTAGTTGCTTGAAACAACTATGAACAAATAGATTGACAATTGCCAAGGTTAAGAATCCATGGAGGAAGTCTGATTAGAATGGGGTAAAGTCATAGAGAAACTTTTTGTAAACCTTCCCAAATCTATTTCTTTCTTTTTGTCTATCTTCTCCTTCCCCTTTTTATTTGCTCATGTGTGACATTTTGAAATTCATTGTGATTCTGTTCTCAAGATCCTGCATCTATAGCTTCTTCTCAAGAAAATACATGACATTGATGATAGGTGCCCACCCATAAGTTCTAAATCGCAGAAGATTTAGCAATTGACTTACCTACAGTGAATTTTTAATTATGTCTCAAAGGATTTGCCAAAAATATTCTGGAAGCAATGTACAGACTTATTCTCATTTAGGAAATTGCAGAACTACAGACAGAACCAGCTATGCATTATGTAAAAGTTCTGAAAGGAAGCAAGTCACCCTTAAAATATACTGCACTTGCCAAGCTGCACCCTTCAGGCTTGTGCACTTTCTTGTCTTGTAGCTTTGTAACTTGCACTTTCGTTTAAAAGTAAAAATGGTAAAAAGGAAATGACAGGAACTTGTTATCTTCTTGCCAATATGAGAGAATTCATGAACTTTTCCAATGTGAAACCTTCAAAGATTTTCCAAGCTTGTACTACAATATAAACACGTTCAGTGTTGGCTGCCTGTCAAAACATAATACTATTCTTAGTGATGCAGGAACGTACTTCCACTCGTGTTTCACCAAACTATCTTTTTCCTTCTTGAAAACACATCCTAAATAAGACTTACTCTAGAAAAAAAATGGTGAGTATGAAGGAAAATAGTCTAAAACTGATTTAAGCTGCATCTTTGCCTTTGTCTTTATGTCTGAGGCACCTTTTACTTACAATTTTTATATAGTTCACAGTCTACCAAAGACAAACAAACAAAAAAAGAAAAACATGTCTGGAAAATTATAAATAAACCACAATCTTAAGCAAATTAAGTTTTTGAGTTTTTCATAAATAAAATTAATAAGCACAATGAGGCCTTTCATTGTGCTGCGATTTGACAGAACTCTACCACCAATGCATTATCAGGCTTATTGTCTGACTGAATATATCTCATAGAGTGGAGCAGTAAAAATGGAGGAAGCTCTTCTGTAAAGACCACTATGCTTTCTCAAGGAACAGGCATAAAAGGAAATGGAAGGAAATCCTTAGAGAGGTACTGAACATATGATGGTGTTAGGCAGCTATTGGAAGCAATGTGGGTGTCTTTCTTACTATCTAGAGAAACTGAACATTTGTAGACTCAGTTTTAAAACTTTTTTGATATCTTTCTCTTATCCCTTAAATCAGCAGGCAGCTGTGTTAAATAGTACAAATAATTTCATTCATTGGTTTGAAATTAAACCTGTGAATCAAATTTTTAGAAGGACTGAACCTTGTTATGACTCTGATAAAAAGTTCTAGAGTAAAATTTGTTGCTCCAAAGCAGTTATGTAATCCCTAACAATGCCTTTCCCTAAAAATCCTTTTCAGTGGTCTACATGATTTCCATAAAGCTGAGTCAAAATGTGAAACAATATATCACACAGACTAGTAGCTCAAAGACAACTTTGAAGACTGGAATGAAATTCACTTTAGACTAAGGAGAAGCTTAAAGAAAACGAATTATTTACCCTTGAAAGTTAAAATAAAGGGTAAAAAAATAAATTCAATCAGATGGACGAGATAGAGCAAGTGGTAGAGCACATGCCTAATTTAGATAAGGCCTTGAGTTCCATTCTCAGCAACATACACACACATGAATAAGTGACATCATAGATTAGTAGGATATAAGTAATACTATGCTGTATTGAAATTTCCTCTTTTAACTATAAATATGTTTTTAGAACACATAAAATGCAAGGTGAGAAAAATAATTGTCTATAGGAATATTTTCATTTATATACTATTTATTCAAGTATGTTTCAAAAGTTTCTCAGCTTATGGAGTGAAAGAAAAAGTTAAAGTCTATCTTTCCATAAAGATAACATTTCTATAAAAAGTTAAGATCAGTAAGTTGTATTTGATGGGCATAATTAAAATATAATTTTAGAGACATTTTTTAAAAAGCGTTCATTTCTTAAATAAAAAATATCAACCAACTAAGTTTAACAAGATGCTATTATCCGGTAGAATGAAACCATATCACTTTAGAAAATTAAATTATTTGCATAGAGTTCTATCTTCAGTCCTCTAAGTTTTCAATGGCAAAAATGACATAGGCCTCATGTACTTATGATTCATAGCGGATTCATTTAAGCTACAAAAATAAAATTGGGAGAGTAATGGACAGCGACTATTTTTATTGTTTCCAATCGAAAGGAAAAACATTTGTTTCCTTAGCACTGATTGCAGCCTATTTCTAGAAATCAGCAAAATGACCACAGTTTTATCCCACAAAATTGTGAAAGTTGAGATCATGGAGAATATTGAAGCTTTGAGTAAATGATCTAATTGTGATACACATGAGAAAACCTTGAAGTTGTATGAACTCAGCAAAGATTTTTGTATACACAGCAATGAGTGTAAAAATGAAACAAATCTGAGGGGGTAGAAAGAAAAGATCTACAGTATTTTTCTTTCTATATCAGGGGTCTCAAACTCGGGGCCTGCGGGCTGTTTGTGGCCCTCTGTACAACGTTTTGTGGCCTGCTGGCAGGCCTTCAAATATCGCAGTATTCGCGATTATTCGCTTACCGAATAATTGCAATAAAATCGCATTAGTAAGAAAAAAATCGCATTAAACATTCGCATACCCCGAGCAGTTTCGTTCGGGGTATGCAAATGTTCAATGCTGCCTATGACAACGTGAGAGCATTCTCCACAAAACTTGTGTTATGGAAATCCCAGCTCTCTCAGACAAACCTTTGCCATTTCCCAGCATGCAAAGAACTTGTGGATGCAGGCATACCATTCAGTGGTGAGAAATATGTTGATGCTATTTTTAAGCTAGAGAAGGAATTTGATCACAGATTTGCAGACTTCATCATGACTTCATCAAAGCCTGCAGTGAAGAGAAAGATTGATGACAAGCACAGACAATTTCAGAAAAAGTGGGAGACACAGTATTTCTTTGTTGAGCACAGGGGGATCCCCACATGTCTTATTTGCTGAGAAAGTTGCAGTGCACAAGGAATACAACTTGCAATGCCATTATTCAACTAAACACTCTGAGGAATGTGCAAAATGTCAAGGAAATGAGAAAGCCAAGCAGGTTGCCAGTCTTAAAGCATGTCTAATGAGGCAACAAGATTTCTTCAAGAAAGCAACCAAAGAGAATGTTGCATGATTGCTAAGGCAGGGAAACCATTCACAAAAGGAGAGTTTGTTAAAAAAAAATGCATGTTACAGGCTGCAAGTATTATCTGTCTGGAAAAGAAAGGTCAGGTTAGCAAAATCAGCCTTTCTGCCAATACTGTGGCAGAGTGCATTTCTGGCATGTCAAGTGACATTTATCATCAACTGTGTGAGAAAGCCAAATGATTTGATGCATACTCAGTTGCTCTTGACGAGTGCACAGATATAACAGACACTGTGCAGCTTACAATTTATGCTCGTGGTGTTGATTGCAATTTTGAATTGACAGAGGAGCTGCTCACAATAATTCCAATGCATGGCCAGGCCACCGCTAATGAGATATTTTGGCATCTGTGTGATGCCATTGAAAATGCGGGTTTACCATGGAAGAGGTTTGTTGGAATAATAACCGATGGAGCGCCATCCATTACAGGGAGGAAAAATGGACTGGTGGCACTTGTCCAAAAAAAAAAAAAAACTTGAAGAGGAGGGTGTAGAGAAGGCCATTGCTCTTCACTGCATTACCCATCAGCAGGCCCTTTGCAGTAAATGCCTGTCGTGTGACAATGTGATGTCTGCTGTTGTGAAATGCATCAACCAAATCAGATCCAGGATTACAGCATAGGAGGTTCCATGCTTTTTTAGAATTTATGGAGTCAGAATATGGAGATGTGCTCTATTTCACCGAGATACGTTGGCTTAGCAGGGGAAATGTCCTGAAAAAAATTTTTGAGTTGAGAGAAGTGAAAGCCTTCATGGAGAAAGATGGGAATGCTGTTCTGCATTGAGTGATCACAAATGGCTCATGAATTTAGCTTTTCTTGTTGACATTATACATAAGCTGAATGTACTAAACAAGATGTTACAAGGCCCGAGGCAGCTTATCAGTGCTGCCTATGACAACATGAGAGCATTCTATAAAAACTTGTGTTATGGAAATCCCAGCTCTCTCAGACAAACCTTTGCCATTCCCAGCATGCAAGGAACTTGTGGATGCAGGCATACCATTCAGTGGTGAGAAATATGTTGATGCTATTTTTAAGCTAGAGAAGGAATTTGATCACAGATTTGCAGACTTCAAAAAGCACAGAGCCACTTTCCAAATTTTTATGGACCCTTTTTCCTTTGATGTGCAAGATGCCCCTCCTGTGCTTCAAATGGAGCTCATTGACCTACAATGCAACTCTGACTTCAAAGCCAAGTTCAGGGAGATTAGTGGAAAAGCAGACATGCATGGGCAATTTTTGAGAGAATTGCCCCCCCCCCCAGCTTCCCTGAGCTTTCCTGAATGTTCAAGCGCACCATGTGCCTTTTTGGGAGCACATATTTTTGTGAAAAGTTGTTCTCCACATTGAACAGGTCTAGACTTAATGATGGTCACCTTCAAGCCATACTAAGGGTTTCTACTGCTTCCTCTCTAAAGCCAAATGTGGTTCAGATTTGTGAGAAGAAGCGCTGTCAAGGAATAGGCAAAATATGCCATGTTCAGAAGAACTGTTCATGATCTACACTCAACGTTCTATTCATGTTCAGAAGAAATAATTAAAACTGTTAATAATGACGTTTGAGGACTTTTGTGTGTGTGAAATCCCTTTTGAGGCCCTGACTCACCCTGACTTAGCCTCCTGTGACCCCCAGGTAAATTGAGTTTGAGACCCCTGCTCTATATGAAGCACCTGACCGTAAGATGCACATAGTTTTAAATGATCTTCTCCCCTGCACTCAGGCTTCATCTCCAGGTGGCCTTCGCTCTATAAGATGCACTTTTTTTGTCTTATAGTATGACAATACGGTATATAGTAAACCAGAACATTTGGTTTTCCTACCTGCTTGAATAATACCATAGGGGTAATCACAGCATAATTTAATATCTGCAATATACCTCATCCTGTGTTGCTCTACTTTCTCCCCCTTTTCTCCCCTTTTCTCTAACACCCTCAACTCAAAACTATTTGCATATTTAAAACAACATAATTCCTTAATACCTTCAGACTCTCCAATTCTCCAATTATTTATTTATTTATTGTTTGTTTGTTTGTTTTTTGGGCCACACCAGGTGACTCTCAGGGGTTACTCCTGGCTATGCACTCAGAAATTGCTCCTAGCTTGGGGGACCGTATGAGACAGGATTGATTCATGGTCCGTCCTGGGTCAGCTGTGTGCAAGCAAATGCTTTATCACTGCACATCTCTCCAGCCCTTCTCCAATTATTTTCAAGAGACATATCTCATTCTGTGTGGACTAAAATGAAAAACTCTCATCTATTTTAGAGGTAATGGGGATATTGAGTCACCTAGAAGTGCTCAGGGTTTGCTCCTTGTTCTGTGTTCAGGGTAGTTTTTGAAGAACCACTCCAGGTGTTTCCTGAACAACTATATTTTGACCTGGATATCAAACTAGGTAGACTCCATGCCCGAAAGAAAATAGCCTTAACCTCTGAACTATCTTTACCTTTCCCACATGAGGTGAGGGCCAGTGGTCTGAGACTGATGTGAACACTGTTTCAGAGATTGCTTCCTTTCCTAAACTAGACTATAAGGCTAATTGAAAATTCTGAGAGCAATTTATAGGACTTATCTTCTCTGTGTCATCAAGCAAAAAGGCAACTACACTTGGAGTGGTTCGCATCATTGAGGTCTTTAAATACGATTTCTGTATTAAATAATGCATGAGAAGGGAAGAGCTTCAAATAGATAGACTGAAAATGGATTGGGACTTGTGCACAAATCTGCCAGGCAGCATAGCATGTTTTTCCCTTCAAGCATAGTTGTACCATCAGCTAAGCAGTCTCATTTTTTTTTTTGCTGAATTGAGATGAAATATCACAGGATCTCTAAGATATAGTATGTTGAAGTAGGATTTTGTCCACCTCCAAAACAATATAATGAAAGAAAATAGTAAACAGAAAAAATTTGCTCTGAATTCTTTCACTTAACTATTGTATGTGCCATGTTTTAAGGGAGAAAGAATAAATACATTAAAGAACCATAGAACAAAATAATGGGAAAGATACTAGTTACAGGACACTTTTCATGAAGCATCACTTTCTCTGAGAAATCTACAGAAGCCTGTAAGGCCCATACATCTTTTAGAGATATACCAGCAGAATAGTCAGTCTATATGCTTTGTTGCAACAATATAATTCTTATTCTTATACCTTTATATATCTGTGATTCTGATAGGATTCTGGATAGAGTTAGACATAACTTTGGAATTAAACCTGAAACTTAAAACTCTTCTCTGCTATTCTCTTACTGTGTGAATTTAAATCTGTGAAACTAGTTTTATTTTGTTTTTGTTTTTGTTTTTGCCTTTTTTTTTGGCCAGACCTGACAGCACTCAAGAGTTACTCCAGGCTCTGCATTCAGAATCACTTCTGGCAGACTTGGGGGATCATATGGGATGCTGGGGATCAAACTTGTATGGGTTGTATGCAAAGCAAATACACTACCTGCTGTGCTATCACTCTGGCCCCTCAAACTAATTTTTACTTATAAATAATTTGACAAATTTGTCATTTAAAATAAAATTTTAAATAAAACAATATATTAGTTTCTTAGCAGGCAGATAGTGATCATATTATTATCTATAATTTAAGAGATAATTTAACCAATAGAGTATAAAAAAGAAAAAGAAGAAAGGGATAGAAAGAGACAGAAGAAAGAGAGAAAAAGAAACAGAAGAAAGAGAAAGAGAAAGAAAAGAAAGAAAGAGAAAGAAAGAAAGAAAAAGAAAAGAGAGAAAGAGAAAAGAAAGAAGAAAGAAAGAAAGAAGAAGAAAGAAAGAAGAAAGAAAGAAAGAAAGAAAGAAAGAAAGAAGAAAAAAGAAAGAAAGAAGAAAGAAAGAAAGAAAAAAGAAAGAAAGCAAGCAAGCAAGAAAGAAATAAAGAGAAAGAAAAAGAAAGAAAGAAAGAAAGAGAAGAAAAAGAAAGAAAGAAGAAAGAAGAAAGAAAGAGAGAAAGAAAGCAAGAAAGAAAGAAAAAGAAAGAAGAAAGAAAGAAAGAAAGAAAGAAAGAAAGAAATGAAGAGAAAGAAAGAAGAAAGAAAGAAGAAAGAAAGGAAGGAAGGAAGGTATGGATAGAAGGGAGGAAGGAATGAAGAAAGGAATGAGAGGGATGGATGATAAGGACAGGAATAAAGGAAGGAAGGGAATAATCCTACATTTTCACAAGAAATGGTAATGTAATTTGAAGCATTTTATGAGCCTATTTTATGAAACTTTTCTTCATCTTTAATTTTTTATTTCCTTTTATTAATCTTAAGAATTTTTAAAATATCATAGTCATGCCATACTGTTACATTAAAACTATAAAACTATTCAACTTAAAATATCTTTGTAAACCATGGTGCCTTATTTTTTAATTTTGAGAAATTTCTTTTTTTAATTTTGAGAAATTTTTATCTAAAATTAGTAATTAGTTTTCTTCTTGGTTAATTGACAGAGGGCCTATATGCAAGAAATTCATGATATATCTAACAAATATTATTTAGGTACTTATATTTTAGATAGAAAAGAGTTTTATTTAGGAAGATACTATGATCTTGTAAGAGGCTAAAAAATAAGTCTTCGTCATACAAATGAAGCTAAGAGAGAGATTTCCTGTTGACAAATATAAATAGACCAACATTTTATTCCATGTTAAAGTGCAAATCTTTGAACAAAACAGTCACATGTTCTATATGAGTGCATAAAAATAATCTTTAATTACATAGTCACTGTATTACTTAAAGTGATGATTTAAAAAAATAATGATTTTTAAAATTTTATTTTAGCAGTCTACTAATTGAAAGTAAATAACTTCTAACACTAGTCAAGTTATTTTGAGTAAGATGTTTTAGAACTTTTATTTCTCATGAGGCTTACTTCTCCTGTCTCTTAATCCAAGTCCTTATAGTCTATATTTTAATTCACATATTCTTTCTCATGCATTCTACTGTCAATGAGTTTAGTGATTAAAGATTACATAATTGCCTGAAGATCTGTCACAAAAGACTAATTTTGAGCTCTATATGTCTTCTGTGGTGACTAGTTATAAGTAAGGAATATAAATAACTAGTTTAGAAATGATGATTAATATATATACATATATATAACATGTATATGCATCCAAAATAACTAATCCATACGAAGCACAAACCATCATCTTACAAGACATGGGTAATGATTTTGTTAGAGTTGGTTTCTAAGAGCTAAACAAATGATTCAGACCTAATGTACTGAAACATTTGGGAATAAATTGGTCCATTCCACCTGCTGAGGAGGCCCTTTTCAGGTTTTCTGATCCAATTTTCATCCTAAACCTGGATTGAACAGTATGCTACTCTTTTTTTTACACAAGTTGATGTGTAGCTCTTAGAATGGGAACATCTAACAGAAATGTTCCAGTGATAGATGTGTTCAGGCTGCCTGCTAGTTTCTGTTCCTAGTGGTGAAACATTCATGCTTCTGTGTCTGTATTCAGGAATATTTAACTGTGAGTAGCCTGATTCTAGTTCATTCTTTTTTTGTTTGTTTTCAAAGTCACCTCGCAAAACTGAAAGATGATTGATTTGCTCCATTGTTTATTTTTAAATTATTAAAATAAAAAGGACTGTGCAAAGAACTGATCTTTTTTTTTAAGGACTAAGCTAGTAAATCAGAGAGGGACAGATCTGTCTAAAGTAGAAGGAGAATGAACCCAGATTATAGAAATTCCTGAATAAAGCAAGCTTGGGAGGGTACAGGCATTGTGAAGTAGAGAAGTGAAGTTTAAAGAATTGCATTCAGGACAATGCCCAGTGTATCTTCAATGTTTCAGTCCATGTTTTAAAATAAAGTAGTAAGGGACTGAAAAAAGAGTCTAAAGTGTACTTGCCTTAGTCAGGTCCAATCCCCTGCATCACAAATGGCATCACAAATGGCACCCTGATCTCTGCCAGAAGTGATCTCTAAGCACAGAGCCAGAGTAAGTCCTGCTGCACAGTCAGGCAAATAAATAAATAAATAAATAAATAAATTTATAAATAAAAAGTAATAAAAATAAAGACTAGTAGTCATGTAAACAAAATTTCATTTCTGCTTAAGTGGAACTCATTTTCTGTAAATAATTAAATTTTATTACAACTTAGAACTAGTTTTATTTTATTTTTATTTTTTAGTGTAAACTGCACACTGATTATCAGGCGAAGCAAACTTTTTAATGGGTATTTGAAAAGACTGGGGAATAATATTATGTATTATATATTATGTATATATATTTTATTATATATTATACATAATATATTATGCATAATAAACAATATTTCCATAAACCAAGGTTGAATAAAACAGGAAAAATAGGAACTTCTTTCAAGAAAATGGAAAATTTTTGTATGCAAAAGAAAGATTTAAAAAAGCATAAAAGGTTTCTTTTTACATGTTCAGAATTGGGCTGGTTAACCAACACAGTGAACAGATAGGCTTCTATTCTGTAACACAAGGATAATATAAGGTGAACTAAAGGTGATTTGAAGGAAAGTATGTTTGAAAAGGCCTTTGAAAATACTTGGTGTAGTCACTTTAAGAAGAAAAAAAGACTTAAGCTGAAAAAAAAAACCCAGATGAGTAGACTATAGAGTTAAGAGTAATAAGATCATTGACTTGTAATCATGGTGCTTAAACAAACATTTATATTAAAAATTAAGATCATTGATGCGATGAGAAAGGGAAAGAAAAGAATGACATCCTTAGTATGGGGGAGATAATGGTCCTAGAACCAATCTTTCAAACAGAAGAAAAAAGTTTAAGGATGACACTAAGTTTACTTGTACCCCTAAAATATCAGTTTTGTAAATCCAGGTTACCTCAGTAAATCAAATCAAATATAATATACTAGATTCTTTATTTGTGGTTCTAAGTCTTGCAATATCTTTGTCTATTAAAATAAGTACACAGATGTTAGAAATACAAGTAAGGTATTACAATAAAATGCTAATAATTATTTATAAAAAAGAAAAACTGAAATTTCCAAAAATATACGCATTGAATATGATGACTATAGGATATGACAGAAATTTGAGAAGTGTAGACACTGTCAACTAAATTAGGAACTTTAATAATTTACTGATATTATCAACTAAGATGGTGCCACAAGCCATTTCATTAACCAGAATCTTTAGTTGGATATTTATTTCAAGCAGACATATGCATTGTCTCTTTCTGGACTTAGCTTGCCTTGACCTGGCCATGAATTGCTTAAATATGTGTCCCTTAACATCTCCAAACTTTGGTCTTGATAGATAATCACATTTGATACTTTTAGTTCCTTAAATTTTCAAAAAATACATTCATTTCATTATTTATCAGTGAAAACACAGTAGAATCACTTCAAGACTTACATGAGTTAAAATTTATGGGAGTTAAACCCATAAAAATATTAAGCCTAACTCTTACCCAATATATGCTCACTAGAATTAATTGATAAACTTAAATGAAAGTATAAAGTAGACTCTTATTAGACTCAGAATAGACGTGGAAAGAGAATTAGTTTCATAGTTTTTTGCTATTGTGAAGTGTACAAAGATTTTTGGAACTGTTGCTAGATGATTTTTTAGTATTTAGAAATTATATTAGTGGATTTCATAAACTGATTTGGATTTGATAGTATTCTGATATCATCCCATCTTATGGTCAAGTAACCACCATTTATTATTGGATTCTGTTTCATTTGTAATGAATATGCACTCCAATAATTCTACATTGCTCTATAGTGTTAAGATACAGACTGAGAAGATAGTAAAGCTACATGCTTGCAGAATATCTTGTTAGGTCAACAAAACTATCAGAGGACAAAAATACAGAGTTGAAGTATGTCACATATGCTTTCTTAACTACTAAATCACTTTTAAAAAATAAGACTAAATGACATTATTAAGATGACTCAAATGCTTTCCATATATAGGATATTCACTAAAAACAAATAAAAGAAAAAGAAGAAATGTGAATATAAAATAGTGTTCATGAGATAATTTAATGGCACATTCATAAAAACCTGCCATGTGAAATAAACCACAGCTCAAAACCAGCAATTTATCATTGCGTGGGTTTTCTTCAAATTTTAGGTTTGATACTTTCTGATATTAGCAGGTGAACAGATTAAGGAAACCACCAATTTTATACTCTCAATGTTATGTTTAACTTTGTTCTCTTCCTGTGTGCGTGTGTTTGTGTAAATGTGTGTGTGTGTGTGTGTGTGTGTGTGTGTGTGTGTTTTAACAGAAAATTGAAGACCGGAGAAATAACTCAAATGGTAGAGCACTTGCCAATACTGTGCAAGGCTTTAAGTATAATTCCTGGCACTAGCACTAGGTGGCCCCCTGAGCATCACTTGCTATAGTTCTGGTAGCCCCCAAGCACATAACATGTAGACATGTTCTACATGTAGCACTTTTCCACCAGACCAAACCTAAGTTGACAGGTATGTATCACTAATCAGAGTAAGAGTGATTCTGATCAGCTTCTCTCAGCTCCACTCCTGTGGCTAAAAACAAAGAAATAAAATTAAGAACTTGGGTGCAGTCTGGGAAGGCGCTTTATTATTAATTTACTTAATCTAAAAAATGTTTAATTGTATAAAATGACATTTTCCACAGAAATTCAAGTTATAAGTCCTCCATCCATTATAGTTTTTCCTTGAATCTGCTGTTTCTGTTCTTTTTCAAACAGTTGTGTTAAAAACAACAACAGTGGTGTTAATTTAGCCTCATGCAAACAGCAAGGATGAAATATTACAATATCTGCATTCTCCTCTAGGAGACAATATTAAACCTCCATGCATTTACTTGTCCTCTGTGGCAGTGAGAAGACATCTTTCAATGTATCTTTCAGTTTTTAACAGTCTTGGCTACTTATTTCACTTGAATTCTTATAGGATTTATTCGATGCTGAGGTCAGAGATGACCACCAGAGACTTCTTCCTTAGATCTATATTTCCCTAACTCCTGCATGACAGCATTTACAGAGAACAAACAGCCCCCTTTCTTTTGAATTGACACTCTGGGCTTTGCTGGTCTGACTGATAATACCTTTGGTTTTGTCAGCTGACTCTCTTTGTCACAATTGCCATGTCTCTCTTTCTCAATATCCTGGTACATCTCAGCTTCCCTGTGTGACTTTTCATCCATGCAAGCTCGAAAATTAGATTCAAATTGCTATCTGTATCTTCATTTCACTTTCAATATTGAAAACATACAAGTATAAACTAATTCTCTCAATTTAGATCCATATTTACCTACCAACTCATTAAAAAGTGTCTTTAGCACTGGAGCAAGAAATCATACATTACAGAAGGAAAGCAATTTACTTGGCAGTTCATTTGTGAATTCTCTCAAATGTCAGAGCAAGGTTTGTCCTTGGGCTAAGGGTGCTTTCTCCCTCAGTCTAGTGTCTCCAGCTGTCTGATTCCTAAGTTAACTGACACCTCTGTGCCAGTGATTTCATCTAGTGGACAGACTAGAAATAGTAGTCTACTGACTTATATCCTGGTTTTCAGCCCTACAAATATCATTGCTTAATTATCTCTACACAAAGAGGAATGAAAGGAAGGTTACTAAAGAGGGTGTGTTTGAGATATGCACTGACTTACAAAGGGTAAAATAATTTACTGATGGTAAGCAAAGACGTTCTGACAATGTCCACTGGCAATACAAATATAAACAAAATTACAAAAGTTAGAAAAGAAAAATCTTTCTGTGTTATGTTTGGTATTTTAAAGCAGAATTCTATGACATGGATTTCAGTTTTAAGTGTCAACTAAGAAGAGTATATTTTTCTTTTTGAAATTATATTATGTATGTAAATATTAATCACAGTATGGTAAGATAGTACAGTGGTTAACACATTTGCCCTGAATGAAGCTGACTCAGTGAAACAGGTTCTGTCTTAGAATCACATAGATTTCCTAGAGCATTATCAGATGTGATTCCTTAGGGATCAGCCAGAAATAAGCCTGAAATATAGGGTGCTCTTGAAACTATATATATGTTTATGTGTATGTATGTATGTATGTGTGCATATATAGGTATATATATATATATATATATATATATATATATATTCACATATAAACTTCCTAATGGCATTTATCCACTTAAAAATTTTCCACATTTGGGCACTGAATGTAAATTTTACTCTACATAGTCCCCTGGATTCTATATGCAAACATTAGAAATCAAAACATTAGAAATGTAAACAAGAAATATATTTTGCATTATTCATTACTATCCCATAAGAGATAACTATTTTCATTAAATATCTTTATTCTGAAATTTCCTAAAAACTTTCAGGCAATAAAATAGTGCTAAGTACATATTTAATTTTTGATGTTTAAAATCTTAATGATGAAGACATTTGTGAATTTTGTAATTTGTATATTTTTGTTGTGATCGTAATGTGATTCTGCAAGAAAAGCACATTAAAACATGCACATATAACTGAGGAAAACAATACAGAAATTTCAAAATAAAAGGAGTAAAATCAAGTTTCCATATAACCCAGCAATTCCACTTTTGGCATCTATCCAAAAATTCTATTTTTAAAAAGTATTATACACATCTATGTTCATTGTAGTGCTATTCACAGTTGCCAAGTTATGGAAATCATTCAAAGTCTAAGACAAAACGAGTGGTATATATACATAGTGATATCTATTCAGCTATAAATGATGCAATTTATTATATTAGTACATTTTATTTACAAACATGTGTTTATGTTTGTAAATATTATATTTATATGTGTATTAATAAATCATGGAATTTATTGCTATGTGGATAAAGCTAGAAACTGTCATGCTGAGTCAAGACTGGCGGGAGAAGGATACCTACAAATTCATATGTGGGAGAAATAAAAATACGTGGTGGGACTAGAGAGATAATATAAGAGGAAGGGCACTTTCCTTTTACATGGCCCACACAGATTTAACCCCACATACCCTTATCATCCCCAGAGCTCTGCCAGATGTGACCCCTGATTACAGATTTAGGAATAAGCCCAGAGAAATACCAGGCATGGCCCTCTAGACAAAATAAACAAACAAAAAAACTATATTCTATAGTCGTGGTATAACAATTGTGGTAGAAAGAGACTGAGAATTGGCCTCAGAACTAAGTCTGCCAAAGAAATTGGTGGTGTTTTCGGAGTGAGAAGGCATCTACAGTTTAGGGATACTGACACTCTGGTGATGGGTCTGGTATTGGAGCTCTACTAATCACAGCACTATAAATCATGGTGGCTAAATAAAAGCATTAAAATAATCAAGCAAATGAACAATAATAACATGATTTAGGTCCAGTGATATACAATCAAGTAGTTATTTTTTTTTAAACTGGGGATATGTAGGAAACAGCAGAGTAAAAGAGGCAGAATGGATAGAATTTGCATGGCAGGTAAATCTTAAAATGTGGAGAACAGGAGTAACTGGAAACCACTCCACAATTTAATTTTTGTCAGGAGTAGAATGTGTACATAGCCTTGTTAACTATTACAAATTATAAAGATATGTAAACAATTTAAAGTTTTATGTGCATCTTTAAATTTTTAAATCTGTAAAAATGTTAAGAAGTATTTTTACCTTAAAGGCAATGTGCTTTACTATTGTTAATGGTACAGTTTCATGAATAAAGTGTTCCAGCACTACGTCATCCACCCTATTGTCTGCTTCCCTTCACCAGGCCTCAGTATTTTCCTCCATCCTCCTCTCACTCCTCCATATCCCGACTATGGCAAGCTCAGTTCTGCAAACCAGTTCTCTGTTTCCATTGCCATTGTTCACTTGTTGTTTTCTTATTATGTTCCTTTATATCCCATATTTGAGCAGGGTCATTCTGTATCTGTTCCTCTCCTAACTTCACATAGAATGATACTCTCAAGATTCATCCATGAAATAAAAAAAGTTACATGATTTCATCTTATGTTATAGCTGAGTAGTAGACTATTGTGTATATTGTTGGGACAGGAGAGAACTATTTAAGCACTTACCTTTCATATGAACAACCCAGGTTTGATCCTGGTTACACCATTCCCTGAGCCCATGATGGAATGATCTCTGAATGCAGAGACAAGAGTAATCTCTGAACACAGTCAGTTTGGACCCCCAAACAAAAATTTTATTGATATTTTTATCCAATCACCTGTTTTTGAACTGTTGTAATATTTCCATATTTTTTCCAGAGTAAATAAAATAGTGTTGTAATGAACATAGAACTCATGTGTGTCTTTTTAGAACAGTTACTGAGCCCTTGAGAATAGATACCAAGAAATGGATTTAATGGTTAATCTAGAGCTCAATTCTTAGGTTTTTAAGAGGTGTCCATAGTGTTTTCCAAAATAGCTGAAATAATTGACAATTTCACTAGCAGTGGATGTAAGTTCCTTTTTTTTCACATCCACATCAACATTGTTTTTGTTTTGTTTTGTTTTTGTTCTATGTGATGTATGTCAGTCTAACTGATAAATGATAAACTGGTAAATGATAAATTCTCATTTTTTCCTTTAAATTTCCCTTTTATGATTGTCAAAATATTCCCTTTAATATTATCAAAATAAAAATATTACTCAAAGCACGCTACAGATTTAATGCACTACTTATAAAAATAGCCATGACGTCTTTAAGAGACAAAGATGAAATGCTGTTGAAACTACATGGAGTAATAAAATCCCCTGAATAACCAAAGGAATACTAGGAGAAAAGTAAATAGGAAAAATCATTACCAAACTTTAAAAATATACTGTAAAGTTATAGTAGTCAAGACCATGTGTTAACAAAATATAAACTCTCAGACTAAAGAACTAGAATTATGAGCCCAGAGACAATTCTTCAGTTAATCTTTCAAAAAGGACCAAAGAGTATGAAATAGAGTAAGAAAAATTTCTTCAACAACTGATGATGGGAAAACAGGTCAGTCACAAGTAAAAAAAAAAAAAAAAAAAAAAAAAAAGAATCATCCTTTTCCTCACATTATGCACAAAAGTCAATTTAAAATGGCTTATAAACCTTGAAATGAGAGCTAAATCCATAAACTTCATAGAAAAAAAACATGGGCAGAACATTTCATGGTATTGAACCTAGTGGTCTGTTCAATGACTCAATGTCACTAACCAAACAAACCAAAGTAAAATAAAACAAAGGAGACTGAAACAAATAAGTTTCTGCATGACAAAGAAATGATGATCAAAATCAAAGAAAATACAATCCTGAAACCAGAAGAAAAGATTTTACCATTACTCATCTAACAAAATGTACAGGATATGTAAAATACTTGGACTGCACTAGATATTAACCAAAAGGTAGAGAAATGATAAGTGTAAAGTATTTGTAAGACTTACCACTCCCCAAATCAATCCTAACAAATTATCAAAACTTAGATCAATGAAAATCAGTTTATGATCATTGTTATATCTCTCAGTTTTATGTGGTTCGTTTGTGAAGCTGAGTTGTTTCTATTTTGAAGTGTGTGATTGTGAGCTGCCGTTTCTTCAAGCATAAAGGCGACTTAACCAGCCCCCATTCCAAGACCACAGAATTTTTAGCCCTAAAAGTTTACTAGGAAGATTAAATGACATCATGTTTTTTTCATTACTAATTGTGCAACTGTTTTTTAAACATAATTTTTATGTTTAATATTTTAAATATACTTTAAATGGGCTGTGTTTTAAAGTTTAATATAAATTTTTGTCAAATAGTTTAAAATTACCCTAAGGTCATTTATTAAACAAAATGTAGACTTTCTGCATAAATTTGAGTAAAAGCTAATTTTTTCAACTATTGAATATTTTTAAAATTTCATTCTGTTTTTGTGCTTCCATCTCATTTCTTTTACATTTTATCAAATTTTTCATAATATATATCAAAGCTCTAATTATAAACCAAATTATGAGCATACCTTCTAAATTATCTGTATTATATTTTAATATAAGTCTTTGTGAAAGCTTTTATTATTATAGAATTTTATTAGACTGTTACAAATTAATTTGGGGAAAATTAACCATGGTCTAATAATTAGCCTTTCCATTCAAGAATGTTAGAATATCATTTTATCTCTTTTATGTGATATCTTAATATCCCTTAGGTCAAATATAAAATTCTTTAGATCTGTAATTATATGTGTATGCATGTATAATCTTTCTAGATCAACTTTATTTGTTTTCAGTTGCATTGTGAATTAATTATTTTAATCAATATATTTATAGTTGTCAAATGAGGTATATATATTAATATAGATGATATGGAATATATAACAAAATAAAATTATTATTTGAGTATTTGGCCATCTGTATGTAATACATATGGGATATAAACATGAAAGCTACTATCTTGCATGTACTAGCCAAATTAGCAAATCAAGGATAAGAAGGATATTATCTCTGGACAACAAACCCTGGGTATGGATTATAGATCTTAAACTATCTTGGAGTAACAAAAAGAAGAGGTAGAAGTTCTAGGATATATTGGGAGTGTTAAAGTGAAGTAATAGTATGCACCAAAGCTAAAATTATCAATCAACAAATGGTTGGTGGAGAGAGAAAATAAAACCATAGAGAAATTTAGGACAATAACTTTGTACATCATTATAAACCAAAACATGATTTTAACCTTATTACCTAAACCATAATAAAATTCATAATTTCATATATATGTATATGTATATATATGTGTATATATGTGTATATATACACATATATTTGAGAAAGAGGGTTGGTTCACATCAGCATCACTGAGAACTTAAAATTGCTCTGCTCTGTCTACCATGTGGTGATAAGAAATGAGGTGCAAGGCTAGAATCTTAACCCTATACTATTTTTTCAACTCCTTTGTTTATGTATTTTAAATATATGAACATTTCACAATGGCCTGATATTTGAATAAGTATAAGTTCAATTAAGTGTCTTTTCTTCAGTTTTATCCTCATTCTAATTTTGTTCCTACTCATTTATTATGTATAGATATGAAAGTCTTCTAAATTAATGATTACAGGACAGAGTGTCTCTTCCCAATTAAAAAGACTTCTTCATTTATATATCATTGGAGAAATTTGAGATAAATTCCCACTAAGTTTTTAATCATGCCATTTAAAATACTAATAAAAAGCTTATGCCAAAAATGTTTAATATATTTTTCATTTCTGCATATGCATGAAAAATTACCTAATAGTTATGACCACTATTATAATCAAGACAATAAAACTAAATGTATCTTTATAGGAAGAGGCAGAGGCGGATAATGAATATTATATAAATAAATAAATACCTCTGTATTAAATACATGGGCAAAACTTGTGTAATACAGGACATGATAGGAAATGCAAGTTTTAAAATAACATTCTCTAAAACAAATATGTAATGTTGATTATGTTAGTATATAAGAGCAAATAAAAATAACTTTCACATGGAATGATCATTAAATGTCAGTTAGCTTGGACAAAAATACATTACTGACTTCTAAATCACCATTGATGCTTGAGCTCTGACACTTTTGACTATAAAAGTGACAGATTTATTTTTGTTTTAGAATGTCCCTTCATTCTCCCCAAGGTCTGTCACTTTGTGATGGTGAGGTCGGGGAAGGGGTTGGCCAGAGGAGCAGGTACATCAAAGAGGCAGAGAGTGCATTCAGACTAGCAAGGTCCTAGGTTCACCTTTCATTATCACATCTTCCACATTCAAATGGCAGCACAAAAATTATATAGGCGCCCACAAAAAATCTTCACACAAAGCAGTGGCACTGCAGTCACAGTCTATTTAGCATTGTATATAGAAGCTAATTGGCAGAGGTTTTATTTTTAATTATAAAGTGATTGCTGTGACATGTTTGAGGAATGTTCTTTCTCTTTTGAATAAATAAAATAGGGTACAAAATAAATATGATGGGGAAAGTCATGGAAAACTGCATTTTCCTCCATCTTATTTATTTCATTTTGGAATTTTGTTTCCTTGATCATCAAACTTTGTAATAATAATTTCACGACTTTCTGGGAATGTAATTTATTAGTGGAGGAGAGACTTTCTAGGTAACATAGGAATATTTTTCTTTTCTCATCAAAGAGAGTTACAACCTTGCACTCACTTTATCCCATGGTTTTCTTTAATTAATTAATTAAAATTGAAATTACCATGATAGACAGTTACAAAGTTATGCATGATTGAGTTTCAGTCATACAATGTCCAACGTCTATCCCTTCACCAGTGCACATTTACTGCCACCAATGTCCCTCCTGCCTATCATGTCTCTACATATTTTTCTTATCTCTCTCTTCTCTCTTCTCTCTCCATCTCCCCCCACTCTCTCTCTGTTTTTTCTCCCTAGGTTTCTTAGTGAACAACATGGGACTAAAGTTGGCTGCTTTCCTTTACAGGACAGCAGAAGAACTGTGGCTTCACCTTCAAAGGAGAGAGAGAGAGAGAGAGAGAGAGAGAGAGAGAGAGAGAGAGAGAGAGAGAGAGAGAGAGGAGAGAGAGAGAGAGGAGAGAGAGAGAGAGAGAGAGAGAGAGAGAAGAGAGAGAGAGAGAGAGGAGAGAGAGAGAGAGAGAGAGGAGAGAGAGAGAGAGAGAGTGTGTGTACTGGCATACCCACTTATCTCTAAATTGCTCAAGGAATGAGGACGGAGAAGAACAAACATATGCTAAATATTTAAATAGAAGAGCCCCAATGTCCTCAATGTCAAGGATGAGATTTTGTTATCCTTTCTTTTGCAGATCAACAAAACAAAACAAAGCAAAGCAAAACCCAAACAAAACCTGACACATAAAAGCACTGATGTTTTCCAGTGGCAGTTCTGTCTCCAGGGTTCAGATAGCAAAACTTTAACTTCTGATCATAAATGTTTCTCCCTTGTTCGGACAGGAACATATTTCTCTTTTTTCTGTTGTATGTATGTGAATAGATATAGTGAGAACTAGAAAAATATAAATTAAAAACACGCTGTCAATCTGGTTCACCATCTGTCTTGAACTTGATGGGATAGTTTTATATGTGATCTTGATTAGAGCATAAAGCCAAGATAATATTTTTTTTTGTTATTGGGCCCACACCCGGCGGAGCTCAGGGGTTACTCCTGGCTGTCTGCTCAGAAATAGCTCCTGGCAGGCACGGGGGACCATATGGGACACTGGGATTCAAACCAACCACCTTTGGTTCTGGATCGGCTGCTTGCAAGGCAAACATCTCTGTGCTATCTCTCCGGGCCCCCAAGATAATTATTAAGAGGAAACTGGGTATGAAGAAGCTATAGATTTCATTATTGTTACAATAAGTGAATTTAGTAGAGAGGACTGCTCTCCATAAAGCTAGATGGCCTATGTTCAAAACAGTTTATGTTTCTCAAGAATAATTTGATGTTCTGGGGAGGAAGGACTTTTTTTGGGTCAAATAATTATAGCATTAATCTCTGCTATGTATTTCTGATCTACTTTTAATATTTCAGACTTATACAGATTCATATAGCCGCATGAAAGAATTCTTGAAAAGTGTAGAGAGCATAATTTTATCCTTATTATCTCATTATTCACTGTAGCTTGCTTGCATTATGTAAAGTAATATGAACATTTAATATGTTCATGTGAATGATGACTCCTTTAAGATTCCTTTAAGTTTTGGGTGACAACAATTTGTCAACTAGGCAATTATAACCTTTTTTTTTTATTCATATGCACACTTCTGCTTAAAGGTATTTCATATGCATTGTTTGTTCATTAGCATTAAATTATAGCTGAAGGAATCCTATGCCAGAAGGATGTTTATCTAAAACATATTTGCTCCATAAGGCATATATATATTCCAGCTCCTGACACCTTTAGATCACTAGAGGCTACTTTATAATACTGTGTTTAGCACCATTTAAGCATTGACATTAGCATGAAAAATAAAATATAATGAATGGAGGAATACAAAGCCACTGCTTACAGCATGAAAAGGATACTTGTTTACAACAAGATCTTAGCTATGAATGTGTATGTCAGGTAACCCTAATTTTCACTGGAAATGAACCTAGACAATAGCTGCAAGTGAGGATTTGGAACTATGAGTTAATTTCAGTAAGTAGGTAAAATAATTCCTACAAATAATAAACAGCAACTATTATGTATGTGCATAATACTCATATATAGTATTATATATGTGTGTGTTTTCTAACTATATACATCTTTGTATATGTACCTAAATCTATGTATAACTCTACACACATATACCAACACACAACAGACATGCATACTCAGTTCTGCTTCTCTAAAGAACCCTTGACACCAATATTTGTTGATAATCATCTACCATAAATATGTAACTGGATTCTTAGATTATAAAACTTAACTTGTAAAAACTTAAATAATTTTTATTTAATATTAAATAAGTGTATTTAATATTAAATAAAATTACATAAAAGCATAAACTTAACTGAGAAGAGACATCAGCAAGGAAAATACAAAATTCAAATGATTAAAATAAATTTTAATATTTGTTATGAATGTATTCCATCATAAATTTTCTTCTAACATGTACATAGATACATAATATATGAAACCATATTTTATGATTAAGATTGATAAGATTGAGAGACTAAGCTCTGAGCTGGAGAGATAGTTAACTGGATTGGGATATATATTTTGCATGCTCAATGCTTAGGCATCACTTGGCATCTTTGGCATCACTTGGGTCCTCAAGTGGTGACTCCTGAGAACTAAGCTGGAAGTATTCCTTAAGCATGACTATTTGTGTATCTCTACCAAAATGCAGTGATCTAAATGGCAATTGTCTCAAACGTCCTTGTCAGAGAATATAGTGAGGAGAAGGAAAGGAATTGAGTGGAGGGGGAGAAACATAAATATGAAAGGACGGGGCCAGGAGGCAGTTGGTCTCAGGTGCATTGATGGAGATAAAAAAAAAATGAACTAACTATACAAGCCAAGGTCAACAGCAATGGAATCAATGGATTTAAACTCTAACTTTAAATGTGTCTGTTATATTGGCAAAGGGGGGCAAAGGATGGGGATTTACTCAGGGAATATGGTGGAAAGAGGTTGATACTAGTGTGGGAGAAGCCCTGGGGGGCAAAGGATGGGGATTTACTTCTGGGAACATGGTGGAAAGAGGTGATGAACTAGTGTGGGAGAGTCCTGATTCATTGTATGTCTGAAACCTAACTGTGAAGAACTTTGTAAAATCACAATGGCTTTAATAAAAGCAAAGCAAAGAAAAAGAAAAAATAAAATAAAATAAAAATAAAATGATATTTAAAATTCAAATTCTAAATTTCTTTGACTTAATCAGTTCTTTTTTTTCAGCCACACTCGTTTGCTGCTCAGGGGTTACTCCTGGCTAAGTGCTCAGAAATTGCCCCTGGCTTGGGGGTACCATATGGGACTCTGGGGGATCGAACCCCGGTCCTTCATTGGCTAGTGCTTGCAAGGCAAATGCCTTACCTCTAGCACCACCTCACCGGCCCCGACTTAATCAGTTCTTTACTGTGTGACTTTCAGTGTTATATACAACTTCATGTCTCAATTTTCTTCTTATAAAATAAGAAAAAATATAGTTATTAGTTTTGGTACTAAGACTGTAAACCAATGAATGCAAAACTCTTATTCTCTTAGACTTAGTCTGTTTTACCTGTTACTAATAGAAGTATAAATTTATGACTGCACATACAAAATAAATATATATTATATTTTGCTGACTCATATAAAATATGTTATATTTAAAGCAAAAAATGAAATAATGAATATATTTTGATCTTGAATATATGGACTATTAAATATTTATTAATATATTCTTAGGTCCAAAATTATTTCAGAACTACTTAACTTCTGTTTGCCTACTGAACATTTTACAGATGATATATTGAGGGGTTGGAGAGACAGTAGAGCAGGTAAGGCTCTTGCTTTTACATGAGGACCAACCTACGATAATCTCTCACATTTCATATGGTCTCCTAAGCATATCCATCAATGATTCCTGAGTCCAGGGCCAGTAATAACTCCTGAGATTGCCTGCTGTGGCTCTAACGCCAAATAAAATAAAACAGAAACAGTGGTGTGCAAACTAGGCAAGTAACATCCTCACTCAGACTAAAGCAGTGGTTCTCAAATAGTGGGGGAGAGAGTAAAAGGGAGGCACGCTTGACTTCAGCAAACACTGTCATAACAAGCTAAAACCCCGTGTTTATGTCTCTGTATGTCTCTGGAGCTGAGGAGTTGCTGTGTCCTGCTTCAAACCCTCTTCAAAAAGCTATGCATTGCAAAACGTGCTCATTGTAGCCATTCATCCAGACATCAACCTCTGATTAAAAAAATCAGCTTAAATTAATTTATATATTTTTGTTTTGTAGGTTAAAGTTTTTCTAATAAAGATACTATTTACAGTCACACAGGGGGCTTTTCTTCTTCCTAAGGGGGCATGATAGAAAATAATTGAGAAGCACTGGACTAATGTAATATATTTTTAAATTTTTTATTGAGGACCATTGTGAATTTCAAGTCTTTCATAGTTGTATTTCCGGTATATAGAGACAGTAAATTAGGGCCATTTCCACACCAGTGTTGATCTCCTTCCACCAGAGTTCCCAGCATGCATCCCATACCTCCACCCTTAGCCCAGGATCTACCAGTGTAACAGCTTCATTTTGTGTTTAGCTTATTATATTTTGGGTCTCTTGACTTTGTTGTCATTGAATTTGGCTTGAGTATTTAGTTCTGACTAATTTTTTTCCCATTCAATGCACCTGGACCACTGGCTCCTAGGTCCCACCCACATTTTTTTTTTTCTTTTCTCAATTTGTAAGAAGACATAGAAAGATGAGGCAAAACAGAGATTCATGTTCCAAGGTTCTATGAAAAAGTTGGGAGCCCACTATCTAGAAGATCTAAATAAAGTTTAAAAAATGGGGTGAAAAGGTGGGTAGATACGGCCGGTATTTTGTTTGTTTTGGTTTTGCATAGGCATAGTAAACATTGGGGGAAATTAGAAAGAAAATTTCCTTGGCCTAAGAGATAAAGGACATCTTTACCCATGAATCATATTCATATGACCGTCTATAAGCTCTGAGCATATTAGTTGTCCAACTCCAAGGTCTTTATGTTCTCAGGAAAAGTTCTACTCAGTTGCAGTTGTCATAGTCAGTCTTCTGTAATTAGAGATTTTGGTTTTTACAAAGATCCTAGGAGGAAGCTGAGGTGTCATGGAGCATCTTCTGACTTCATCTCACTGCTAGGTAACAAGGTAGGGAAATCTGTTCTTAGATCAAGTTGTTTCTGTCTCCTCATCATCAGGGAGTCATTAGAATCTACCCTGGAGCAACTTGGTGTCAGAGCGGCCTTAGGGCCTCCCCCAGAGGAAGTATGATTTCTGGTGCTGGTGCAGAAAACTGTGCCAGTTCTAAGTTTGGGATCTATGGTTGGGGTTGGACAGTTGATGTCCAATAAATTAAGGCCTAAGTCAAGTCACCATGACAAATATTCAGGGTCAAATGCACCCATGCACTATAAAATTTATAGGCTCTTCTCCTTATTAGGAAACAACTTCTTTCTATAACTAAGATTTCTCCATTTTAGTGTGTTTATGCAGAAAGGAACAATGCCATATGATATTACTGGTACATTTGGAGGTAAAAAATAACAAGCTAAACAGTCTCTACGACCATGTTTTAACCTAAGCTGATACCCCGGACTTAAAGACTTTTGAATAAGTATATTACAGCTTTAAATCTCAAATATTTCCTCTATAAAATGAAAAAAATCATAAAGTTGTCTTAATTATTACATTAATAAATTTTAGGTAGAGGTTCTAAACATTATAAAATGTTTCAATCAATATTAAATTCTTAATTTTTCATTTAATTGAATTTATATACAGGTGAACACATTTTCTCAACCATATATCTGACTTTCTTACATTCTTTTCTTCTTTTCTCCTTCCCTAACCTTGGCTTTCTTGTCTTTGTTTTTACCTCTTTTCTTTTAATTAAGAAACCACTTTAACTGCCCACTTTTAAGTTTTCTAGATATACATATGAAAGGAACATCTCTTAAAATATATCTTGTAATTTTTAAAATTTAGATGAAATTAGATACCTTTAAATGTTTTTAAACCTGACATAGACTTATTTCATTTTATTCCAAAGAGGGGTATTAATGCCAAAACAAATCTATTATCCTTTGTTTTTCTGCCTACTTATTTGCTTATGCATAAAGAAGTAATCCAAATAAAATACAAAATTTTGCAACCTATTGGGAGCAATAAAGAGAATTATATACAATCCCTGAAAGTGATAGGGACTTAATTGAAACCTGAATGTGCTTATGAAAATACTTAAAGTGGCTGTAGAGATGACAATATGGTTATAACTGAAAAAAATGCATTTAACAGGGTGATCTTTTGGAGATAGCCATTCTTAGCTAATTAGTATGTCCTTATCTTTCTATGGTCTTATTCATTTGCCCTAGTTCAGTCCTTTGGGACAGCCTTGGTCACTATGAAAAATGTCATTGAGTAGCTGTGAATGTATCCTTCAAATGCTAGTATCATGCTAGGTGAACAATGGGTTGGTGCACTCAATGGTGCTAAAGAAATCAGATTACCATAATTCAATCTAGGTATAGTATTGAGATACATTTTCTATGAAAAATTTAAATGATTCAAATTCAAAATGTTAAGTTCCTACTTTTAGGATACACACAGATTTATTGTACAAAGATTAAGCCACACTGAAATGCCAAAAGTGAGGGAAAACAGAGGACCCAAGCACCTATAGGGCGCAGTAAAATCTGAAATAAGAGAGCACTGATGAATAAGTTCTACAATATAAATGATCACCTGAACATGAGCAGCTACAGACCTAAACTTGACTCCTGAGTTCTATTTAATTGCAAACCAAAGGGGAAAATGAGCTTTCAGCCTGGTCTTCAGGGAAAGAAGAAAGCAAAAAGATAAAAGGACATGAAAGAAAGGACACCTTGAAGCAGGACAAAACTGTGTCAAGGACATGCAATTTATGTTTCTTAAATAGAAGAACAAAGCATTTTTGTCCAATTCATTTTGGTTCGCTAATGTTAAATTAATGAATCACAAATATATGTTATAATCTATAGTAGAGTTCAGTACTGGCTAGCTTTATTTCATGCATAAGCAATATGTTTTTTTAACAAACATGAAACTGCTACTCACTTATAACTGGAAATAATCCCTATAGGTAAGTCATCTATTATGTAGGTGTTCCTAATTGAGTGAACCTGTCCTAGAGCTTATTAAAAACAATTATTCAACAATTTCTTAGTCAAATGTGGGTGTGCCTTGATTGAGTGAGTCTGTCCCAGAGATTATGAGAAAACTTTATTCAACAGATTTTTTAGAACATTATCTTTGGTCACTGACACAAATTTAACAATATAAATGTCAAAATTATGAGCAAATAAATTGTGGAAGGAAAATGATACTTGCATCTAATTGGCCAAATGTCTTTTTGGCGGGCAAAACTTTCTCCACTTGTGACCCATATTCTCAAGAAACTTTCATGTAAAACCCCGGTGTGTATAGGAGTTTACATTAGATATACAATGCAAACTGAATAAATTATAGAGAAATTAAAATAGATTTCTCCACATTCAGTTATGTCACAACCTACTAAAGAAGATGATCTTAATGTCATTGGTTTGTACCAAAGATATGAAAAATATTACTGTATATGGTAGGCAGTTTTCAATAAAATAAACATCAGGCACAGGCATAATAGGTATATACACTTTGATTTGTATATAATGTCTGACTTTCTGTGTCCATGTAGAAGTGAGATCTTGTAGTTTAGAATATGTAAATATAGGATTAAGATCATGTGCACATCATTTCTTTTTGGAAATAAAAGGAATCAATATAAGGCATTTATATACTTTAGTTTTTAAGGATAAAATAGAGAAATAAAAGGATAGATTATTATTATACTTTCTAAAAAAATCTTCCAAGATAGGGATTTCTTTGGTATGGTACTTCAGACATTGGTTCAACCAAAAAATAATGGCAGGCTAAGTTCTGGGCCTACTGGAAAGGTTAAAATTTACTGTCTAAATGAAGAAATGGCAAACAGTTTGATTTAAGAGTAGGTTGTCTTATCTCATCACCTAACGATAAAATGAATTCAGAAGACACTCCTCATCCTTTGACCTGTACAAAAACCAGGATTGCTGACTATAGAAGACTGACTGTGATAACCTATGACTGGGAAGAACTTATCCTGGGGCCAATAAGAAAGGACCCTAGCCTAGGCTTTGGCCCTACAATCTGTACAACAATCAAGATCCTCTAATTCCAGAGGTCTGGTTGAGAGAACTGCAACTGAGCAGAATTTCTGGAAACATAATGAATGGCTTTATCCTAGGCTTTGTCTGAGGATTGGTACAAATACCATGACCACCAATTACAGAAGACTGATTAAACTACAGTGTTGGAACAGACCTTCTAGAACCCAAAAGAAAGACTCTATACTAGGCTCCATCCTATGACCTGTGCAAATACCTAGTTCTCTAGCTACAGAGGCCTGATTGTTATCAAACCACAACTGAGTGGAAAGTTTCCAGACACCACAAATAGACCTATAGGAGAGTAAGAAGAGCATATGCAGAGCTTGTAGTTATTCCCATGACAGTATGCTTCAAGGGTGAAGAAACCTGTATCTCTTAGGTCAAGGGAATTCTCTTTCTAATCTTCCCAATATTTACTGTGCATATGCAAAAAACGGGGAAAAAGTGTGGAGGAAGCACAATTGTTTTTTTCATCTTTTTCTTTTTTCTTTTTATTTCAGGCTCATGATTATGTTTAGTTGTTGTCTGTATTGCGGTGGTGCTTTTCGGTCTTTCTTTTTCTTTTTCTTTTCTGTCCTTTCTTTTTCTTTTTCTTTTCTTTTCTTTCTATTCTTTCTTTCTTTCTTTCTTTCTTTCTTTCTTTCTTTCTTTCTTTCTTTCTTTCTTTCTTTCTTTCTTTCTTTCTTTCTATGCTTTCTTTCTTTCTTTCTTTCTTTCTTTCTTTCTTTCTTTCTTTCTTTCTTTCTTTCTTTCTTTCCTCTTTCTTTTCTTTCTTTCTTTCTTTCTATTCTTTCTTTCTTTCTTTCTTTCTTTCTTTCTTTCCTTCTTTCTTTCTTTCTTTATTTCTTTCTTTCTTTCTTTCTTTCTTTCTTTCTTTCTTTCTTTCTTTCTTTCTTTCTTTCTTTCTTTCTTTTCTCTCTCTCTCTCTCTCTTCCTTCTCCTTCCCTTCCTTCCCTTCCTTCTTCCTTCCTTCCTTCCTTCCTTCTTCCTTCCTTCCTTCCTTCCTTCCTTCCTTCCTTCCTTCCTTCCTTCTTCCTCTTTCTTTCTTTCTCTTTCTTTCTTTCTTTCTTTCTTTCTTTTCTTTCTTTCTTTCTTTACTTTCTTTCTTTCTTTCTTTCTTTTCTTTCTCTCTCTCTCTCTCTCTTTCTTCTTTCTTTCTTTCTTTATTCTTCTTTGCTTTCTTTCTTTCTTTCTTTCTTTCTTTCTTTCTCTTCTTTCTTTCTTTCTTTCTTTCTTTCTTTCTTTCTTTCTTTCTTTCTTTCTTTCTTTCTTTCTTTCTTTCTCTCTCTCTCTCTTATTGTATTTTAGGTTTTGTTCTTTTGTTTCTTGTTTGTCTATTTTTTGTTTGATTGTATTTTTTTTCTTTTTCTTTTCTTTGTCTTTTTGTGATGTTTTTCTTCCTTTTTCCTTTTCTTCTCTTAAATTGATATTTAAGGTAGACCTCTCCGATTTTTTGTTTGTTTTTTTGTCTTTTTTAAAACATAACTCGAACCATCTTGATCTCTCCTCATAAAGTTTAGGGGAAAAATAATAAATGGTACCAAGACAAAACAGTTGTACAAACTTTGAGTAGAACTAAAATAAATGATCAGACTTAAACACCAAATCCAAAGCCAATGACAACAGAATTGATATAAAATTTACAACAAGCTATACACAGAGGGGACCCTCTTATAGTAGTAGCCTGGAGCAAATGAAGGGAATATGAGATGCATGCTGGGAACAGGATTGGAGGGAGGACATCACTGGGTGGTGGGAATGCCCCAGGTTTAATGCCGCTATGTGCCTAAAATATTACTGTGAAATATTTGTAACCACTTTGATCACAATAAAATTATTAATAAAAAAGAAAAATACTGTCTAAATATGAGCTATAAATAAGCCTATTACAAATATATTATATCTTTTTATTTATTTATTAGATAGTAGAAGGGAGGAACACTTGATATAGCTAATAAGATTTATCTTTTTATATTAAAGAAAACTCAATGAAGCATCATCTATCATCAAGACTCATGTTTCTTCTACTCCTTGATTTCTCTATGCTATGGAAGAGATATTAAGAAATTCTGTTAACCTCTCTTACTGGTTAAAAATCACATTAAAACAAAATTTGTGTACCTTTGAAAATGAATATGTAAAATAGTGCTATAATCATGAAAACATACCTTAATATTGGTCCTTTCCAGTAGAATACTGTTAAACAAATTTAACTCAATTCTAGAACTACAATATGTCCAAATAACTGTTAAATTAAGTATATTGATCAATTTATTTGAACTATCAATCTCTAAAATAGTAAACATTTTCAGAATTTTCCAGGAAGATGTAACAGTAATTCTCTTAACTTAGTATTAGAGCAGTGGTTTCTTCAATGTTGGGACTCACAACGTTGTAGACACTAATAATGTGATGGTCTAATTTATTTTTAACAATTGTGAAATCCTAGGAACTAGTCAAAAATGTTGTGAATGGAATGCATAGGTATAACACTTGAATATTTCACCTCAATATTTTGTGCTGAAATTTTAAATCAGCGTTCTACATAATAGAGAAGATTACAATTATTTTTATGTGATGTTATGCAAAGTGGGCGTGGAGTAAATGAAAAAATATGATGTTATGTGAAATAAACCATTTCACTGTCAATAAGTTTACAAAACGTCTAACCATCCTATCTTTGAGTGGCTTATGATTTACAATGAAGGAACAGAGAGCATTTCTTTTCAGCGACCTATATTAGCATTTTTTGTTTTGTTTTTGGGTCACACCCAGCAGCGCTCAGAGGTTACTCCTGGCTCCACGCTCAGAAATCACTCCTGGCCAGGCACTAGGGGACCATATGGAATGCCGGGATTTGAACCAATGACTTTCTGCATGAAAGGCAAACACTTTAGCTCCAATGTCATCTCTCTGGTCCCACAAATATTAGTATTTTTAAATTAAAAATGGAATGTCATGGGAAACTGCTAAGGAAAACTTGCTCAAGGGAACAAGAAATTGAAGGGATATTTGAATGAAAATACTTGAAGTTTTCTAAAATATTTAATAATCGTTTTTCCTCTTTGAATATGTACCTATTATTCTTTGTCCCTAGAAAAATAGTTTATCATTAGAAATATACCTGTACCCCTCCTTTAGCCTCATGTTAGATAAAGACAAGCTTAAAGTGTATTGTGGGAAGATTTTCCTGATACCTTAAGAAAGAATGGTTGTCTTTTTTAATTGTCCTAGTTATGTTATTCTGTTCTTACTGCTTACAATTCAGTTATTTCTTTGTTTTTATTTAAAGAATTGCTATTTCTTGCTTTTTTTTTGTTTTTTTTTGTTTTTTTTTTTTGTTTTGTTTTGTTTTGTTTTGTTTTGGGTCACACCTGGTGGCGCTCATGGGGTTACTCCTGGCTGTGTACTCAGAAATAGCTCCTGGCAGGCACGGGGGTACCATGTGGGACACCAGGATTCGAACCAAACCACCTTTGGTCCTGGATCGGCTGCTTACAAGGCAAACACCGCTGTGCTATCTCTCCGGGCCCATCTATTTCTTGTTTTTATTATTGAGATAATGTCTACCATAAGATCCAATAAGTGAAAAGTAATTAGTGTTTGGAAACTAGATAGAAAAAATGTGCTTTAGGGAAGCATATTCCCGAAAGATTCATTGATCAGAAAGAGATGTCATATAATTCTAAAGAGAAATTTAGGAATTAACATTTCTTCCCTTTATCATTAGAAAACTATCCCAGAAGCAATGGCATCATGAAAAGGATATAACCAGTGCCTAAGGGGCACTAAAACTCTTAGCATATGGACAAGAAAGTCTATAATTTATTTACAAGATGCTTACAAATCTGCCTTTAGAAGGAACCCATGTGGAGCACATTTCTTGAATTCCATAGCAAGCAGATGTTCTATTTTCTACAATAGTACTGAGTATTCACAATGTTCCCCATAGAGCCAATAGTATCACAAAGTACAATAGAAATTGTATGCATTTGCAATGGAAAGCCGCTATACTATTTATATTGTCAGTAGTCTGCACCATTTCAGCAAGAAAACTTAATTATAAACATAATATTACTGTGCTTGAAGAAATAAAGTGATCACTAGTGATTGCAGAGAATTTCTTCAGTAACCAAGTTAATTATCTTCTGATTCTAAGATCAATCTCTACAACAACAAAGTTAGGAGTTCCTCTCTTTATATTAGCTTATACTCATCTATAGACATTTTGCTTGGAGTAAAAATAATACCCTCAACCCAAAATAATATAGTTCTATTGCTTGAGGACATTTGCAGCCATAGAGTTTAATACCGCAAGATCTTTTATACGTTATATGGGAATTGACTTCTATAAAATTTCTTTGACTTTATTTCCTGATTTTTACAAACTAGAAACTTCATGGGAAAAATAATAACTCATACTACAACCAGTTCACAAATCTGGTTTCACAGGAAGTAGTACTAGTTTAAAATAGGGAATATTCCTTGCATTGTTAATTTACATTCTTAATTTACAAATATGCAAAAAAGGGGTGACTATGATCTCTATCAGTAGACATAATCAGTATTAAAATTGTATAAATATTTAATAATTAAAATTATGTTTATTATTTTACCATGGAATTCTAATATTTAGTATTCATAAAGTCATAATGTCACTTATTCTGAATCTATCTTTCTTAGACATATTTTATCAGATAAAATATTATATATCTAGTTGTTCCTTAACATTCAATATAATGTTAAACCTGTAGAATTCTGAAGTATGTACTTGGTCGTTAAGTTGACTTTAAGGTTCTCTATAGTTCTTTAGCATAGTATCTTCTTTCTTCTTTTAAAGCAGTCCATTTTAACCATTCTTTAGTTGGTCCGAATGGAACATCATCAGGAAATGAACATCATTAGAAAAAAATCATTAGTAAAAACATACTTTCTGGTTCTATGGTTATAACTTATGATTCGTGTCAAAACAAATCAGCATTGATGCAAAGAAGACATGTATATACCTTGATGCATTCTTTTTAAAGTCAAACAACACTCTTACTGAGAATATTAACCCAACTATAAACATGTTTGTAATCATTGTGCTTAAATAAAGATATTAATAAAAATAAAATTATAAATACTAAATAAATGAATATTAAAAATTTTAAATGTACCCATTGTGATTGAGGATGACAAATGCCTTTTTCTAGTCTCTTGTTTTAATTTATTGCATTTGATTCTTGTATTAAAGGCACCAATCTTAATAATTTTTGCTAAACTCTGCATCAACTTATAAGAGGCCAAGTCAAAGGAGAGAGAAAACATTCCTACTGCAGCCAGAAACATCTCTCTTTTTTTTCTTTATTCCATGTAAATTTTAATCATTTAAGAGATTCAACTTTTACACTTAGCTCATGTTGGTCTTTATACCAAATAAGCTACTTTATTTTATTTTACTTATTTTTTAAATTTTATTGTGGCCAAAGTGGTTACAAATCTTTCACAGTAAAACTTAAGGTACACAGTGATAATGAATAAGGGGAATTTCCACCATCAGTGTTGTCCTCCCTCTATTCCAGCATGCATCCCATTTCTCCCTCCTTTACACCCCCAGGATGCTAGTGTAACTGGTCCCCATTTGTATAGCTAGTTGTAGATTGGATATCGATTCTGTTGTAGTTGACTTTGAGTTTAGTGTTAAAGTCTGAATCATTTCTTTATTTCCACTACATGTTCCTTATGACTGTCTAGTCCTGGTGCCGTTCATTTTTCCCCCTTCAAATTATGAGGCTGAGCAAGATGATTTTAGTGATGTGGTTCTGTTTGAAGTATAAGAAATGAAAAGGGGAAGAAGAAAAAAAAAGACCTAGAAGGAATCGTCTAGGTGTTATAAATAAGAATTTAGAAAAAAAAAGGGAAAAGGGGGAAAAGGTAACAAAAACAAACATGAGAAAAAGAGAAAAAAAGAAAAGACCAAAGAAGCAGTAACAATAGATACAAAAAAATAGCAAAGAAAGAACAAACAAAACAAACCCCAGCAACTAGAAAAGACAAGCAAAAAGAAAAAAAAGACAATAGAACAAGAAAAAAAATACAAACATCCATACATACAGAAAAAAAGAATAAAAAGGTTTGTTTCTTCTTCCTCTTCCTCCTCCTCCTCTTCCTCCTCCTCCTTTTCTTTCTCCTCCACCTCCTCCTACTTCTTCTTCTGCTTTTTCTTCTTCTTCTTCTTCTTCTTCTTCTTCTTCTTCTTCTTCTTCTTCTTCGTCTTCTTCTTCTTCTCTTCTCTTCTTCTCTTCTTCTTTTCTCTCTCTTTCTCCTCTCTTGCATAGGCACAGTAAGTATTGGGAAATTGGAGAAGAAATTCCCTTGGCCTCAGCATGATAGATTCCATGTACATCTATCATGCTGAGTGAAATAAGTCAGAGAAAGAGAGAAGACACACAGATACTCTCACTCATCTATGGGTTTTAAGAAAAATAAAAGTCATTTTTGTAACAATCCTCAGAGACAATGAGATGAGGGCTGGAACCCCAGCTCACTTCATGAAGCTCACTACAAAGAGTGGTGATGTGCAGCTATAGAAATAACTACACAGAGAACTACCAATATCATGAGAATGAATGAGGGAACTGGAAAGCCTGTCTGGAGTACAGGTGGGGGTGGGGGTGGTGATGGAGGGAATTTGGTGACATTGGTGGTGGGAATGTTGCACTGGTGAAGGGGGTAGTGTTCTTTACATGACTGAAACCTAATCACAATCATTTATGTAATCAAGACGTGTATAACAAGAAAAAAGATGGAAAAAAAAAAAAAGTTGTCCGAATCAGGCCAAAAAAAAAAAAAAAGAAATTCCCCTTGGCCTACGAGATATAGGTTTTCTCCGCCCTTTGAGCATATTTACGTGATGCAAATGACCTCAATTTGAAGGTAGTGGACAAAAATTGCATAATAATATTGAAGAAAGCTACTGTTTATTTTAATTTTTTAATTTTTGTCTTCTTAATTAGGTCACTGAAAATTTATTTTCACTAACCCTATAAAATAATATCTTACTCTTTGATTATTAACCTTTGGAGAAACTGACATATTGATAGTTTCCTTCTTCTCCCTTCCCTATTTTTTTGTCCTTTCCTGGGATCTTGTGATATAAAATTTATGTATTTCTTTGAGAGAGAAATAATTTTATTTGGAAAGATTATGGATCTTGTCTAAACCTATTTCCCCCTAATGTTTTAGAGTAATGAGAAGGGAATTGTCTTTTGTAGAATTTCAATGACTCTGTAGAACACAAACAGGTAATAAGAAAATGAGTTTTATATTATTTAAAATTCAATTTTCTTAGAGGACTATACTCTATTTCAATGTTATATGAATTTATATCCTGATAACTTCTTCAAGAAATCATCTTTAATTATTAATCACTGAGAGTATTAAAATGATAATTTTGAAAAATGCTTTATAGTAACTAAGTCTAGTATATTGTTCAGTACCATGTAGTAAGCTATAAACCTAATTCCAACATTCTTAAAAATTGATTTTGTGGGATCAGAATGATTGCATATCCTCAGGCTTTAGCCTTACACATGGTCTACTTTAAATTCAGTCCCTGGTATCACATATGTTTCCCAGCCTTACCTGAAGTTAATCCTGATTACAGAGCCAGGAGTAATTCCTCAGCACCTTTGGGTATAGCTCCATAAAAATCAAAATAAATAACCCTTGACTTCATTTCTTCAGCCCAATATTGCTTTTTATAAACTATATATTAACCCACATCTTGACAGTTTTAACAGAGTCTCATGAGAATTCTGAGTTAAAAGACAAAATTGTTCTTGGGGTTTTCAGCCTCTCAAATATATTCCACTGCTTGACTTCTCAAAGGTATTTCTAATTTTATTTATGCCAAAGTGGTGTTGAAAACTTCTAGGCATAGCTTAAATTCTGAAGATGACTCATAAGAACTTTAAGAACTTTCATGCAATGACTTCTGCCAGATTACCAGGACATCCTCTACAGGCATTATTTTATCCCTACTCTTTATACTCATTCCAGAATGATAGTTCTATACCTATAGTATAGCTAAGCATCAGTTAGGATAAAGCACATATTCAAGTTGCTATGTCCTATCAGTATTATTTCTCATGTTTGACTGTCTCAATATTTATACTCTCCAGTAAGTCTTTACAAAGCACAACTTTCATTAAAAAATCTTTTCTAACCTCACCAATACAACTTGAATGCTCTTCTCTTTGATTTTCCAATATGCTTCTATACTGTCATTCCAAAGTCTTTCTTGATAAACAATGGTGTTTGCAATTATATATTCTCAGAACACAGAGGCAAGTGCTGCATCTTCCCATCTTAGAACAGCATTTAACAAATATTTATAGAACAAATGAAAATCACATCTTTTCACCTGTAAATTGAACACCATGGATCTGAAAATGAACACCATGGATCTGAAATGAACACCATGATAATGATATCATTTTCAGATTATACTAGAATCATATAAGATTATATCAAAATCAGATTGAACATTTAAGAGGCTTTTTTTCTTCTTTTGTTTTGGGCCACACCTGGTGATGCTCAAGGGTTACTATCTGGAAATCGCTCCTGGGCTTGGGGTTACCATATAGGACTCTGGATATCAAACCCAGATCCATTCTGGGTTGGCCTCGTGCAAGGCAAAACACCCTACCCCTGCTACTATCTCTCTCCAGCCCTGAGAGTTGTCTCTTTTATTAATTGGGTGGAAAAGAGGGAATTTGAAGTGGTGTAAAACAAGAGGTGTACTGAAATTACTCCTGACTCTGTGACGCAGGGATTATTTCTGAAAATTCTCAGAAGACCATTTGCTAGTACCAGGGATCAAGCTTAGGGTTGGCCTGCATTTAAGGCAAATGGCTTATCTATTGCTATATCACTCTGGCTCCTGGGAGAATTTTTAAAGCATATTACTGAATATTTCAGGTGACTATTTCTGGGAAATTTCCAGTTTTATTTCTTACACCTCTAGTGGGATTTTACATACAAAAATAAAGAAAACATTAGACTATAGCTAATTCATATGAAAGTGTCATAGTAGTGAAAATGTTTTATTCTCAGAAAAAATCAATTATGATAAATGTTATAAATATAAACTATTTTGGAGAATCATAAAATAATTTCTTGGTGGCTACATATTGCTAGCTATGTTAAATACTGTTATGTGTGTTCTCTTTTCTACCATGAGCTATTATTACATCAGGAAAGATGGACTATTGATAAGGAAAGATACTGAAAAAATAAATAGAACCATGCCATTTCTACTACCATCACCACTGCCACTACCAAAACCATGATTGGCACCATCATCACTACCACTTCCATGATCATAATAATTACTTACCAGTATTACCATGATTACTATTACCAACTTCATTAGAAATTCAAATGTGAGTCAGAAACATGTTAACTTATAGCTTAATTCATTCAAAGCTGAGTTTCGTTTTGGCAACTATCATTAACCATACTTTTTTTTTTTTTTATAAGAAATTTAAATCTGGAAAATGCTAGAGGGAATGGAATCACTGCGTCTGGAAAAGCAGAGTTCTTGGCAAGCAGCAGATCCATTATGTCACTGACAGAAAGAGAGAGAATAAATATTGGCCATGCCACAGGCTATTGTTTCTGGAAACACGATATATAAAGTATTAGACGCTGTTATCCTCCAGGTTGGATTAAACAAGGCAGAGATTTAAAGAAGAGTCTTATAAATTATATATATGGATATGTATATATCTCAGAAACATATCCCAAGAAGAGGATTTTAACAAATAAATAAGAATTTTACTCTCATACAAAGAGAATAAAAAAGTTAGTGATTTGATTTGATTTTTTATTTTATGTAGTTATTATTTTATGTATGTAGATTTACCGTGTTTTTGAAAGATATTTCTATATGAAAATGTAATGAAGAACTAGAATTACAAAGAAGCATGTTGACATCCCATATAAATAGTTGTATTTTGAATTCTCAGAGTCTCTGTAGGCAAATTAAAGCATATCAGTTTAATTATGAATAAGGCTAGTAAATCATTTAAATTTGGGGGTGGTGGTTTTGGGGCCACACCCAGTGATGCTCAGGAGTTACTCCTGGCTTGTGCTCCTCATATTGCTCCTGGCTTGGTGGACCATATGAAATCTAACTCAAGTCTGTCCTGGGTAAGCTTGTGCAACGCAAACTTCTACCGCTGTGTTGATCGCTCCTGACCCCATTTTTAAATTGTTTTTAGAGAAAATGACAGTGTTTCAAATAGCTAAGAGAGAGTTCAGAGATTTTTCAGGTGTTTTTTTTTTTTCATTAGATATTAGCACTGAAAAAAACCCAGATATAAGTAGTAAGTACAAACAAAATGTATCCTATAACTGGAAAGGCTCAAAAGATTCTTTTAAATTTTTTTTTGTTTCATGCAGACTTTGCAAGTGTATGAAAGATCAAAATCAGTCAGTATATTTTAAAAACAAATTTTTCTTTCCTTTCATATGTTTTTTCCTATTGGATTCATTTTCATACCTCATACTATTCTGTTATATTTTCCCCCAAACTCTTTCAATCTATTTAAGTTATTTGCCTATACTCACTGAGTAGTATGGTCTAAGTATAATTAGTCCAAAGAGTCTAGTTCTAATCTGTGTTTCTAACTATCTGTGTGATTGGAGATTTAAAGGTTTGTTTCCCAGAGTTATTTCCAGTGGCCTGAAAATGAAAGTTGATCATGAAGCATGTTAAGGTCTATTTCAAATATTAATGTTTCTAAGTTTTCTTCAGGCAGTATTTTTTTACTATTTATTTGAGGATTAATTCATTCAAGGCTCTATATTTTTCTGTTATTATCTGACATTGGGCAGACTTCAAGATTAACCAAAAGGATGGAGAAGTGCTATTAATTCCTACTGTTTCATTTTGTCAATTATGCTTTTTATGCACTTTGAAGTTTGAAGAAATCTAAAAGGCACTATAGTTCAACATTCTCTATTTCATAGTGAAACACAAAGGAAATATAATCTTCTTAGATGTAAGTCAGACTTAAGGATCTAGAAAATTTCTCATATATAGTATGGCAGGAGAATAAAATAATATATATATATGTGTGTGTGAAAATCAAAATCATTTCACCCTAAATGGTATTGCTTTGAAAGATACAATAAGTAAAAAAAATTAAGAAATAAATCAATTTTTTTTGCTGTGCCTCTTTTTAGCCTACTAGTGCAGAACAGGTGGTCCTTAATTGCTACTAATTGAATGAAGGACAGATAGTAAACATAACCAAAAATATTTTTTGACCTATGTGCTCAGATCCTAGAAGTTTAAGATATGTTCTATGCAGTTAACAATTTTTGCAATGTAGTTGTGTGTGGAACTGTTCCCCGACTCCATGTCATACAGTCATATAGAACTTAGGTAAAATACAGAATTAAGACAGTGCAAGATAATAATGGAAGGAATATAAGCTAAAAATGGAGAAGTTTTGAAAAATAAGAAGGGAATGTATGTCAGAAGGTAGTCCCAAGAGCTTAAATAGTGTCATGAGAAAGTGAATAAATAGATTTTGTTTGAGAATAGGAGTTATATAAAAGAGTACAAAGAACTAAAACTAGAAATATGACTTGGAACCAGATCATAAAGACATGCTTTTGTCTATAGACTGTTTGGGAAAATATACAGAGGAGTGTATCTATAAAAAGACCAATGATGAAAAATGTATAAAAGGAAAAAGAATGATTTTAGTTTTTAAAAGTACTGAGTGGTTTGATCTTTCTTTAATGAGATTTATAAAAAATTGACATTAGAATTAAAAAATAAAGTATTTGAGCCTTATAAGTTACATGAATGTTTTAATACTCACTTTTGTATTTATGGTGTTAATCTTTAAAGAAAAAAGAATGAGGTAAGATATCTAACTATTGTATAATAACCTATACTCTTAAAGGTGGTATTTGAAATACATCTAGGGGAGGTAGAGTGACATTGGATTCTAAGGATATGAGTCACATGATGGAATTAGGGCTTTATAAGATACACCAATGCAAAGATTCTTTGTTTTGCTGTACCTTTCTCTGTCTTCCCTCTTCCGTTCCTCCAAACTTGTTTTTCTCTCTCTTTTCCCTCTTTTCTTTTCTTTCACCCCTTTTCCTTTTTCGTTGTCAGAGTAAGAAATAGATAACGCTGTTTGTATGTTGGCGGTGGTAGAAGAGACTTTGTAACAACATATAGAAATTGTTGTCACACTCAGTCTTTGACTTTGAATTACTAGAATTGCAAAGAAATATTATGTCTAGAACTAATACAGTTTATTTAAGCAACAAAATGTATTTTGTTAAGGGTATACTGAACCTGGCTAAGGCTTAATCTTATTCCTCTGCTAGGTACTAAATCATTGGCTTGTGATAGTTGTTTGGGATAGATACATAGTAATAAGAAGTATGTATTGAAATATTAGTACTTATGGGGGAGTAATTGTGAATTTATAGGAAGCTGGAGACCGAGTAAACAGAATTGTGTATAGATGGGGTGGGTAGGGACGTATGTTGAGCAGGCACTTATAAAATAAATTCTGATGATGTAATATTTTTAGAAGCCAAGACATAAAAGATCACTGAGCAGAAGATAGTCATATGAACAAGACCTACTCAGAAATATACATAGGATCTAGTCAATGATTGGAGCATAAAAATTTGAAATCTATTGAGAATATTGAGGAGGCATGATTAAAGAATTAGGTCAAGAGTCAAAATGTTTAAGTTATAGATCAAGACTATAGAAGCTCATAGATCAAAGTTTTAGGAAATGTAGAACCAGAAAGATAATTGGTAATTAGATAGCTCTAAATGAAAGAAATACACCAACCTAGTTACATATTAATTATATGTAGCAAAAGATACAAATTGGCATTGAAAATTTATTGGGTGATGCTAGTAAAATAATTTATAAAAATTATTATGTCACTATCCAGTCATTTAATATTCCCAGTTTTGGAAAAGTTTTCAACTGTGGGAGTAAATATTTTACTTGTATAATTCTAATTATTAAAAAGTTGTTCTAGTTTTAAGTCAATCACCTCCTCTTTAAACATGCACTGAATATGAGAAGACCTCAAAGAACTGGCCTTGAGTTCATCAGCATGGAAGTTCTTTTTTCGGCTTGTAAAATATTGTATCAATATTTTTTCTTTCCTTATATTTATCATGAAATTTTTATACTGATTCTACAAATGACAGCAAAATATTTCAATATCCACATCTAATTTAATTTACAATCACTATTAAAATAGTTACTCAAAAATATTAGTGACATCATATCTATATGTAGTATATGTGAATATATTTATAGAACAGTTGTATATATTAGTATTTTTGTGAAAAAATAGGGACTATTTTAGGCAAATTGCTGGATATATATAAAATTATGTTTTGTATTATCTGCATTGGTTGCTTTTCTGGAAGGAAGGGGGATCAACAGAAAGGAAAACAAACACAAGCAAAATAGTGTTATTATATAGATCTCTTATAACAATTTTTCATACCCTATTTTATCTTAATCAAAGGAAAATTAAAAATAAAAATAAATAATACCAGGTTTTAGAATTTTGAAATCCAATGAAACTTAAAAACTATAGATAAGGAGATGAGACAAATAAAAATGATATATAAAATAATATTGCTGACATTTTTTATTATTCTATAAGAACATTACAGCTAACTGACCTCTATAATGGCCAACATTTAATTTAAACAAAATCAAAAAGAAAATAATACATTTGCAAAAATGAAATAAATGCATTAATGTTGAATATAAGAAACTCAAATACAATGAATTTCAAATAAAATAGAAATTTTATTTCATTTCTCCAGACAAGTTCAGCTAAATTGCTCGTGTTTATCTTATTTTACAGATGGCAAATATTTTATTGCAGTGATCCAAACCCTCAAGACTTCTCTATAACTTCTCTTTTGGGCATCATTTAGTATTATGCATTTTGTGTTTAGTGCATATGATCCTTCATAGAAAAATGGGAAAGCAAACAATATTTTTCTGAGTTTTACATTATTTTAATAATTTGTTCAAATACAAAATATTTAAATATTGAAGACTCAGTTTCTACTTGACCTGTTATTCCTATAGGACCTTAGGTTATTTTTGCCATCTGCTCAACTTTTTTAAATAAACATAAGTATTAATTATTTTTTATTTTATTTTATTTTGTTTTGTTTTTTTGTGCCACACCCAGCGGTGCTCAGGAGTTACTCCTGGCTGTCTGCTCAGAAATAGCTCCTGGCAGGCACGGGGGACCATATGGGACACCGGGATTTGAACCAACCACCTTTGGTCCTGAATCGACTGCTTGCAAGGCAAACACCGCTGTGCTATCTCTCTGGGCCTTTATTTTCTTTTAAATATCATTCGGTGTATGGCATCAAGTCATTCTTTTGAATTTATTTTTTGTCGCTATACTTTACATGCCTATTTCTATATGTTTCCTTTAATAGATGAAGTCATTATCATAATGGTTTTCCTAACTGACTACTGGGAGTTTGTACTGTGATAACAACTGAAATGAAAGCTCTTTGTAGTTTGTTTTTTTTTTTTTATCTGAGGGTGTTCAGAATTGTACCCTGTGGAGCTCAGATCTAATTAATCATAGATATGTCATATACTACTTCCCCAATTCTGAATTATAGAATTAATAGTAAAAGAAAGAATTTCCTATTAGACTGATTCTGTTTAGCAAAAAACAAACTCCAAGCTAATATGTAGATGTTTGTGCTCTCTTACCCTATGTATTGTTTCTGCCATGAGGGTATCTGGGTTAAGAAAATTGTGGCGAGAATTTTAATTTAGTGACAAAAACGCATGCTTTGCATCTAACTATGCTTTGGGTTTGTGCCCAGGTACAAGTTTTATGCCCTGAAACCACAAGCAAAGTACATATAAATACCTTTGAAATTTCTCTGCTTCTCTTCCTCATTATATTAACTTAAACCTCATTGCAATGTACATAGATTTTTAGATTTCTATGCTTTAATATCTTCTTGAGATATAATTAATCAAGGGACAACATGGATAGTCTACATTTGTTTGTATCTTACTATAATTTTTGACATAGACACCCAAATATTTATCTCATATCCATTTACTTAAAGAAAGTATAACTTCTGGGACATTCTATTGGCTGTGAGTCTTGGTGAACTCTATAAAACACAGAACTAGTTTGCTCAGTTATACTCAGATATTTTAGAAGGTCAGAGTTTCATTTTTTCCTGGCAAATAGAGAGTTAAACTTTGTTCCAGTAACTTTAAATAGATCATTATTGATTATTTTATTAATTGTAGCCATTTAATTGGTCCTAGAATGAGATCAGAATACTGTACAGAGAGCATAGAGAATAAACTAGATAGATTCCTGCCTAAGCTGCTACAACCCCCCAATGGATAACATTCTGTTTAAAAGACTGTATATACATAGGAGCAATTCTAAATGGACTTCTCACTTCTCCTCTAATTACTAAACAAAAGAAAGTAGGGATTCAATATTTTCTCTGGGAGACTAAATAAATACAGAAGAAAGTCCTTTGTCATGCTCAGTAATCTGTTAATATTTTCTGATATAGACAGAGGATTGAAAGTTATTTTTTGCTTTCTGCCCTTTACCTGCCATTGTGACCATAATATAAAAGGCCCTGATAGTATTTATAAGTCTAATAGAGGTCACAGAAAGTCAAGATATAGGTTAGTAACACTTGGCTATAAAGTCTATAGAAAAGAAAAAATTAAAATTTGTATCCGAATACATAAAGTACTAGTTTTATGATAAATAACAATATTTAAAATATGCATCATATACAAAAGTACTTATTTAGTTCCTAATTCTTTTTAGATAAATATATTTAAAATTTGTAATTAATTCATACAAATTAATATTCTCATGAGATGCTGTACTCTCAGAATTTAGAATTTTTAAATAAAAAAGCACACACTTAAAAGGAGTAGACAGCTAGCTTTGTTTTCATTAACATGTATAGGATATAGCCATATTTTCAAAGCAAAGCTATTCTGCAAATAAAATCCATTTTGTTAATGAACAACTATTATATAGACCCCAAAAAAGTCCAATCATCTGTACAATCAGATATTTGTGCTGCCAAAAGAAGAGGTTGCTTTGTTTGTAATATCTGGAATTAGACCAGAAACATTTGATCATCTTCTGCTATGCAGGAGTGAGGCCAAGTCTATACAGAGACCAGTGATTCTCCATTCTGGAAGCATATTGAACCATTTAAAGAAGCTATTGTTTGTTTGTGTGTTTGTTTGTTTTAAATTAAATTCTAGGACTAGTTTTTTTTCAGATAATCCTTAATTTAACTGTTATCACCATGAAGCCAGACAGAAATATTATTAGGTGACTATTAAATGAAAACAGGGCAGAGAGGGAAAAGTTAAGCTCAATCATGCCTTTAGATAGGACCAAGCACAGAACTTATGTGAAAAAAGTTTAAGTGTGGGCAGATGTGCCTTGAATTAAAAGAAAAATTCAATGTTATCTGAGATAGTGCTCAGCATACAGCACATGCCTTGCACATGTGAGACCATAGCCCCACAAAATTAAAAGCAAGATCATTGTCATACTACCTTAATTTTAGTATATAAATTTACTTTGATCTTTTTTCTTTAAAAATAAAGAAACAAAATGAGAAACAAAGAGAAACAAACAAACAAAAAAACCCACAAAAGATCATGCAGCTCTTATAGATAAATTCAATTCTTGAGCTCCTATGAAAACCCCTATCTGGGGGCATTGTATTTCCTATTGCTGCAAAGTAACCAGTGCTTATTACACTGAACCAAACACAAAGTAAGTTCTTTGGGCATAGGAATCCTCCAAACTTTTGTTTTGTTACTCCATTGCTCATTGCCATGTGAACTGCCTATGAGCTCAATAAATACATTGATAAACCTAAATTCTTGCTAGTTCAATGTGATAATTAATGAAAATTATAAAGGGATAGAAAAACTCAGGCAACGTAGTCTCTACTATACTGTATGCCTTTAGTATGACTTATATTTGCTTATTTTCTGCTCTAAGAGTCTAGTGTTTGATTATTTGCCATTTCATATTGTATCTGGAAGTATTGGGAGGTTTCTGGTAGTGCTGTGAAATTGTATGATTTAAGGAATAGAATTTGAACTTGCTGATTTCAAAGCAAGTGCTCCAGCCCATTGAACTATCTCTGTTTTGTTTTGTAAACTTTCAACTCTGCTCCTTTTCATTCGCTCACATTTCTGCTTCATTCTTCTATGCTTATTGTGCTATGATTCATGAAATTTGATTAGTGTTTTCTCTTGGTAAATATATAATTATATCTGTGTCAAATATTTATGGTTGTTTAACTAAAAGTGGATAAGTTCTTTGAAAGAAGCTCAGTAATTTACATATATCATCATTTCTACTAACACATAGAGCTTATTTTAAGCCCTTAATAAATACTTGTTGACTTTCAGGATTTAATTGTTTTTCTGTGAGTGAACTTTGAGTCACACAGAGGCATTTTCCCAGGAGTACATAAAGGGCTTTGAGTGTAAGTATATATTTCATTAGACCTTTATAGACTTTTGTAATCAGGCGCGATACTGTTTACTCATTTCTGATACAATGCCACCTTTTCCAGCAGAGACAAATCTGCAATTTTTGTATTTTCCCAAAATTTATTGTATGTAAATAAAATCATTACTTTACCTAAAAAATTGGAGTTCTCTAATAGCTTCAAATTGAAAATAAATTTTTATATTTGAATATAAAAAACCTAACAGATGTCCTCAGACTCAGATATCCTATTTTCTCCCTCTTACTCACCACAACCACTCTATGCACTACAACCCATTCAAGTTGACAATAATATTATTTCAGAGTTTTAAACTTTGACTATTTGCCCTTCAGTATAGTCTACCTGAGACCCTGAAGGTACTTGTTGATTTTTTACAAATGTCTGGAAATGGTGGCTGAGAATTACTCTCATTGTGTGACTTGAAACTTGAATCTCTTATATACCCAGACAAGTTTAAAGAGAACCCCAATTCTTCTCCTTTTCCTCCTCCTCCTCTTCCTCCTTCTCTTGGCCTTTCCTCTGTTTTATTTCTTTATTTTTCTAGTCATACCTTACTTTTTCCACAGACAAATTATTATTTCTTCTCTGTATTTTTCCCCTTTCTTCTTTGTTCCTTTTATTTCTACCTGACTTTCATTTTCCTTATCTGGATCATTCCTGGTAGTGTTCAGGGGGCCATATATAGGATTGGCCCCAAGTTTATTGCATGCAAGGCAAATGCCTTAACCATTATGGTGTCCCTTGGCCCATCCATCAAGTGTCTTAGGAGCCCTTTGACTTGGTATCTGTATTATATAAAACCTTCAGGAACTAGTGTACAGCTGTCTCCCCTTCAACTTTCTTATCATTTATGTCTAGACCTTTGCACTAATGACTAAAATCTCCAATGTGGAAATTTGTCTTCTTGTTTAAGTATATCCTCCATATTTTGGAACTATTGTAAATTTCTCCTAACTTTATCACCAAAATTCACATATTCTCCCTGATGGAAAGCATAGAGGTCTGTTTTGGGAGCAGTTCTTGAATAGTTCCCTGTCCCATCAGTATCTATATCTCTTGTATCAGTATCTATATATCTGACTTCAGTTAGACAATTTTCTTCTAGCATTTTTGCATGAACATTTATATTGGACAGAAGAGGAAAACATTATTTCAAATTTCTACATTTGGTGTATTTTAATGTAAAAACGGTTCTGTACAGATGGATATTTATTTGTGTTAAATAGATTCATTGGTTTATATTTTTTACCTTAATAGTGAGTATAGAGAATTCTGCTAAAGCAAAGAAGCTAGGGAGGCCATAGTTATAGTACGGAGGATTAGGGTCTTGCCTCTTACACAGCTGAACTGGGTTTGATCCTTGGTATTCCATATGGTCTTCAAAAACCTGCTAGTAGTGATCCCTGAGTGCAGATCCAGGTATAAGCCATTAGCACCACTGGATGTGGCCCCCAAATAGAACAAAAACAAAGATAAAAGACTGAGAAAGTAATCTAGAAAAATGAAGAAGGAAAGAGGAGAAAGAGAATATTGACCAAAAGAAGATAGGTACTCAAAGGAGGAGAGTTGTTTATTTATATAGCTAGAAGAGAGGAAAAGAGAAAGGGGATGAGAGGGATGAAGGTGACAAGCCCTGGGTTACTGCCATCCCTTCCATCACCTGCCATTCCCAGAGAGAATCAGGGTCACTAGGGCATAGTCTCTCAGACATCTCTTCCAGACATCTTTCAAAGGCAATTGAACAACTGTTAACTTCAAACAGGCTTGCAGTCAAACTTCTTAAAGTCTAAAATTGCAATGTTATTGATAATTGTCTTTTGCAAAGACAATGCTGGAGGCATATTTGCTTCTTATCTCCATTAAATAATACTTCAAATCACTTATGTCTCTTTCAATCCCAAGCCTTGCTTCCTTCTTATATTCAGCAGATGATTGTTCTCTGTTATTACAATGACAAAATCAAGTGAATTAAAGAAATCGCCTCTATGTTCCCATGTGTCATTTATGAAACTATGAGGATCAGGTGCCAAACACTTTGCTTAATCTGGTGTTGCCAAGGTGACTGGGTGGTGACTCTGTGTCCATACTAGGAATTATGTCTTCATTGTTAGTTATCTTTTCCCAGTCACTGAATCATCTTTTTACTATTTCTGTCCCCTCTCACTAGACTCCCTTCCAACCTATACAAATTTGCTCTTACACTGAAGTTAAAGGACTCTTAAGAGATAAAACCTCACTGTCCAAGCAAGTGGATAAACAAATTGGACGACTTAAAACTGAGAAGCTGCTGTACTACAAAAGAAACAGTGAGTAGGATACAAAGATTACCCATAAAATGAGAGAAACTATTCACCCAAAACCCATTAGATAAGGGGGGGGGGGACAAAGAGTGATGCTTAAGATACACTCTGGGAACATGGCGGAGGGAGTTTGACACCAGTGGTGGGATTGGCACTGATTCATTTATATGTCTAAAACTTATCTATAAAAATTTTTGTAAATCACAGTGGTTTCAATAAGATAAAATAGAATTAAAAAACAAATATGCAAGGTACTGAGAGAACTGAGCAAAAAAAAATCTAACTCATAAAAATTGGGAGAAGATATAAACATACATTTCCTCAAAGAAAAAATTCACATAGCCAAAGTACATTAAAACCTTCTCCACTTAACTATTCATCAGTGAGATGCAAATCAAAACAATGAGGTATTACCTCACCACAGAAACTGGCACACATTGCAAAGAACAAGAACAAACAGTGCTGAAGTGAATGTAGGGATAAAGGGCTCTCATTCACTGCTAGTGGGAATGCTAACTGGTGCAGCATTTTTGGAAAATAATAGGACCTTTCGTCAAAAAATTAGAAATTGAGCTTTCTTATGATCCAGCAATACCACTCCTAGGGTTATAACCTAGGAAACTGAAAACAGCATGCCAAAAAACTCTCTGCACTTTTATGTTAGTTGCAATACTATTTACAATAGCCAGAATCTGGAAACAACTCAACTGCCCAAGAACAGATGAGTGGATAAAGAAACTGTGGTACATATACACAACGGAATGCTATGCAGCTGTTAGTAAAATTGAAGTCATGAAATTTGCTTATACATAGATGGATATGGAGATTATTATGCTGAGAGTGAAGTGAGTCAGACAGAGAAGAATACATATAGAATAATCTCTCTTGTTTGTAGGGTATGAGAAAAATGATAGTATAGTAACAATATCAAGAGACAACAGAGATGAGGATCAGAAGGACCAGTCCATGGTAGGAAGCTTGCCACAAAGAGTGGTGAATGGAGGTAGGGTAGTGAACCACTGTGACAATGGTTGTTGGATGATCACTATGATCAAGAACTAGATGCTTAAAGGGGATAAAGTGATATGCATGGTGATGGGGTACCTCATCACTAACAATAGTGCAAAGCACAATGTGAAAAAAGAAAAGAAAAAAATAGAGATAAAAAATATATATATAGAGAGAGAAATAAAATACCTACCCCATGTGCAAGCAGAGGATTGTGAGTGGGAGGGAAACTGGGGGCTTTGATGGCAGGAAATGTGCACCATATTGCAAACCAATGTGTCTAAAAGGGGATAAAAGAAGAGTGTGAGAGAAAAAAAGGAGAAAGAAGGAGAAATAGAGTGGGAGAGAGAGAGAGAAGAAAAATGTATTCCCAGAGAAGAGGGCAACAGAGAGGGTGGTAGGGAAACTAGGAATATTGATAGTGGAAATGTGCATCAGTGAAGGGATTCTATACATTGTATGACAGTAACTCTATAATGAACAATTTTAACTTTGAAGAAAAAACTGTATTTTGAATAACATTATAACCATGATGTGCAAATAATTAAAAAACAAAACAAGCAAACAAACAAACAAAAAAGAAACCAAATTTGCTTATGACCTATACAACAACCAAGATCTCCAATTCCAGAGGTCTGATTGAGAAAACTGCAACTGAGCAGAGCTACTAGAAACATAATGACTCTATCCTAGGCTTCTTCCTGAGATAGATGCAAAAACCAAGATCACCAACTACAGAAGACTGATTAAAACAACAGTGATGGAACAGAACTTCTGGAACTGTAAAAAAAAAAAAAAAAAAAAAAAAAAAACTTCCGGGGCCGGGCGGTGGCGCTGGAGGTAAGGTGCCTGCCTTGCCTGCACTAGCCTAGGATGGACCGCGGTTCGATCCCCCGGTGTCCCATATGGTCCCCCAAGAAGCCAGGAGCAACTTCTGAGCGCATAGCCAGAAGTAACCCCTGAGCATCACAGGGTGTGGCCCAAAAACAAAAAACAAAAAAAAACAAAAAACAAAAAACTTCCATCCTATGACATGTGCAAATACTAAGATCACTAGCTACAGAGGCCTGATTTTATCATCCACAATGGAGTGGAAAACTTCCAGACATCGCAAAAGGATCTAGGGAAGAGTAAAAGAGCATGTATGGAGTCTGTAGTTATTTATACCCATGACCCCATGACAGTATACTTCAAGGGCTGAGAAACCTTGTATCTCTTAGGCAAGGGGAATTCCCTTTCTAACCTCCCCAATTTTTACTGTGCCTATGCAAAAAAAAAAATAGCACAAATTAAAAATTTTTAAATTTTCTTTTGTAAATGATGTTGCTTGTTTTTTTGTTTGTTTGTTTTTGTTTTTTTTTCTTTCTCTTTTATTTGTCTTTTTTCTTTTTTTTCCCCCTGTGCTTTAATTCATCTTTATTTCAGGACCGTGGTTAGTGTTTGATTGTTGTCAGTATTGCTGCGTTTTCCTTCCTTTTTCTTTTTCTTTTCTTAAACTGAGATTTATAGTTTCTAGAAGAACTCCTCCCATTTTTTGCTTGTTTGAATTTTTGCCCCCCAATTTTCTTTTCCTTTTTTTTTTCTTCCCTTCAAACAGAAACACAAAACTTGAACCTTTTTGTTCTGCCTCACAAATTGAGGGGAGAATAATGGAGGACACCAAGTCCAAACAGTTGTATGAACATTGAGTACAAATAAAAAATGATCAGACTTGAACACCAAATTCAATGACAACTACAACAGAATCAATTCCCAATCTACAACAGGCTAGACACAGAAGGGACCACTTATATTAGCAGCTCTGGGGGTAAAAAAGTGGTAACATGGGATGTATGCTGGGAACAGGAATGGAGGGAGGACAACATTGGTGGTGAGAATGCCCCTGATTCAATGTCACTATGTACCTGAAATACTACCATGAATGATTTGTTATCCACTTTGGTCAAAATAAAAATTATTAATATAAAAAAGTATAAATGGTTTATGAATATTTAAATATATACATAAATGTTAAAATAAAAGAAACCAAATTTGCTTTTAACTAACAATTTTAACTAGCAATCTTTACCACTTTGCTGTTATGATATCCATCATTTGAAAACTGGAAAGAAATAAAAAAGACTCAAGACTCAAATCAAACTAAACAGAAACAGATAGAGTAGGAGGCAATTATGTTGTTCCAGGTTGTGGTGGTACTGAGGTTGGGAAAAACAATACTGGTGGTGGAATGCCCCTCATTCATTGTCACCATTTCCTTAAATATTAATGCGAAAGATTTGTAATTCACTTTTACCACAATAAAAATGTAAAAAAAAAGTTTGTCAAGGAATTGAAGGAAATTTTCAAGTGAGGCAGCAATATATTTACCCCTATCTAGCTAAGCCTGAAAATCTACATCATGACATGTAAAGTTGTTCCCATGGAGCCTTTTAGTAACTTTGTGTTTCATCGGATGGGTTTAATGTTCCTTCTCTATATTTTCTCAGCTTTCTCTCACAGAAAACATGATATATATTTTTTTAATCTCGAGCCCTATTTGGCAGTTCTCAGAGGCTACTCTTAATTTTGTGCTTGGAGGTAACTCCTATCTGTATTGGGGGATAGGGGTACCAGGTCATGCTGAGAATTAAAATGAGAACCCCTGCATGGAAAAGCATGTACTTAACCTAATACATAATCTTTCTGGCTCATAGAAAACTTTTTTGCATGATTCTGAGTTACCAGTTTCAAAAGTGTTCTCTAAATTGAACACAGTGAATTATACTATATAGCCACAGGAGTGATTTTTATTTTTCCCAAAAAGTCAAACAATGGTAAGTTTTTAAATAATTAAATAAAATCATTAAAATATGGATTGTCTTATAAATTATTAGAGTTTGGTTTGATTAATTTAATAAATGGATGAAATAAATTACTGACTTAATAAATTTTAACTAATGAGGGCTGTGGTTTTACAGATATGTGTGTCTTTATCTGGATAAGTCTATTTTTTTATGCAGTAACCAAAGTCAACAAGAGGTTATAATATTTGAAAATCTGTTTCGAACTTCTGCAAAACAGCTCTTATGTCAAGAAAGAAAACTTTTTAGTTTGCTGATGGTGCCTGGACATTAGATTTTTTAATACAATATAGTAGGATACAGCCTGATATAAGGCTTAGTAGCTTCTCAAATATTTATTTCCTACTGCATTTGATCTGCATTTGTCAGAGATCCTACTTATTTTGTTTCATTGAGAAAAAATTAATATCTATTATTCAATAGTCTTGTGATATTAATGTTAACATAGCAGAGCAATAAATATACTCATTTTTCTCTGATTTATATGTTTATCAGCATGTTTAGTGTTAATATCTGCTTTATTTTCAGGAGCATCAAGTGAGTATACATATAGTAAATTCAACAACTTGGAAACTAGAACCCACTGAATATTTAGTCAATAATGAAACTACTTGGTTCCATACTTAATGAGCTATTTTAGAGAGTCAAAAAATCATTAAGGCAAGTTTTGTTTTGGTAGGAGTGGTAGAACTTCCAAAATACAACCTGTTCGAGGCACTAAAATGGCCACTCAGAGCACTGGCTTCTGACCTTGGTGAGTTTTTGACTTTCTGTGCTATCATTCAGCTCTAATTGGAGTAGAGTTTTGGCCTTTAGTCTATAGGGCCAGCCAAGATGGTGGTTGGCTCAGGCAAACAGTTTCTTTTCCATCAGGTGTTTTGGAGAAATGAATATCCAAAGATTTTTGAGGCTTAAATTCTAGTGTTAAACCTCACTTTACCTCCAGGTAGCTTCCATCCAATGCATGCTCCAAGATCTCTGATGAAAGGCCATCAGTAGACTGCTTTCACTCCTTTCTCAATGTAAAAAAAGATTTGATAATAAAAAAAATCACATTCTATCTTTTCTGTACTTTTTGCATTGATTTATTTCTTTAATTTTATTAAATTACTCTCTGTATTCACAGGCCAAAATATGGGTCAGCAATACCCATTTTTTAAATAATGAAAGTTACTTCGAGAATGATTAGGAAGCACTAATAATAAAAAATAAGCATATTTAGAATCTTCAATCCTCGGGAAAATGTGAGAATGGGAAAATGTTAGCATACTTTCTTGCATCTAATTGTCTACTCATATATCTATTTTACATAATGAAAGATTTGAAACCAAATATATTTCCAATCTGGACTTTCTTTTACTAATTCTACCCATTAGTCTTATGGCATAAAAAAAAGTTTTTCAAGATGACTAAGAGTTGGAATTTATTCCTTAAAAATAATACATTTATTTGAAGGCACATCTAGAAAACAATTGAAAGGGAAAACAAAATTGAATAAAATCAAAACAAACACAGGAATGATCAAAACATAATAGCATTCACAACCTTTTCCTTTCCTTTTTTGTAGATAAGTTTTTATTTTATACCATTCCAAAATTTTTAAATAGATTTTACCTTTTATAAGATAACCATCTTTATGACTTTGACAACTGTGACTGGGCAGAACATATCTTGATACCATTAAGAAAAACCCTACCCTAGGCTATAGCCCAGGTCTCCTACAAAAATCAAGATTTCTTAGTGCAGAGGCCCAATTCTGACAACAGAGACTGAGCAGAACCTTTGGAGCCATAATTTCCTAGACTTTGGCTTAGGGAATGAGCAAAAACATGGAGCACATGATACAAAAAATAGAACACACCAACAATGTTGGAACAGTACCTCTAGAACCTTAGAGACTCTATCCTAGGCCTTGTCCTAGGACCTGCGTAAATACCAAGATTGCTTGCTACAGTGGCCTTATTTTCTCATCCACAACCGAGAGGAAAGGTTCCTGACACCACAAACACACACACACAAAAAAATCCTGGGATATGGCAATGAGAAGGTATGGAGCCAGTGGTTGTTCCCATGACAATATGCTTCAAGAGTGGAGAAACTCTGATTCTCTTAGGCCACGGGAATTTTCTTCCTTCCCCAATACTTGCTGTGCCTATACAAAAAAAAAAATGTTGGGGTAACACCAAGCCCTGCCACTGCACCACTTTTTTTGGTTTTGTTTTACTTTTTTGTTTGTTTTTTGATATTATCTCACTTCTCTTTTTTTCTCCACTTTTGTCCATTTTAGTAGTTGATACCAAGTTTTTTCTTCTCTTTTACTTAACCTTTTTATCTCCAACAGAATAGCATAACTTGAATTATTCAGCCTCATAAATTGAGGGGGGAAAAGAATGATACCAGGACCAGTCATATGAACATGTAGTGTAAATAAAAAAATGATCAGACTGGAACACCAAACAGAATAGATACCCAATCTGTAACAAGCTGTAAGGTGGAGACCAGTTACACTAGGATTCTGGGGGGTAAAGAAGGGAGATGTGGGAGATAAGCTGGGAACAGGAGTGGAGGAGGACAACATTGGTGGTGGGAAAGCCCTTCATCCATTGTCACTATGTACTGTAAATAATTCTGTGTAATAAACTTCAGTCACAATAAAAAAAATAATGAAAAAAATAAAAAATAAAATAAATAACAAATAATAAAAGGTGAAAAGAAAGCAAAAAAAGATCACCATCTTTATTAAATATTATTTTAAAATTTGACTACATCTGATTATAGTTATATAGTTCTTTCCCACCAAAATTCTATGAGGGCAGACTGAGAATCTAACAATTTTATTTTGTTATTGTTAACAACAGGAAGTAGAAAAAGGATAAAATAAGGTGCTTATAAAATAGCAGTTAATACAATATCCCTACATATTCAAGCAAAAGGAAATGCATAATAAATGTTTTTAAAGCTTATTTTATATGCAGATGAGTATAGTGTTCACATTTTAGTTTAATTACATTGCATAGAAAACATATTTGATGTATTAAGTTAAGATATAGTCACCAAGAGAACTAATATTTTAAATGATATATCATTAAACAAATATAATATCTGTTTAAAACACAGCATTCAAGGACTTAAGAATTCCCCAAACATCAGTTTGTTTTTTTTTTTTTGGGGGGGGGCTACACCCGGCGGTACTCAGGGGTTACTCCTGGCTCAGAAATAGCTCCTGGCAGGCACGGGGGACCATATGGGACACCGGGATTCGAACCAACCACTTTTGGTCCTGGATCGGCTGCTTGCAAGGCAAACGCCGCTGTGCTATCTCTCTGGGCCCCAAACATCAGTTTTTGAGAGCAAATCCCAAAGATACTGCTCCAACCATTGGCTATACTTTCTGTGACTCCAATAACTTGATAACCAAATATATCCCCTTAAATGGATGTTGGACAGGAAAAGTAGGACAGATGGTAAATCAAATCATATTCTTCTATAGCTGTGGAATTTAATGAAAAATATGTTGATAATGCATAGAGTAGAATGACTCCCATTTACTGTTCCATTAACATTGAGAATTTGTCTTTGGGGAAATAATGAATCATGTAGGAGGTGAGTGACTAGGGCAAGCATAGAGTCCAAGGAAATAAACCAAGTGTAACAAACTGAAGCTTGAGAGGAATAGTTAACTAACAGTGCTATGTTCACTCACATTATTATTATTTGGATCAGTCGCATCATTTATATGAAATTACTTGGTGTAGTGGTATGACTGGAATATAAAGTACCTTGGTATGAAGAAGCAGCAAGGAAACAGTATATAATTTTATCAGGAGAAACAGAAAAGAAAGTTGAATCGTCTCAAAAATAAATTGCTCAAAAAGCAATATTTAAAACTCTTTTAAGGCTAAATGGAAATTGGATCTACAGGAACAACAAGAGTAACTGTGAAAAATGGTTTATATCCTGTGGTTCTTCTACCTGTGAAAATAATTAACATCCAACTAAATGAAAATTATCATAGAAATCAAGACCTGTGCTATTTAAGTTAATGTGGCATAAAAAAGAGAACAATTTAGGCACAGTCAGTGAGAAATATTATTAGTCAAATGGGAGTCTAGTTAAAGCATTTATTTCTATAAATACATATCACATGTTAAAAATTACAATACAATGATTATGACACAGATTCAAGTACAACATGACTGATATATCAGAATTCAAAAATGTCTTTGCCTATGAAAGAATCACTCTACTTTCATGGCCATAACTCAATGTTCTATTACTTTTTTTTATTATTTTGGTGCTATCCTCTGCTGTGTTCAGAGCTTCTGGCTCTTCTCAGAAGTTACTCCTGGTGCTGCAGAGACCATATGCCATATTACGGATTGAACACATCACCTGAATCTAAGACAAGTGCCTTACTCATTGTACTATATCTTCAGCCTTTATTATATAGTCTTGACTGGAGAAAATACTCATGGATAAAAGGAAGAGAATAATAGGACAATGCCAAAAGAAACATGCCTGATATACCTATGAACATTCCCTAGGCTCCTCTTAGCCATTTTTCTTTCTTTTCTATACATTATGCCTGATTCCACTAGCTATCTCTACTTTCATGCTATCACTTCTATTCTGACTGAGCCTTAGACTGATTTATATGACTGACTATAATATATATTTATTATATAAAAAGAATTCCAAGAAAATAAAAAGAAAAGCTTAGTGTTATATATACATATATATATACATATACAAATATAAATATATCATATATAGTATATATAAGTATGCCATACTTAGGGTTGAAAGACAAAGGAAAAAGGGGGATTCTTGACACCAGGTTTAAGTGTAGTGGGACAGTTTAACAGGAACTTTGTTCTTCCATGGAAGGCTGCCACAGTCTTTAGTGCCTGAGCAGAAGGAGAAGTGAAGTAATATGTAACCTACTCTAATTCTTCTCACTTTCAGGTCATCATCTTTTTGCTCTCTCCAATTTTTAAAAACCACTGACATCTAAGGACAAATAAATTCATGAATATAGTCCACAGAGTTGATATTCATTAACATATATGATAGTGCGAAGATTGTACTGGTGAAAGAGGTGTTCTTTTTATGGCTAAAAACCAACTACAATTATGTATGTAATCATGGTATTTAAGTAAAAAAGACTACAGAAAAAGATATACATAATATCTTTAGAATGTCATATCTACTTTACTTATATTCTACTTATCTTATGCTATTTGTAGTTCCATTTATTATTTTTTGAGGTGGAGAAATTATCGTAATGAATACATTGCATATAAAAGTACTATCATATTACTCAAAATAAAAAACTAAATTAAGTGTAGAGGATGATATATGAACTCATGGGAGCTCTTATAGAAAAACATCACATAAATTCAAGGGAGGGTAAAAATATTGAGTTATTTACAACCTATTGATTTTTTACATGGTAAACATTCAGATAAAGAAAGAAATAGTAAGGCTGAAATATCACACAAAACTATGTAGGTTTATCTGATTTATTTTCTCTTACAATGGGCTGCCAATTTTTATTATAACATTGCTAGAGAAAATGTATAAGTATAATAAAGTAAAGAAAAATAGAGAAAATTGTGTTGGCTTGGATCATTGATTCCTTCATTTTGGTAGTTTATTCAGGCACCAGCCTTATCACAGTCTAAGTTTCTCCAAAGAAAGAACAACAAATTTCACTCTAAAGAAGTACCTGATCTCTCGTGACTCCATGTTAAAATGACCATTTTTCCATCAGGATCTATCACTTCTTGCATAGTGATGAGATTGGTTTTGAATCAAGTCCCTCTGTATTACTTATTCTGAGACAATAGTGGGATATAGGAGAGAAAAATGGCTGAAATGAGTGTGCCTATCTGAGACAGCATACTTATTTTCAAATAACATAATTCTTAGCAAAATTGAAAAACGGTAGCACAACAGTAGGACATTTTTGTCTATCCCACACAGCCTATCCAGGATAGACCTTGGTTAGATCCATCCTATATGGTCCCCTGAGCCAGGAGCGATGTTTTTTTTTTTTTTTTTTTTTTCCTATGTGAGCCACACTCAGTGATGTTCAGGGGTTCCTCCTGGCTATGCGCTTAGAAATAGCTCCTAGCTTGGGTGACCATATGGGACCTAAGGGGTGGAACTGTGGTTCGTCCTAGGTCAGCAAGTGCAAGGCAATCGCCCTACCGCTTTTGCCACCGCTCTGGCCCCCAGGAGCGATTTCTGAGCATATAGCCAGGAGTGACCGCTGAGTGTCACAGGGTGTGGCCCAAAAGAGAAAAATAATTCATACTGAAAGGTGGAGGAATATAACTAGCAGCCATCAGACACTGCCTTTCTGATGCTTCTCCTGCTTCTGAATTTATTTACCTATCAGGAAATAAAATATCTTTAAATCTTGTAGCATACATGTCTGCTTTGTCATAGGATTATATTTTGTTAATCTTTTTGACACTGATATAGAGCTCTCTAGAAGTAAGAATAGGTAATAATTATACCTGTCCTCTATATTTTTACTCAAATGCTAAGTGAGATATTCAATGAATGTGAAATGAATTATCATGGATGTGACATACTCAAGTTTCAGGCTTATGTGATATTTTACTAAATAAAAATAAGCAAAGTAATTTAGACATGTCATATAGTCAAGATATTTCTGTTCTTGAAGAAGTCCGTGAAACAGTGTATCAAAAATGTCTATACTTAATTATATTTTGATAGTGTCAAGGGAGATAATGACTCTACAAGGGTTTTATGCAATGAAAAAGAAAAGCGTCAGCCTTAATTCTTTATTGTTTGCTGGGAGAGAGAGAGACAGACATACAGTGAGAAAGAGAGAGAGGGAGAGAGAGAGAGAGAGAAGGAGAGGGAGAGAGAGACATAGAGAGAAAAAACTAGAGAACCAACTTCTTAAACCTTGAAGGGACAGATCCTTAGTGCCAATCCAGAGTCATAGGAGTCTGTATACTCTGAGTTCTGCAAGGCCTATTTATCATTATTATAAAGGGGAGATATTGAAATGGACAGAAACCTAAGAAAATATGAAATATTTAAACCTGTTAACTGTTCGGGCTGGATCAGTGGTGCAAGCAGTAGGGCATCTGCCTTGCACACACTAACCTAGGATGGTCTGCGGTTCAGTCCTCTGGGCATACCATTGTCCCCTAAGCCAGGAGCTATTTCTGAGCACATAGCCAGGAGGAACTCCTGAGGATCATGGGGTGTGGCCAAAAAAACCAAATAAAATAAATAAGTAAATAAAATAAAACTGCTGTAGCTTCAAAACAAAGTATTGTCTTTGAATTTAAATTCAAATATACCTTAGGTTTACTGAAGAGGATTTTTTTAAAAAGGAGACAGTCTACCATGATGCCACATAACATAGGAAAAACAATTTTATCTAGCATGAACTCTGATTATAATAGATAGAAGATGCTAAATTGAAAATCAAGAATGCAGAGCTCCATATCTGAAGAACTTACAAAGACTAAACAAAATTCCTGCCTCAATTTTTCTTTTTTTAAAGTGGCAGGACTAAGTTAAAAGATCTGAATTTGCTCAAAATATGTGAATAACAACAGAAAGCAAAGAATTGGAGAAAAAAGCTAGAGGTGTAAGAGGGTAATTAAAACTTAACTTTTTAAAAGAATTTTGACCTCCATAGAGGAAGAGCTTGGTGTCATTAAAACAAATATATTTTACACTTGTCTTAACTAAAATGATGGATTTGCTGTTCTGTAGTAAATACTAGATAGTGATCATTGGTATCTTTAAATTTTGACTCCATAAAATAAAACTGTTGGAATGAAGAAGAAAGAAAAGAAAACAAAAGAAAGAATGAATTAATGAAACAAGAAAGATAAAGAAAAATTGATCTCCTCTTTTCCCAATTTCCTTAACACCTCCTCTCCATCTCCCATGTCCTTGTAATTTGTCCACATGTCATGGGCTCATTTTGTATAACACATGGTGTGACTCTCTGATAACCTACTTCAGCTATGACCAACACTGGCTGAAGAAATCTAGTTTCAGCAGAATGTAAGGGCCATATCATGTGCATTTGAAAAGGAAGCCATTTGATTTACATAAAAATAGATCCAAATATGATAATTTATACCCACATGTGAATCACTGAAGGAGGAAAAAGAATAGAGCTAGAAAGAAAGATTAAGTGGCATATCTGGGGGAACTGATAGTAAGAAGAATGAGAAAGTATGCTATAGTCCATACAGAAAATCATTTTGATAGAAAGTAAAATCTTCCTCATAGTTTTACTAGGCAGTGTTCCAGCAAGCTAAACCCATGCTAAAAATGATGGATGAGGTAGAGTAGGAAGGACTGAATGAACAAGTGAATGTGGGAATAAATTGATGAATGAATGCATTCACCAAAAGATTGCACTATAAGTATTCTTGTATTCCAAATCTCAAGTTCCTATTTGAGACTATCATTATGAAATGAGAGCAATTCATTTCATATGTCAGCCTTCCTACTTCTTTTTTTCATGTTAAAGAGAAAAGCAAGAATTGTAAATATCATGAAATAAAGAGGTAGTAAACTACAGTAATAAAACCTAAATCTAGCCAGCAAGCCAATCTCTTCAACAAGTACAATTATTTTCTGCTTCAACTATTATTCCCATCATATAACTTAACAACAGACTTCAAATCATATCAACATTGACTCCCACCTTACTCCAAACTGGGAATTCTATATTTGTAGTAGCCTTATAAAATGTTTCATGTATCATCAAAATGACAGGGTTCTTTTGTAATAGATGCCTGGTATATTTTATTTCATTTATTTTGAAAGAATCAAACTGAAGAAATAAAAAGTAATCTAGGTGGGAGTCCTTATGTTTTGAGGATCCCATGGCTCTGTCTTCCAAATGGATTTTTCCATCAGTTTGAGGATGAAAACCTCAGAGTCAAGTCTTTCATGACATAATATAAAAATCACTGAACTATCTCTGTGTTTGTTAGTTAGCTCTTGCATAAATTTATTGGGAAAATTTATGCACCTCATTTTATCTTCTTGATGCAAAGCTTACATTTTTGAATGAGATGGTTTTGAGAGCAAAATAGACTTCATAGAAAGTGTGCCAAAATTATTAGCAGATAGAATGTAGATAATACTTGTGAGCAACAGTCTCAATAGTAATCAGAGAAATACAAGTAAAAGTCATAACATACCATTTTATCCCACTAGATGTGCAGCCACAAAACACTACAGTACCAAATGATGAAAGGTGTGTGAGTGATATTGATCTCTTTTACAATAATGGTGAATAATATATCATTATAAAAAACAAGTATGTCTTCTACTGTAAAGGTACTATTTCTATTTTTCTGCATCTAATTTCTCTTCATAGTATGTTTATACTGTAGAAATGTGATTGGACTTATAATAGTGAATAAATAAACCCTTTGGTTACTTGTATCTGTAGTGATTAAATGGCATAAAAACTGTAATTGAGTTAATTTGTGTATAAATAGCTTATATGTTTATTTCCCATGGTTTTGGCAAATAACTAATTTGATTATTTAAAAGATTATTATTGGGAAAAGCTGATATTAATGCTATATAGGCAATCTGGTATAAGAAAAAGACTGTTCAGATAGGCCTGGGTTTGGGTTTTTGCACTAAACATATGCTTCCATTAATAGACAACCTTGGACATATTATTTTATTTCTCT